>NC_052237.1:804243-1110445 GCF_013401445.1 Tripterygium wilfordii | reverse complement strand
GGATGGCATAATAAGATATATGCCAGCCCAGCCAACCTAGTTCAAACTTTACAGAGGCATTTGACCCAGCAAAACACCCATGGACCATTACAGCACAACAGTTTGCCAAAAACTGATTGGCCACCGCTCAGCAAATGATAACCTTGACTCCTTGAGCAGAACTTATCCGCCAAAAGTAGTTAACCCAAGCAGAGCAACAAATCTAATTCAAAGCACAAGTCCAATAGTATATACCATGAACTGCTAGTTCCTTCCAATATTATATAAGTCCAATCCTATCTACCCTCTACCAAAGTATTTGTCGATTCATTGTTTGTTTCTGGTTTACTAGAAGAAGAACCTGTTGTGGAGCCTCTCCTTGTAATAAAGGCAGGTTGCTTAGGAGTTGGAAGGGTCCCGGCTTCGCTGCTAAGCATGGTAATGACATTTGACATGGTAGGACGATCAGCTGGGTCTTCTTGTACGCACAAGAGTCCAACATTTATGCACTTCAAAAATTCATTTGTTTTGCAACTTTCCTGGAGTGGCTTGTCCATAAAACCCAATGCTTGGTCTTCTCTATATAAACTCCACGCCTGGAAGAAAAAGAATTGCAGGAAGCAAATCAATATGAAGCAGAAATGAGCTTAAGAATATATCGGTAGGAAAGGTTGGGGCAGACTCACATAACCAAGAAGGGTTGGAGCTTGTTCAAAATCATAGCGTTTGGTGTTCCTTCTCCCACTGATTATCTCTAGTATCACAACACCAAAGCTAAAAACGTCGGACTTGACTGAAAAACATCCATCTAGTGCATACTCCGGGGACATATAACCACTGCATTACAACATGTGGGCGACAGTTATGAAAGGTTGGCAATCGTGATACATGTAGATAATCAGTTAAGATAAATACTACATTCCTATTACTTAAAATGTAACTTACTATGTTCCAACTACTCTGCTTGTGTTCCCTTCAGTTTGTCTGCCTTCAAAAATCCTCGCCAGGCCAAAGTCAGAGATCTTCGGATTCATTTCCTCATCAAGTAGAATGTTGCTTGTCTTTAAATCTCTGTGAATGATCCTAAGTCTAGAATCCTGGTGAAGGTATACAAGCCCACGTGCAATTCCCAAAATGATGCTGAAGCGCAAATTCCAATCTAGAGTCATGTTGCAGTTGTTGCCTTGCATGGTTTTAATTTTCCACTAATTAGCATTACTTAGAGATTATGAGATTACATTATCATGTTATCAATCAAGATAAGAGTATATTATACAGCAACAATGAGAAATAGGTTTAGATGCTAACCAAATAGGAAGTAGTCTAAGCTTTTGTTTGGCATATATTCATATACCAAAAGTTTTTCATCTCCTCCAATGCTGTAACCCAAAAGTCTCACAAGATTCCGGTGTTGAAGTCTAGCAATCAACACCACCTCATTTTTAAATTCAACCAAGCCTTGCCCAGAGACACTTGAGAGCCTCTTTACAGCAATTTCTTGACCTCCTGGAAAACTCCCCTGTAACAAGAGTTCCTCGTACAGATAACTCCATTTTCAGCTCGACATAGTGAGAGAAAGCAGTCAATGAAGGTAAATACAAATGTTACCTTGTAAACAGGCCCAAATCCACCTTGTCCAAGCTTGTTTGCATCTGAGAAGTTATCTGTAGCAATTAGTATGCTCTCCAAGTTAAGAAAAGGTACATCTATGCCCTTCTTATCTTCCTCTTCAAACTGGAACGAGTTTATCCAGTCTTTCACTGTTCTCTCAGTGTCATACAAGTGAAGTGCCACATTTTGTGGAGCATTATCCCTGTTTTCTGGACTCAAAAAAGTGGATGTTTCTTAGTTGCATTCTAATTCAGAGGAAAATATTCAGAATAAGCTAATACCAACAGCTTGTTGGCAAATGCAATTAGTCGTCACAGATTTACCTTGTCCACTGACCTTCTTTCTTCTCTGGAAAAAGATATATGCAAATATGCATGACAAGAGAATGAAAGTTGCAAGAGTTACGCCAACAATCAGAGAAATACGTGTTTTTCTTCTTGAAGACCCTCCAGATTGATTATGATAATCTGTTTCTACTGCAACGTATGAGTGGAACAGGCTTACCTAAATATTAACTTGAACACAGGAATATAAGAACTACTTTAACTTTTAGAATCTAACAACAAAAAAAGTTGAATACTAATCAACTGCAATCTTCACGGTTTTTTACAATAATGGGCCGTCATGCCACAAATATTTTGCGTGTGAATATCATTGCCCGTGGAAGATGAGCTGATTCATTCTCAAACTTTCAAAATGAATTGTACTTATTCTACATAACAGATGATCCTCACCTTGAGTACAATTCAAAACTAAGGGATCCCATTGGTAGTCTGTTTCACAAAGGCACCTTCTTTGTCCCTCTACTTTCAGACTGCAAGTAGTATGTGGCCAATCATGGCAGTCAATGATAGAATTACAGGTTGGCTCTGCCGGGGGATTCCAAGTAATTTCTAGCTCTTTTGTACCGTGAGATGAATTATCAGCATTGGACCTGCCAGTTAGGTTAAAGGGAAATGACAGATTGAGGTCCAGAATTCCACTTATTGAATATGCATCGTTGGCTTGGATAAAAAATGTCCGTGTGTCCAGGTTGATTCTAGTGACATTGTAGGTGCCGTTAGGTGCCTTGAAGCTAAGCTGGCCTGTCGAGTCATTGCAGAAGAAACTGAAGTACGAGGGGTCTCCACAATTTGGTTGACTGCTTAGGGGATATGGAATTATATTTACACCACAAGGATCACAGTTCCTTGTAGTCAATTCTGCAACAGTAGAAAATTTTAGTATTTCACAAGAGATGACTGTAGTAATTTACAAAACATACCTAAATCAGGAATTGTTACGCGGACAGAGAGATTATGACCGTCTTTTGGTGATGACTCCTGAAGATTGTAAACACTGGCTGTCCAGAACCAACATGTGGAACTGGTACTTGTGGTTGCTCTTTGGCTTTTTGCTTCATTATATGAATAAGCTTGGCACACACAGTAGTCGAGGCACTGTGTTCTGCAATCTGTTTCACTCATAGCCGGGTAAGTTGAGTCTGGATCCTTTACTTTCATTGTTGTCAAATTCAAGAAGGTATCTTTCTTCCCACAAATTACGGATGTTGACTTTCTGATGCACCCGCCAGAAAAGTCCCCAGTATTCCACCTCTCAGGGAAACTAGGTTCAAATCCAGGCAAACATTTGCAGGCGATTGCGTTGTTGCTGTTGCAGCTAGCAAAGTTTCCGCAAGAGTTAAACACACTGCAGCGGTCTCTTGGTTCCCACCATATTAAAGTCCCACTTTTCTTGTTCACATCCCAGCTCCAAAACTGTATATCCCCAGTAATCGCCATCACCAAGCTCCCACTACTGTCATGATCCATGGATGATGAAATTGTCAAGTTATTATAAGCTTTGTACCTTTTAGGATCAATACTATTGCTGAAATTAGATAACAAGTAAGCCACTGAGTAAGGTATTTTCTCATCAGAGCTGAAGACTTTACCAGACTCTGAACTTATCCAGTAACAAATGAATCTCTTTTTTATGACAAACTGGTTATCCTTATCTTCATCCATCTTAAAGGTGAAGTTCCCTGGAGCTGGGTCATCTTGACTTCTCCATGAAGTCAATGTCAGGTTCTTATTCATCTTCATGCCTGAGAGAAACGTATCAGTTGGGTGTTCAAAGCTCTGCCATAGTCTCACTGCCTGATTATCATCACTTAAAACCAAGTTTCCAGAATCCTTGAGCTCAGCAAGTCGGAGTGTAAAGGATGAACTTCCAAGATCTGTAGACCAATGAAGATTCCTAGTTGAATCTAAAACCTTGAGGTTGCCATCATCAATAGCAAAGCGACCATCAGATTCCAAAAGAGGGTTGTCTCTGTTTGCCACCCAAACAACCACTCGTGGATTGGACTTGTAATACCATATCCCAACATATCTTCTTCCATTTAGAGTGAAAAACCCCAGTTCAAATCTTTCTCCATCCGAAACAAGAGTTTCTCCTCGCTGATCATCAATAAGTTGACTGTCTATTGTTATGGTATCTCTAGCAAAGCACAAAAGAGACAAGGAAGAAAAAAATGTGTACCAAAAGAATGCGGCAGAAAGCATGCGATTCACAGACTGTCTAAACCTGATTCTTTTCTTCAATTCTCTACAGGTTATCATCGTAATGCATCAGAGGACACAAGAAGTTGAAGATATATACTCTGTGAAAGAGTCTTACTCACAGCCCAACCTCTAGGGTCACAAATTTTGCTGCTGAACTATGAATTTCTGCTGCCCGGCATTGTGGTCCAGCAACTCCTGATTAGCAATTTTCACTCATAGTCCTTTTTTATGTGAATGTTGTTCAATAAAAGAGAAAAAAAGAGTTTCAGAAGAGTTTATCAATTCCCACAAAATATGTGGACAGACTTTTTTTAGGAAACCTGTGCCCTACGTTGCACCCCTAGAGCAATACCACTGGGCCACATGTAGCTAAATTACTTAATTATTTGGACCATATTCCAACAGCAATTGCAGATAAATGGGCAACTTATTGCCACTAATACACTGCGACTAATCCCAAAAACTTTTTTAACAGCAACTTTACTGCAGAAGATGAAATTGTAGCCATTTGAAAGACAGACCATCTTCAACTGTACTTCATCCACATGACTTCAGTTTGCCTAGATTGTAATAATACAACCATGGCTGGCTTGGAATTCCAAGTTTTCCATAAATGGAAGTTTGAATGTGATCCAACAATCATTTAAGATGGTTCTGTCTGCTAGCTACTAAAAGAGGGTGTGCGACACACAGGTTAACAGCTAGTAACAAAAAAAAAATGGTTAGGCTGGAAGATGTAAAGATCATATCGCTCGCATACATAGTAATGCAGCCTTTCCATAAAAAAGATTCATAGGGTCAATGCCAAGGTGAATACCATCTCCAGTTAAATAGCTGTATCAAAAAATGCCAAAAGATGAATGAAAAGGTATGGCCCCATGTCTTAGAGACTTGTGGCTGCCAATGATCAACTTGAATCCCACAGGCAATGCACGATGCTACTGCTGAAAGCTCTTGAATTCATTTCACACCAAGGATTTATTCATCAAATGAGTAAAACCAGACCTAGTTACTACCATAGAATGAGCACATCCAGCCACACGACACCAAAGGACATGACATATATGGATGTCCAAAACTAAAAATCTCCACTGTAAGTCACAATGCCATTATGCATGTCCAAAGGACCAAAACTAAAAATCAACCGAGAATTCTCTCTTCTAAATTAGGCCCCAAAATAAAGCCAAGAGATGCGACAGCTAAAATATGACTCCTCTGTCTTCTTCTCGTTTCCTTAATTTCTTTCTTTTTCTTTCTTTCTAGTTCTAAAGTGATGTCCACATAAATGACTCCACCAGAGTCAAGCCCAGCCAACTAAAGATCAAGTTAATCAACCCATACCACACAACCAGGACCGCAATATTCTAAGTGAAATACTGCAGATAAAACAATAAACACACTCTTCAAAGATGCAAAAGAAAAAAAATTTGAATGACTATGCTCGCTACTCACATTGTAAGTTTGGCGACGCTTCTTTTCCTTATGTGGTATAAAGAACAGATGACCAACGCACAAATCACAGTCCCAGTTGCAGAAATCCCCACCAAAATGGAATGCAGTGGCTTCTCTTAAGTTCCGCACCGTTTGATTTCCTTCTGAGTTCCTGCTTCCAAGTTAATGTATAAAAAAAATCTATACTGATTACGTAGCGAACACATGGGATAGATAAAAATCTGCGGGCCTATGAAGTCTGGAAAGTAACAGTCCGATACTGGCAAAACACTGTCTCGAATAATTTTATTTATTGTCTCCATGGACGACGACGAGATTCTTCTTACAATTTTATCGTCGTCTGTTCAAGATTATGATCGGAGCCTAGAGATGATTTTCTTGGGGAGAACGGGAGAAGCACCGGTTGTCTTTCTGGCCTTTGTACAGGTGAGAGCCCACTAAAAATATGTGCTGGGCCCATTTTACCAGGCCCATTACTACCCGAAGTGTGATTGTTATTGGCTTTCATGACCTCTGGCCCATTAGCTTAAGGGTCTCAAGTTCCGAATCTCCCTCCTAAACAAGACTTCAACAACTAAGGTTCTACACTTCTACTCTTGTTCAGTTGTTTGTACGTGTGGAGGGCCCATTTGTGAAATATCTGTAGAAGCCTAGATCTTGAGTTTGATTTCTTTGCCAATGTCCACTAAAATGTTGGGCTTCGGCCCACCATTAAAAAAGCAATTTGCACCCGGTTCAACTGTGTATCCCACTAAATTCATTATTCATGTTTCTAGAATCCAGAGCCTGCCACCGATCTTGTTGTTTTGTTCCAAATGTCAAGAAATCTCGAATGCCAACGAAACCATAGATTTCATTCGTCTTTGTCTGTGGAGACTGGAGATACGAAGACTTCATTGCCTCTGTTCTTTGAGTACTTGTGAGAGCCCACTAAATATCTATCTATCCAGTGCCTATTTGGCCATTTTCTATCAGGCCCAGTACGCCCGGCCTAAAAGATAGTATAGAGCTCACTAAATATCTATCCAGTGCCCATTTAATATGAGGCCCACTACGGCCCGCCTAAAAGATACATGAAGTGGGCTAGTATTTTTTTCCCAGTGCCTTGGAAGCGTAACCCATTAAATTATTGGGTAACTTTAGTTACACCTCGAATTTTTTTAAAGACATCCACTCAACTGATTTTTACAAGGGATGATCAACTTAAATTGAGGTGTTAAAAAAAATCAAGATGTGACTAAAACTACCCTAAAATATTTGGTTTCACGATTTCGGGCCCACTAGCTTAAGAATCTCAATTCCCAAATCATTGACTTTATTGGTTTGGAAAAATGAATGCGTGCCTTCTTTGTGTTCTCTGTATTTTATAAGTGCCTCTTTCCTTTGTTTTTGGTGCAAATAAAAGTGATATGTGGGGAATAATTCAAGATGTGTCCGTGGCACAAGTTTGTTGGGAACATTGGAAGGTTTATCGAACCACATTTAATGTTCTAAAATTTTCTTTCATGGGAGGTCACCAAATCAGATAATTGATTTGGTAATCCCGACAAATTCATTGGAATGAGCTGACGGAAGCTCAAGTCATTTACAATATAAAGAGGGACACTAAAAATAAAGTTTAAGGCAGTCGAATCACATAAGAGTTTTGGCGATTTTTGTTCACTTCATAATCCACGCGAGGTTTGTCCTTTTATGAATCATGAATGCAATGCAACCTGTATGAACAACACCGTCACTTTTAACATCATGAATGCAACATGTTATTACAGCAAATAAAACTCCTTTAATTGAATGAGTTTTTGGTTTAATGATGCAGTTTAAACGTTTTGATCACACTAGCCAATGGACTCGAGAGTGGTCCTAATTCGCTCAGCAAGCGCGTGAGTCTTATCGTTTCTTATGAGAAGATTTTTATTAATTTTTTAGGAGCCAAAGGGATGGCCAATTCAGCAAGCAATGCGGGACCAAACAAACATACACGCGGTCGAAAAAGAATCAAGAGCAGCCCATGTGGTTGGTCCACTGTAGTGCACCATATCAAGCCACGTAAGCGAATACGAATCTCCACTCCACGGCGATTACACGTCACCAAGAGATAAAAATATCTTGATAGGACCCGAGGAAGCAAAGCCAGACGGCGATAAGTCAAGATCTGCACGATGTATACGAACCACAGAAAGCCTTTGCTCCCTTATCAGCCAACACCTGGCGGCGGGGGACACCACAAACTTGGGCTCATTGGGTCAAAACCCTAGATCCGGAAGTTCGTAGTGGGCTCGTTAAGATGACAATTTTGCCCCCCATATCTCAACCACTCCCCAATACTAAAAATTTCGAGAAACATTTATTTGTTGACATCCTAATTTATAAGCCTCATGTTTCGAATTAAATGTTTTAAATTGACATAATTTGACTGTGTAAGAAACAGTAGGAGAAAGTCCCGAAAGGTAAATTTGTAATATAGAGCAAAATAAGGGTTGTTTCTATAAGTTACTGCAACTTGCCATTTCTTTTCGTCTTCCTACCCATACCATCACCAAATCGTGCAGGGGAGAGAGAAAATTCCGAGAAAGTAGAGCGAGAAAAATCTGGGAATACAGGGAAGGAGGGAGAGAATATAACTCAACGGTTGAAGAGTAGTTGGTGCTATAGAGAGTTGAATAATGAAGAGCTGTGAGCTTTGCAAGAGTCCGGCGACGAATTACTGCGAATCAGACCAGGCGAGCTTGTGCTGGGACTGCGACGCTAAAGTTCACGGAGCAAATTTTTTGGTGGCGAGGCACTCGAGGACCCTTCTTTGTCACGTGTGCCAGTCTCAGACTCCTTGGAAAGCCTCCGGTGCCAGGCTTGGAAACACGGTTTCCGCATGCGAGAGATGCGTAGATGGAACGAACGAAGGAGATGAAGAGAGCGAAGCGGGTAATGATGATGACTTCGATACCGAGGATGACGATCTCGATCAAGACGAGGAGGAGGATGATGATGAAGATGAGGATGGTGATAATCAAGTGGTGCCGTGGTCTTCTTCCACAACTCCGCCGCCGGCTGCGAGTTCCTCGAGCAGCGAAGAGTCTGTGACCAGGATCTCTGGTGCTGGCGCAGAAGCTTTTGAATCGATCAACGGTTTCACTTTTAAGAGAGTTCGAGAGAATGATTCCGATCTTGGCTTTCAAGTCAGTAGTTACTAGCAAATCATGTTTCCTCTGTTTTTTAACCCCTAATGTTGTTTTCACTTTGAATTTATTTTTCTTGTGTCTCGATTATATTGCTGGACGAATCCAACTGTTCATCTACTAGTCTAATTACGATTCGCCGTCGACACTACAGGCACATCAGTCCAACAATTACGGCGAAGCTACCTCTGGCGGCTCCACACGGCATTGTAGATCTCGAGTGGCTGATCAAGATACGCCGTCGAAAGATTAGGATCAGGCCGGTTCGAGATCCATGGAGATCACCGAGTCGCGGAAGCGATTTCATGGTCGTTGACGGTCTCACTTGTTCGTGATCTTAACCGACCGGATATTGTGAGGCGGTTGCGTGATATTTATAATTTGACCTATCTTTACTAACAGAAGTCGATAGTTGATCTTGGATTGACCATTCCTTAATTTGTACTAATCAGAGATCTTATCTGTGATTTGTTTGGAGATCGTGCATTTTGATTTTCGCTATGAAAAGCCAGCTATATTATTGTTTCTCTGGTTTGATCTGGGTTGTAATGTGCGCCTTTGATCATTGGTTTAAGCACATTGGAACGACAACTGTTGGCCTTTGTAAATTCATTATCTTTAGTGAATGAATTATGGTAGAATAATCTCTGAATAAGTCATATATTCGAAATTCAAGAAGCTCAAATGCATTTCGTCTATCAGAATCTACGGCACAAATTAAGTGACCAAAGAATTGAATTTATTTACTTTAGTTGTCAAATTAGTAATTGCAAAGAATTTCCATCAAAAAGTAATTGCAAAGATTATAATCTCGGGTCGTTTGTTCAGTACACATAGATTTTTTAACCTGTCAACATGTTAAGTTTGGTTAAATCTCTTGTCATAAAGATATTGTTCTCAATGGACTTGAAATTATCAAATTCAAGTTTTTTCGAGTCCATATAATTTGGTTTCAGAGTAACTTACCATTAGGTCATCACCAAGTTATTAACAAGTGATTTAATAAGGGGGATTGCATGACATAACAATCACTCGGTCAGCAAAGCCCAACACATGCTTTTTCTCCGATGCAGCAAACACTAGCTAGATAAACAAAACGGCTTACAAATAGGGGTCACAACAATGCTGTGATCAAAATAAAATCTGATTGGTTTAGTTTTTTAATTACTTTAATTAGGCGTCAGTTAGGGAGATATTTATAGTTGTTTAATTGAAAAATATCTGGTCCTTACATTAAAAATAAAAGATTAATACATTAATGTAATGTAACGTTTATGGCCGGCCATCACATCAAAGTGGGTGTTAACTTTATTTGGGATTGGAATTCTAACTTTATTCAAACAGAAACTCTATAATGCTACAGATATTAAAATCACTAATAGTACCATGGAAAGATATTGTGGTCGAGAGTCGTTCTTCATTCGTACTTCTCAAGCATCATAAATGATTTCATAAACTTAGAAGAGAGAGTTAGTGGTTAGTAATATCTTTCTCCTTTTTTGAAGTTTAGCGAGGATCGTTAACAGAGACGGAGAATCACTTGGGAGGAAAGAAAAGAATGGGATATGACATGTGGCTTTGGCTTGTGGTGGTAAAGATTTATCAGATCAGATGGGAAAGGGTGTTTGTGTGGTGGTGGTTGTATGCTTCTGAAACTCTCTAAATAACCGTGCAGATGTCATGGATTCCTCTTCGTTGATTGATCTTAGGATTCCAGTGAATAGTGATGGTGACTGGAGATTAATTTATCCATGAGCGCCCATCTGGATTTTCTTACGGCCAGTGTCTGTATGGCTATGCAAATTACTTTATTTTGATGGCCTACAAGGAAGTGATTTCTAAAATATGCTGCTGCCCAAAATTTATTTTTTTGGCAAGAAGTTGATGTAAAGCCGACATGCTATAGAAAAGAGGGTTCCACTCATTCGACGCGTAATAAGATTCCAACAGGTAAGTTCGTTCATACGCAGGATGCTTAATTACGCAAATTTCTACCATGATAAAGTGGGGGATCCATTTAGGATGGAAGCCTAAACAACTAATTGGTCAAGTAATTCATCATGCTCACAACTGCAACCACGCCAAAAACTAACAGATGCTGAGAAAAGAACGTTTTTCTTTTTTTGTCTGGCAAACACAGAGTTACAATGGGCTAAACGTTTACTTGCCCGACTCTGGGATAAAGCTACAGATGCATGAGATCATCTCTATAGGAACCATGTTCGAACTCTCCATAAAAGCTAATCAAAGCGCGGAAAATCAGAAGGGCGAGATTTTTGCTGCAAAGATGAAAATACGAGGAAAAAACGGAAATTGATAATATGCCCTTGAAACTGTAAAATGTGTCTAGTAGTAATATGAGCAACAGACTCAAGTTTGGACATCGATGAAAATCCATCCTGGTAAAGAAAACGAAAACGGCATAGTCTCACATATGGTCAATATGGCTATTGAAGTTAAGACAGTAGACCAGTTTACAAAAGCTAGAGGGTCTCATAAATAGACTCCAAGACCCCAGACTACAACACTGATTATACTCCATGCTAAATACAGCAATCAAACGGCTACCATGAAATGAGCACGGGTTTGAAAATTTATGAAATAATATGCTCTATGTAAAGAGTAATTATCTGAAAGTTGCTTATCATATGTATGTGTTCTTTTCTATCATATGTGCACAAAAATTAAAATACTGCCAAGATCCAACTACACATAATAAATCCGTTAAGAATTAAAGATATAAGTAGTTTAATACAAGTATAACATAATAACATATATATACACAAAAATTTATTGACAAGATCCAATTACTAGAGTTATTTCAAACACGAATTTCACTACAACCATATAAGCAATAACTTAAATATAACCCCACAGATTACATGGATTATAGTGTTGCATTATGATCTTTTTGAGATACTGACCTCCAAACCAATTGCCAAAACAAATTATAGGCAAAGAAGCCTTAATAAATTATTCATAAATTATGCTGACTCGGACTAGACTTCAAATACATTTGTTGGTTAAAAGAAACAAGGGATCCAAATCTAAACATAGATAAACAGTGAAGCCAAAACTGTAAACATAGATATTCTAGTTCAAGAAAGGCTGATTGGTTCATCACATAGTTGCTTCAACTCACTTTCAAGTACTTCATATAATTTTGCTCCTGTTCGCCTATAAACCCAAGTTTGAACATCTTTATCCCAATCATACCTGGATGGACCACTGTATAAAACCTAGATTTCAGATTACGAAGACAAATTGAGAAAAGGAGTGCAGGGTATAACAAAAATAACGGATTTCATTAATGCTTTTCCAATGTTTGTTCATATGCAACTCCATTCTCCCTCACGCCTTTCATGATACCTCATTACCTCTTTCCACTAGATTTCAGAATTTCGGCAAACAAACAATGAACATCATTAACCTGTCACTGGTGATGGAATGAGAACAAATGGGTAAGACAACCATATCTGACTATATATAGTCAATGTGTCAATCGAACTTAAGGAGTAAATATGTTACATATCCTCTAATCACTAGCCTTTGACTAAGTTGAGGATCCTACAAATAGACTTGACTTGACACCATATTCAATCATTTTGAAGTGAATCGATGCTTATCTTTGCCAGATGAAGTAAGAAACTGTTAACAATTATCTTCTTTATTACACATGGACTAGGAAGACTAGGGACTATGCTCTAAATCTTGTAGGATTATCATGGGTTAGATCTCAATGTTTCAACAAGGAACTTAATGAGTTGTAATGCTTTATTCGGCTCAGAGAATTAGAACAAGATACCACTCATTCATTAACCATCTCTTGGAAAGTTTAGTTGGGAAGAAAAAAATTCATTTGAAAACAATGAAAAGATACTTGGCTTAAAACTCTTAATTTGTGGTTCAATAAAAATTGTAACCTCAATATTCGCTCTCTCTTGGACACTATAAAATAATTCTTTCAGACCTTCTTGGTGCCTTACATTAATAAAACTATTATGCTCCATGGAAAATAAAATCAAATTAAGCAGAAAAACAAAAGGTACAGAAATTCAAAACTGTAGAAGTCAAGAACCATTCATACCTTACTGGGGAAGACAACCAAATTTGTCTATTTGGAGTTTGTTTGTTCAACACATAAGTGCCCAAAGCCCCAAGCTTTACAGTTAAAACATCACTCTATTAAATGCAAACACAAACTATATCAGACAATTTAAACTTTCAGAAATAGTAATTAGTATCCCATCTTCAAACACTAATCATCATAATTACCCCATAGTCTATGTCGAACCCATCAATTTGGATGTCATCACCATATTCCTGCTCAGCACCACAAATTCATATAAGAATTAGAATAAACATCACAATCACGCAGCAATAGGGAATTCCTCAAGCCATGAGCGGAAAAAACCAAAAACACTCTGAGATCAATACCAAAATTCACGCCAGACAACACAAATCAAAATTCAAAAAATACACCGGGTTGGTTTAGAATTCTGCATGTCAAGTACAACAAAATGCAATGTCAAAATTAAAGGTCGTTTACTCAGAACTTTGAACACAGAAATATAACAGTTTGCAGCACCTATATGGCAATAGCTAATAGCCATATTGCCACGAGCACACAACGATGCAAACACTTTGAACAATATGAGAAATACCTCAAGTTTCTCTTGCAGGTCATGGATTGTTAAATCAGCTAGACTTTGAAAATCTTCCTCCTGCAGAAGAGAACTGTATCCACATTAATCATTAGAATAATTACCCAAAATTACACGAATACAAGGAAAACAAAGGAAAATTTTACTCATGTATGAATTAAAAATTAAAAATAAGTGTAATCTACTTCAATGCTAGCCATTCACTAAAGATTGCATCTCCTATTCCAAACTGACAAACGAATCTCAACATTCAACAACCGTCGTTTCCCCGCTACCGAAAGAGAACATGTGCTAAAATTATCGTTTGATGTTCTGTTGAAATGAAGAAAAAATAAAGGGCAAGAGTGGTTAGTGAGTACCGGTAATCAATGGTGGCAGGGCCTTGAGATTCGTCGATATTGAACGGACGAGAGCAAAAGTTTCTGGAAGAGGCCGACGAAGGAAAGACATCAGTGTTTGAGCTAACAAGGAGATTAATACAAGCTTCAGGACGCAAAGCGCACGATCTCTGAACCGAAGACGAAGGATAAGGCACAGAAGGACATCGAGATTTAACAAGTCTTGAGAATCTTCTCATGGAAAGCAGTTTTGAAGCCATCGGTAGTAGCAAGCAGCAAGACGAACTGTACGGTGCATCCTTCTATGCGTATACCAAGATTTAAATGGGCCCGATGTGGGTTGGATTCAGCAGGGTTTTTTCAGCCCATTAAGTAACGGGTTTACACTTTACAGCAAACGGACCCTTACGTCCTAATAACCTTTTGGGCTGTCACATTTTTCACTTTTTTCATATTTTAAGTGATGTGAATCAAAATTCCACACGCAGACTCTATTCTATTTTTAAATCCAACTCGAAAGGGGGAAATACAAGACTCTATTCTATCGTTATACATAGGGCTGTTATTGGTACGGTTACCGTTACCAAACACGGAATACCGTTACCATACCAATTCTTTCGGTAATTCAAAAAATGTTACCATTACCGTTACCGGAAGAGTCGGTATACCGATGGTCGGTATACCGATCGATCGGTAATGGTAAGTCGGTAATTGGTAAATTTACCAATTCTTAAAACCTATTTAAAAAAGAGAAGAAAAAAATGCATCAAGTAGCATTGTGCTTAATAGTCATTGTATGAGACTACAACACTTTCATCTTGCCTACAATACCAATAATAAAAATGATAGATTAATGAGAAGGATCATTGTGGTACATGTGAATAAGAGAAAATACTTATCAATCGGAGAAAAAAAGAAAGGAGAATTCACATAACATTATTCCAACAATCTATAACGGAAAATCTTTCATTTCATTAATTTCTAATATTTTTAGTATCCGAAGTGTTTTAAACTCCATAGCAGGAAAGCTAGAAGAAACAAGATAAATAAGGATAAAAGATCATAATGGAAAGGGAGAAGAAAAGCATGTAATCAATACCAACAAAGCATTTTGTTATGTAACAAACACTGCTTTAAAGTTAATGAAATTGCTACGAGTGATATATAAATGATAACCCTAAAAATAATCAATGGTCTAGATTAAATTAGATCAATCTAATGGTCATAATTAAATAAAACTAAAACTAAAAATAATATTAATATATATTTAATATATATGTCGGTAATCGGGAAATTTACCGGTTTTGAACTTTGTTTACCGTTACCGTTACCGAAATCATCGGTAAATTTACCGTACCGAACAATTGGTAACGGTATACCAATCTTCTGCTATTTTCGGTAACCAATTCGTCGGTAATGGTATACCAATGGATAATTTACCATACCAGTAACAGCCCTAGTTATACACGCACAAAGCTGGAAAATCAATGGCAAAAGCTGGCAGAAAATCATTAAATGGTTTAATATATTACTACACGAACATCTCTAGAAAGTAGGAACACGAATATGTAAAAATGGTGGTGTTTCGAGATATCCGGCCCTTAACATTTTTTCTACCGATAACAACAAATATAAGTTTTGTTCGTGGGCATCTGATATGAACTTAAACTCTGGTCGATAGATTTCGAATACAAAAGTTTTCCACCTAACTACAGGTAAAGCATGTCAAAAGTCAACGCATAGTCAGAAGAGTATTATTTTAAATGAATATCAAATTCAGGATCTTCCGAATTCATACGAATTGATCTAGAAGAAATTCACTATCACCCAAATGGTTATTCGGCCCTTTACACACCACTGCTTTAGCATGTAAATATTAGAATCCACCGACCTCACTAGCATAATTTGTTCGAGTCCGGTGCTTATATAGATTGTCTTTTCCCAAATTTTCTTAACCACGGATTATACGATTAGAATGAAATATAGTATTCGATTGAGATTTTAACATAAAAATAAAAGAAGAAACAAATAAAGTAGTCTTTATTTCTTTTAAAAAGAAAAGCGCAAAATGCAAACCACCAATTCTAAAGAGAGAGTCATTCGCCCCTTTTTTTGAAGCATCCGATTCCGATCGAGCAGCATGCACAAAGACAACACACCGGGCACCTTTTTGTGGACTCAATTTAAGCTGCTATTTCAAATCATTTCGAAACAAAAAGAAACGTGTTTTCCATGCAGTTTAAATTACCACAGAATAAAATATATTTTGGGTTTTTGCTTGGCAATCAGAGCCGTTGATTTTGGCATAATAGAGTCGTATTCTAGGGTTAGCGTTTAAGCGATGGCTCTCTCGCGCCGTCCGTTGGAAGCAATAATAGAATTGTCGGACTCGGTCATGATAAACGTAAGTCACTAAAGTTGATACATATAACAGTAATAACGCTCTTTTCTCCTGGTTGCCCTCTCTTACAGGAACTCAATCTGGCTAGAGTTGGTAAGATCTCTCGATTTGGAATTTGTTAATTCTTCGTTTAATGATTACTTGTTATTCGTTACTTCTCGTTGTTTAGTATGATTCGAAGATTGTATTTGTCATCGGTTTGCTTGTTTCATTGGTTATTCTTAGCCCCCCAATTCAAGTTCTTCGTCTATTTTATGATCGAGGGTTGAATTCGCGTGTGCTATGGTGATTGCTCGTTATCCGGAATTCTTATTGATCTACAATTTGTGTGGTAGTCGAGCTTTTTGTATTTGATTTGTGTACTGTGTGATATGATCGCTATTTGTTTGTTTTCTCTTGTTCGAGAGATTTGCTGCTATCATTAACATGTGGAAATGGACCTTTTCCTCTGTTTTCTTGAAGTTCTTTTGAGACAATTTCGAGTTGGTGAGTGCTTAGGAATTTGGGAGAAGAATGTCCAATCTCGGATCTTGAAATTTTGGAAATTTTCATCTTTGGGCTGCTCTGTTTCTAAATTATATTTTTTTGTTCTCTCTGCAACCTTTTGGCTAATTAAAAAAGGGAGCATTTTGTTCTAGTAATAGACAAAGTCTTCTGCTGTTAGCTGCAATTTTGTTTTGGCTTTAGTTTTCCATTGCCAGTTGCAATTTTCGTTTTGGTTGTCAATAAGAACCGATTGGTAATAAGCCTCACTGAAGCTTGTATATCTTCTTTTCTATCCCAGCATTATGAAACGGTTGGATTGGACATCTAATGAGGGGAGATTGGAAACGACGTATGACTTGATTAAACTTACATTCCATCTCTTTTTTCTTGTTTCCTTTCCAAAGATTTAACAATGCTATTCTCTGCTGCGTTGATCATTGTACTTTCTACCATATCATCATTGGAAGTTGCAAATAGAGTTACACAGTGAAGTTTATGTATTTTTTCACAGTTCTCTATGTATACGCCAGTCTCTGAACTTTTCAGTTTTTCATTTCACTTGCAGGCCAGTATCTCTTATGCACTCAAGGGACAGGGGTTTCCTATTCTGCAAGGTTTATTTCACTCTGGCAGCTGCAACAAAGCCTAGCTCTACTCGCACCTCTAGGTGGGTGTGGGGTGAAAGCGAGGGAGTGATATTAGTTTGTGTTTTACGAAGATCAAGATCATCACACAGTTGGAGATTGAGTCGTCTTTTGGAGGGTCTATCCCTTGATTATGGCTAAGGTTCCCGTTTGACAAGTCCTTGAAGCTTGATAGTACAATTTCATATTTTCTAAGCAACTTAGGTTCAGATTTGGAGTTACAGAAATCAATGAGTTTATTGCATGGACGAGCTTCGATTTTATATGTAATGCACAAGTAGGTTGAGTGTGGATGTAGCTCTCATCAGTATCTACAAAATGTTTAGGTTTTCGTGCTTCCATGCTCATGTAATTAATTCTCACAAGCCAAAGGTAAGTAAATAATGCTCACGTAATTGGCACCAAGATGTAGTGGTTGCAGTCATTTTTCTTGGCTCTTTCTTACTTCAGGTTTTACTTATCCATCAGAAAATGGTTCAGCCTTCTTGTGAAGCAATGCATAAGACTTTGCAAGATATTCCCCAAATTCAAGCTCCCAAGCCATCATCTGATTCTACTGTCTTAAACTCATCAGCACAAGCTTATAGTCCAACTATGGCCTGCAGTCATCAAGTCACAAGTTCATTAATTTCTGTTGAGCATGGCTGGAAATCAGAGGAAATTAAGGGCAAATTCGCTCTGGAGACAGACACTGGGTTCCTTCAAAAGGGCCGTCTTATTAAAAGTCAGTCTCTTGGAAGTGGACTATGCCTGGAGGGAAGAAATCCTGGTGACAACGATACCGAGGATGAGGCAGATCACGAATTTTTTTCTGGCGTGCCACCAGAAGGCAGCCCCAACAGTGAGCATCGACAGGGTATGAGCTCAGATTCTCTCCACGTAAGTGCTGATCATGTTAATAATATATCAATCTTCTCAATTGGAGATCCTCAACATTTGGAGAAAGGTGGCCCTGAAACTTCTGATAACTTTTTATCTGGCGAGTATGCTAATGATTCAGGTGACCACTCACCTTGCACCCCTCTTGTCATTGTCAAATCTCGTTCTTTGTGCAACCTTGGTCATTTATCACCCGCTTCTGGAAAATGTTCTCCTTTCAAATCATTAGCACATCAGTCAAGATCTTCTGAAGACCTACATGTTTTAGATATGAGGCGGAAAGAAATTTGCACTCATGAGTTTGAAGAGCAGATACTGCAAGAGCGAGGATATGGAAAGGAGCGTGAAACTAATAAATACTACTTTGAAGTTTCTGTTGATGAGGGTTATGGTTCCTATAGTTATTCTGCTGTAGCTAAGGACTGGATCATACCAGGCGGCAATGAGGTATTTGGAAAGAACATCCAAGGCGAATCTTCCTTTCAACAGTCGGACGATTTTCCAAGCAAGAATTTTAAGATTAAGTGCATTGAAAAGTGGGTTAATGATCTTCAATACTGTAGCCCACTTGAAGAGGCGAATGAATCTTCCCCTTCTAAGGATCAGGTGAATGGAGATTCACCAATCTCTAATGGTCTGACCACTGCAAAATTGGATAGTAGGGTCACGCCTGGCATGGGAGCTGCCAAAAGATACATTTCTTCTTTGAGTGCCTTGGCAACCACAGCTCAGTTGTCAAATCACGGGTTGGTGGTGATTCCATTTCTTAGTACATTTGTAGGTCTAAGGGCACTTAATTTATCAGCGAATGCCATAGGTTTGTGTTTCAGGTTGAATTTCTCTCTATTGGTGATTTATTTTTGTGAACTGATTACTTACTTGCATTCATACTCTTTCCAGTGAGAATTACAGCGGGTGCACTCCCTCGGGGACTTCATGTGTTGAATCTGCCAAAAAACAATATCTCCACCATTGAGGGGTTACGTGAACTTACTCGACTTCGTGTACTGGATTTGAGCTACAACCGGATATTGAGAATAGGACATGGTATATCATATGCTGCCATCCAATATTAAAATGTCTAAATTTGCGACATGTTTATTTTATGAGCTATTATTAATTTACTTCCCCTTTATTTTTGCTAAAGGCCTGGCTTCTTGTTCCTCTCTCAAAGAGTTATACCTGGCTGGAAACAAGATTAGCGAGGTGGAGGGGTTCATCGTCTCCTGAAACTAACTGTGATGGATCTCCGCTTCAATAAAATCTCTACAGCCAAATGTCTCGCCCAGCTTGCTGCTAACTACAATTCCTTGCAAGCAATCAGCTTGGAAGGAAACCCAGCCCAGAAGAACGTTGGAGATGAACAACTGAAGAAAACTTTGGAAGGCCTTCTTCCACATCTGGTTTATTTTAATCGGCAGCCTATTAAAGTCAGCACTTTAAAGGATGCTGCAGACCGATCAGTTCGACTTGGAATTAGTGCTCGTCAAGGTGATCGTGGCCTTAGATCAGAAAACAA
Source organism: Tripterygium wilfordii (assembly GCF_013401445.1). Classification (NCBI taxonomy): domain Eukaryota; kingdom Viridiplantae; phylum Streptophyta; class Magnoliopsida; order Celastrales; family Celastraceae; genus Tripterygium; species Tripterygium wilfordii. The sequence goes on along the minus strand of NC_052237.1, from coordinate 1,090,753 downwards.
GGGTATGAGGAAAGCTGGCCATGGTCTAGCTGCACAACGGCCATCGTCTTCAACTCATGGTCGTAAAAGTCAAGCCATCATGTCACCTAAACGATCCAGAGGCAGGCATGTCCGCCTACCCCCACCTCCAAGTGGCACGAAAGCAACCACAAGGGATCAGCATCACCTCTATGATTTTGGCAATAGACTCCTTAACCTTAAGTCAGAGTTATCAATTCATAGGAGTCGAAGTGAAGGAGCTTTGGGAGCACTCTGAGATGATTTCTTGCCACTGGAAGGCACGTCTCTGGGTTTTTGGTTGTGGTCTCTTTGTTAGCATTTATGTTACTCCGAGGATATTTCATAAGCTTGTGTTGGCAACTTCATATGATTTTAGTCATTGAGTACTTAATTCTGGTAAGCATTAGTTCTTTTTTTTCTACTCTTTCTGAATGATGCTGGCCTCCGTGGGAAAATAAATTTTGAAGACTTTAGCTCATATAGGCATACTAGTATCCCATTTTTACAATTTTATTTTCGCCCCATTTCTTTTATGCTTGATCTAAATAAATGGTGAGTGCAGTCTTTACAGTATATTGCAAGAATAAGAGCACGTAGATTCATCCATCATATAGCAAGCCATAGGTTCTGACATTGCCTTATTTCAGAACTTGAACCACCATTTCATGTTAAATTTGTCCTGTGATGAAGTATAAAGTGGCGTTTTTCCAACAAGATTAACGAATCAGTGAATCACAGCCAAAATAGGATAAAGTACCGGGTTTGTCAAGGAATTGATACACACACAGGGAAATCAGTTTCTATCTGATAACAGTATTGCCCTCCGTAAGAGAGCTATGAAGATTCAAAGAAACATAGAATCGTAGAATTACAATTCAATGCAAAAGCACTCCAACTTGTGACTAAGAAAACAAAGACCAACAAATGTAGCTACCACCATTCATATTTACAGGCCATAAATCTGCCATCCAACAAGCTCATAACATTCTTGAAAGTTCTTCGCTACTGCAATGCTTGCCTGTTTTCTATGGCTTAATCATCTCCTGCAACGGGAACAAAAATTAAATATAGTTCTTCTTGGAACTCAAATTTATGCTCTCAAAACATGAAGAATATACAAAAAGACTAAGATAAAGTTGGAGTCAAAACAGAGGATAAAACGGCAGAAAAAAGTCGTATGTTAACAACCAAAGCCCTGTACAAGTACAATTTATCTTCTTCATTATGTGAGTGTGTTACAAATACCATCATTAAGGAGGATTACAAGTATTTTAAACGGAATTGGTGCCGAAAGTTCAAAAAAAAACCTGGAAATATCAATAAACTTGCTATTCGTTGAGATATAAGAATTTGGAAAAATATTTGTTAGGAGTAAAAAAAACCATCAAAGGACACTGTACTAATCAATCTCAAAATAACTCAAAAACTAATTGTGGTATGTAAAACAAACTTTGTTTATCCGAGCTCAACAATACCAACTCATCCCACCAAGTGAAAAACCTTTTTTTTCTTTCACTGGCAACCAAGTGGAGGCACCTAATATACAAGATCGAAGGGAAATTTTCTAACTTATCCAAATTAGACATACACAATAATTTGAATTAATGCTTATTGAGCTGTCTTGAGTCGAGTTCACATCTTCAGAAATGAATGCAAACATGCTGTGGATTAGGCTGAGGCTCCAGAAAGGATGGCAGAATGCAATATTTCCACTTCCAGCCTCCAGGGGAGGCGGAAAAGGGTCAGCATTGTTTCAATGCAAACACATTCACATACAAAATAAACAAAACAATCAGGCTGAATGAAGAAAGTGGGGGGTGAGGGCAGAATATAACTGAGAACAGTTTTAAAAGCTACAACAGGATAGCAGGTAGCCAAAGAGACAAATATAGATAAAAACTACGCTACACTAGTAGGTAACCAATGAGGAAACTCCAGATGATGTTCTCACATACAACTGAACATTAGCCTTGATTAGTTTCTGTCAAAGATAACTATTGGGACCTATCACAATAGAAAAGGGAATGAAGGCGCCCCCTTCTATTACATTTTAACAACTTATTGAAAGATCTCCCAACCGAGAGCTCCCTGGTGAGTGGTGACAATAGAGAAACTAAACCATGTGATAGGGTGAAGTGGCTTCATTTGCTTCTAGCTAGGGCCTAGTAATGTTACCCCAGAAAGCATAGGGACATCCCACGATTATACTACTTACCCACAGGTTCATAATTCCCGCAGCATCAAGCAAATGTATAGTCTCACGCCCAAGCAGAAAGGTAGTTTCTATAACTTTATCACACTCACTCAGAGTACACAAGAATCCTCTCTTCCATTTATGGAAACCATCACAAAGTTTGACATGGGAGAATTTTTATTCCCTTGCCCCTCAACTGTTCCTTCCATCTCTCAATAAACCAAACATAGCCTTCCCACACTTGGACCCACCACATAATCAACCCTATGACTAATGAAACTTCAAATCAAATTAGGAAACTAGCTAATGTGGAACATCATTAACATCATTAGAAACAAAAAACAGAAGCCAATAAGTATCAATTTTGAAGAGGTTTTCAGTTCAAATCCCCAAACCTGGCTGCTCATCAGAAGCATCATGATACTCCGGTTCCTCCTCCGGCACTGGGTGTAGCTCCGCCTCTCCTACAATCCCTTTCTTGCCTGCAACGCTGGGCTCGCCTCCATTCCCAACCTCGCCATCATTTTCCTTCTCATCTGGATACCTGACAACCACCACAGGACATACGCAGTGATGCACACAGTAATCACTCACACTCCCCAACCTTCCCTTGCTATTCCTCCTTGCCGCGCCAAATCCTCGGCTACCCATGATAACGGCGCTCAGCCCTAGCCTCTCGACCTCCAAGCAAAGCCGCTCCTGCATGTCATGGTCCTTCACGATATGGATCTTGAACGGTATCTGCGCCTCGATCAAGGGATGCGCGAGTGAGTTCGCTTTGGTTGTTGTGAAGTTGTCGAAATCATCCTCCAATTTCTGCTGCTGCGATGGGTCTTCCGTATTATTATCGTCACTATTGTTGCGCGTATTAATATGTACCTGGATGGAACCCCAGTCGGCGCCGTAGAGAACATTGGTAGGGCGGACATGGAGGAGGATGACTGCGTCCCCTGGACGAAGGTAGTTCTGGACGGCCCAATTGACGGCGTACGCACTCTCGTCGCTGAGATCAACGGCGATCGCAATACGGCGCTGAGCCCCTGCCGTTGGGGTCGGCGTGGCTGAGGTAAGGGTCATGCGAGGGGAGGACGGCTGGATACGCACCGGCGCCGGCAGTGGGATAGGAAGATCAGCGTCTTGGTGGTTCATCTTGAATCGAAATCTTGTGGTAAATAGATGTCCGAGGGATTCGTTTGATCAAGCGAATGAAAAAACGAAAAAGGCAATGAATGAGTTGTAATAAAAAACAGTTCGACGACGGATCGTGGAACTGGAAGGGCTCCTTTTATTTGATTCTCCTTATTTTCTTTTATTTATTGATTACTGTCATTAAACTGTTTCTTATAGCCGTTTAATCACGTCTATTTCGTACAGTTTTCGAACTCTTTAAATTATCGCCCAGATTGGGGGAGGATTGGGCCCACTTGGAAATTTCAAACCCCTCATCAAATGATAGCTAGGAAACTTCACAATCTTTGCTTTTATTTTTATTTTTTTTGTTTTATTTATAATTGAAAAACGAGTTTTGTGCGCAACATAGACTGAGAAAATGACCAAAACGAGATATAATTGAAGACAATAACATAAACAAAAATCTAAAATGGAACCCAAAGATGAGCCAAAACCAGTTTTCCAATGTTCTGGTGAGTCATGTTTTGAAGATGGAGACATCAACGGATGATAATCTCTGAACAACTCAACATTACCTGGCATGGGCGTCATAAGTATAACACAATGAAGATAATAATATGATCATTTTTTGGATTTAAACAGTAATTAAAAAAATGTCAAATAGCTTTTTCTTTTATTCGAACTTTAATTAAAAATATTCCTAAAAAATAACCGATATGATCTTAAAAAACAAAATTGGTATGGCTGTAAAAATCGTACAGAATTTCAAAGGTAAATGGAACTTCGAACTCCATTCATGTTGTGATAATTTATTTTATTGCCTTGACAACACAAAACGATAAGACTCAATCATATTTTTATGTAGATGGCAGATGGGATGGGTTAGTGACGCGAATTGTTTATAATGTTGACAAATACTTGTTGTCATCATTTGATTGGTTATGATGACCCCTTCTTTATTGATCTTCCTTTTCTTGTTTCTTTTTGGATGAATTATCCGGTTTGATCCATGTTTACGATACAACATAGTATTGTTATTAGTTAAGATTTAATGGAGAAACTGCTCCCAATGATTTTATGCTATTAAAATTTGTATCCCATATCAGTTATGTGTAAGTCATTGATGTGATTTATAAACAAATATGAAATATCTCTCAATCAAGAGGGCCCTCTCAAATACAAAGTCATGCGAACCTTAGGTATGAAGCGGATAATACCCTTCTAGTGGTTTAGGTTGGGTTTATCTGGTACTCTCACAAGTATCCGATTTATGACATCTATTTATTCATATATTAGGTAACATGATATTAATCATAACCGAATCTACAAGTATGGAGAGTGTTAAAACGTGTATCCCACATCGGGTAGATACCTTCTAGTGGTTTAGGTTGGGTTTATCTGGTGCTCTCACAAGTATCCGATTTATGACATCTATTTATTCATATATTAGGTAACATGATATTAATCATAACCGAATCTACAAGTATGAAGAGTGTTAAAACGCGTATCCCACATCAGGTAGATATAAGTTACTGATGTGGTTTATAAATAAATATCAAATCTCTCTCACCCAATAGTGTCATTTTAATGATACAATCGTGTAGGCATTAGTCTCAAAGCGGACAATACCTCTTCGAATTATTTATGTTAAATTTATATGATGCTCTATCACAAGTATCCAATTTATAATATCAACATATTTATTCATGTATTAGGTAACATGACGCTAACAATTATTCTCATGGCCTTCGTAACATCATTTTGTAAAGGTCAGAAATCAAGTACAATCATACACTAAAATCACTTTCGATCCTGTTAGCATCAATAATAGTTGGCAAGTTTTCACATCAATTTATGTGCATCCCCAAAATCTAGTGCCCTCAATTGAAGGTCTCTTTGGGTGTCCCATGCTTAACGTGTCCGCATTTGTTTCAGGGCAACAAATGCTATTAGGTAATGCGGGAGATAAGTTATAAATGCATGCATGATGAGAAAGCAATATAAGTCGGAGTTTATTAAATTTTCAAGAGAGATTAATTAATCAGTTTAATAATCGTAAGAGCATTTATAGTGGTCACCAAATATCCAGCACTCTAAAATCATTCTCTCTCTTTTCATCTATCATGCGTGGCACAATTTAATTGAATGAGTGAATCTCACAATATACACTATCCATCAACACTCCATACATTCCAACACTTCATACTCATTTTCTCTATTTTCTCTCTCTTCATTTTCATATTCTCTCTCTTCATTTTCATCAACTCTCTCTTCCTTTTCATCATATCTCTCATCCTTTTTATCATCTCTCTTCCTTTTCATCATCTCTCACTTCACTATTCATCAACTATATATATACTCAAACTCTCAAGTATCATTTTTCCACAATTAAATTTTCAAGTGTCATTTTTCACCCATTGTGTGCATGTAGCGCTATACTCATAAAAAAAGTAACATTTCAAATACGTGAAATACACTCCATTATACTCATTGTGAACATCTAACACTTAACTTATCAAGAAAGTATCATTTCAAGTACTTCAAAATCATCCCATTGTGGATGCTCTAAAGATTGAGAGCATTCCATTCCACACAGTTTTGAACAAAAGCCCATTAATTTTTATGGGCTGGGCCATTTCACTCATCACAGACCGCAGCACATAAGCAGACGACGTCGTTTCATTGTTGCGTAAATATAAATTATAGATCTGGCGCATTCAAAACTTTCAAATCAAATTTCACCGGCAAAACAGAACATCGCGAAAAGTTCTCTGAAAGCGGAGAAGGCACGCCGTACTCGCATATGGAGAAAGGCCTGATCTCGGTGGATCAATGGTCGGAGGGGATTCAGGTGTACGTCCTGACGCACCTGCACTCGGACCACACGAGAGGCTTGACATCGGCGTGGTCCCAGGTCCGCTCTTCTGCTCCCGACTAACCGTCAAACTCTTTCCCTTCCAGTTCCCCGATTTCGATCTATCCTTGCTCCGCGTCCTCGACGATGGATCCTGATACTCCGTTCCCTTGGTCTTTCCTTCATCTGGATCTGAAACGGTTGAGCAAGTTATGGCCATAGACGCTCATCACTGCCCTGGTACGTTGACGAGTGTTGTCGAGTGCATATTAACTGTTTGATTTTAGTTCTCAGACTCAGAGAAGGAATTAAATTGAGCTTGAAGATTTCTGTTCTTGCTTGTCATGACCGTGAGGTAAATTATGTGACATGTTTGTGTACTTTCAGTTTGTGCTAGATCTGATGTTTTCTAGCCTTTTGCGTGTGTGTGTAATTAACAATCTTATTTGATTGTTTTACAATTCATTTTATATTCCTCATTAATGTGAGTGTGCGCCTGCTTAGTATCATGCAAAGAGAACTAGTTTGTCTTGGTAGGGTGGCCTTATTGTTTGATATTACAGTAAATGGTGTAGTACTTTGACTTGTTTCGTTGTTCCTCTATGAAATGGATAAGGTGTTAAGATAGAGATCATCAGAATTACATGCACTACTGTTTTTGTCTTCTAAAAAGAAAATCAGCTCTATCATTGCAGATTAAAATTTTCCTGCACTGTACGAAATGTTTTTTTTCCTTCAAATTTTCAGTGTTCTGTTATCCACCAGGAGCAGTTATGTTATTGTTCCGTGGAAATTTTTGTTGCCTGCTTTATACAGGTGATTTCCGCTGGAAAGCAGATAGTGAGAGGGTGAAGACAGGAAGGACAATTACTCGCAAATTTTGTTTTCTTAAATTTTCTCCTAGGTTGACTGACAATATGAATTTAGAACACCTTGCACATGAGCAATACTCTGATAAGCTGTATGCGCTTGTAGTTGATTCAACATTACCTCTTTGAACAGAATGAGCAACTTTAAGCAGCTTTCTTTGCTGAAAAAAAATAAAATAAAACAACATTTCTCGCAAATTTTGTTTTCTTAAATTTTCTCCTAGTTTGACTGACAATATGAACTTAGAACGCCTTGCACATAATCAATATTCTGATAAGTTGTATGCGCTTGTAGTTGATTCAACATTACCTCTTTGAACAGAATGTACAACTTTAAGCAGCTTTCTTTGCTGAAAAAAATATAACACACTAAGAAACAGAGATGCTCAGCTTTTCTTTAATCATTTCTGCAAAGTTTTGGTGAGATATGAAACTTCGTCTGCTTCATTAGGCAATTAATATTTAATACGAGTATCATTTGCTGTAGGGCGTTGCAGTACTTCATCAATGGAAAGCCAGAGTATTTCAGAAGCTTTTTCCTTTGAGGCACTGATTTTGCTCCTGCTGATTGCAGGTTGTAAACATAATTGCTTCACATCCAGAACACGACATTATCTTTGGGATGGACTCTTTGGGGAAGGAAGTTCTATTAACCCAAATTTCTTGCATGCTGAAAGCAAAGGTCTGTCTCTGTTAGTCCAGCTATTTCTTGATGCCATTGTCAACTCTGAACTCTTGATATATGAGTTGGCCCTCTATGGCTTGTCATGTTACAACTCAGTACATGCTTCATAGCATATGTCACCACTTCCTATTTAACAAGTAATTTTTAGTTCAACTTAATAATAAGCACCTAACTTTCTCCTGTATACATATTGTGCCCACCCAAGTTTCCCTGCCTTTCTCAGCTCTCCTTTACACATGTACCAGCTCAAAGATTGATTCAACTATCCCGTTTAAATTTTACCAAAAGAAATCACTGATTTGATGCACACTCTAATTGTGTAACAACTACAAACGGAAAAGAACATGGGATACTGAGATTCTCATTTTATTTGTCTCTTTTTGTGGGAGCATCGCTGTTCAGTTGTTCGGTTTTGTTTTCTCTTCTATAGATGTGGGTGTGTCCAGAACGCTTGCAGACCTTGCATCTTCTTGGATTTCATGACATTTTTACGACCAAAACAACTCTTACTAGAGTACGAGCTGTTCCTCGTTATAGTTTTAGTATTGACACTCTGAGGAGCTTGAAAGCAAATGTTGTTTTCAAGATTTTAATCCCAATGTCACAAAGAGGAAAAGAAAAAGGACCATAGTGGATTGTCTAGGAGTTCATCTGAGCAGGGTGAGTGTGTTGAGACGGAAACGATGTGGAGCAAAGATTGTGGAAAGTGAAAGTTCTCTTTGATTACTTTTCAAGGTTTTGCAATCAATCAGGTGAGTTTCAAAATTTTAATTTCATGTTGCTTTTAGTAGTAATATCTTCAGTTGAAAATAAACTGCAAAGTTCAATTTTGACTGTGGGAAGTGCAAAAGAATGTTTTCATCTTCCTCAGTGTCTATTAAACTAGATTCTAGAATGAATAGAATATATGAACTTCATAGTGATTCATTCCTCACAATGGTGGTGTTCTATTTATGGCAGAAGCCTTACCTCTGCTGGAACCCATGGTTGTTTGCTGTATGTATCCAGCCATCGCGGCTATCAGATGATATGCCAATACATTCGTGAATATTTTGTCCCGGTGTTCTGGTACCATGATTTCCGTATTCGATTTCCATTCATATTCGTCACTCCAGTGGTATGTACTGATTAAATTCATGGCAGAAACCTTGTTTTTGCAGGAACTCATGAGCCGTGGCATCTGCTTTGCTCATACAGCCTTCGTCATCTATTAGGATTTTTCCCGTGCTTGGTACAATGTTACCACATGGTAAGAATTTCAGCCAAAAATGATTTTGACATTTTCAAAAGCTTAGCCTACTTTGTTTTAGAGATTTGAATCCCGATACTATGTTAGCAAATTGGACCTAGGGGGTAGCCCACATTAATGGGCCTACAATTGGGCTTATTTTACAAGTGGTTTGAGAGGCCCATTATGGCTCACTAGACCATGGCTTATGAGCTTGGGTCTAATTTGCTAATAAGATTTGGGGATGCTCTTTATACCGTGTTCTATTAATAGACTACACGTTCATCTGAGCAGTTTTATTCTGAATCAAAAGTTTCTCAAGATCTCTGGGTAGTTTGTACGTCAAGCGATTAAAAGAGGGTAATGTGGAGAGTACTAACCCTTTTAAGTTACATGTCTCCTTGAATGCAACTACTTAATATTGAAAAATCCACATTTTTGTTACCATCTAAGTCATAATCCCAAATAATAGAAGTTGTGAGGTTTCACTTTGAAATTTTTTTAAAACTATGCCATCACTACGTGAGTTTTCCTGTGATACCAGTCGGATTCAGTCAAAAATTAGAACATACACTTATGCCATCTCATTCATTTAGCTTTCTTTGACAGTAAAAATCACAGTACTTATTTCAATTGATTACTTCTTCGCCGGCTTTCTTCGGATGGAATTTGAAAGTCCCCTGCTTATATTGTATCAACCATGAAGTGAGTTAAGTAGAACTTGCAACCTAGAAAAACCACTATTTTAAGCAATCTGACTTGGGGTGCATTTTTTTGATGTGCTTACTTAATATGTTAAATGACGAGAATTTTAAGTATTTTTTTTTTCCTAAGCAATTTAAGTACTATTTGCATTATAATCATTTAGGTGGAGGGAATATATCAATGATGGTAATTCCCTCTACTGCCCATTTTGCCCAATCAGATTATCTTAAGATATCTCCTGTCAAACAATGAAGGAACATTCCCAAAAAAAAAGACAATAAATGGTCATTGATGATTTTCTCTTTTATAAGCTAATTTTAGACAACATAAAATAATAAAGGGATTGTTACATATTAGCGGAAAACACTAATGTTTTATATTGAAAGTACCATGCATTTTTGTTTAATACCAGAGATGATTCAAAGCTTTTGACAAGTTTATTCCATAAAAATAAGTTGGTCAGAAATAATTTTTAAATATTATTCAACATTTTTTTCAATGAAATTAAAACTCACATATACAATTTCCGGGACCAGTTTTTTTAGAGTCGAATAATTAAGAGGCACAACAATTGTTTGTTTTAATTAGTTACTACAGTTAATATAAACAAATTATTAATCATTTGAAATTGAAATTTGAAATAATTAAGAGGCACACATGTGAATCATTTGAAATTGAAAATTAGTACAGTTAATATAAACAAATTTATCAATAAAAAATTAATAAATCTAGTGGATGTTGCTGTGATTAATTATTTATTATTTATCATGGTATTTATTTGAACCTATATTTTTCTCTTAATTCCAATTAAATTTCAAAAAAAGGGTTTATTAGATGAAATTTTTTTAAAAATTATATTCTATGATAAAATCGTAATTAATTATCAATAGTGATGTTTAATATTGATAATTACAATAACTATCAAGTGAAATAGAGAATCTTATTATAAATATAATATTAATTTGAACATTATCTTATGATAAAATTTGAAGAAAAATATTTTAAAAACAATAATATTTACAAATCGAAACGCGATATTGAAAATAGCGCATTTCAAACTTCAAATTTAAATGAACTATTATCATTAACGCATTTCATGTTTTCGATTAAATTCGCTATTGGGAGTGGCACATTATGTTACATTGGTAAAACAAATATGTAATTTTCGTACTTAAAATTTTCAAAAGTGATATTATAGAAAAAGCTCGAGTAAAAGAAAGAAAAAAACTACGTTATTTAGCCATTTTGGTATCAAAAGTGTTATTAAAGAAAAGAAAAAAAAAAACAAGAGTTTGTAATCTGGATTATAGAGGGGGTTGTGGATGTAAGCATGCCACCCTTCCAAGGTCTCTGCAGATGTTTGTTGACGACAAGGAATACATCATTTTTTTCAGGGAGTCATCATCCAGCCAGAGTTCCATAACACAGAGCAGCACATCAACTGCTTCGTCCCAGCCTAAAAGCACCATATCGTCGACTAGTACCACTACTCAACTAGATCAATTAGGGGACCATGACATGTGCAATCGGTATGTATTTCTTATTGAAGCCTAGATCATCATAAGTTAGCTCACTGCTCTTATTATAACAGCGACATAAGATAGCTCAATGTATTTATTGTAACGGTGACATGTTTGTACACTAAATATTATAATTTTGTGATTTGAAATTCAGAATCATAAAAATTGATGGCCGACTTTGATATTGAAGTCCAGAAATCTCGTTTTTAGTTAGTAACGCATGCCTAGGGTCACAGATTTGGATTGGGAATTGAATATTCCTCCATCTCTTTAAATTATATTATTGTTTCGCACTCTACTGCTCAATCTCTATTTCTACTATTCCTTTGCACTCTACGGCTCTGTTTCTATTTCTATTTCTACATTCGCTCACTCCATTTCTACTACAATAATTTGTTTGTACAATATTTGTGCTGGAACAGATCCACTGACTTTTTTGTCCGAGTTTTTATGTAGAGGCAAAGAAAATTTTTGCCATGAGATGATGGTGACTAGGCTTTTCTTTTGGGCCAGCAAGCTCAAATTAGTTTACTCGGGAAAAAAGGAAAACAAAAAATCCAAAACAGGCCAGACGATAAAAACTAACCTCGAAGATTTGATGTATTTTTCTGGAATAGGGTATGATCATATCATAATCTGATCAAGTTTGGAGGCTTTAAGTGCCCTGCGTTGACCCACTGTCTCAGAGAAAAGACTTAAAAAAAGATTACTCCTACAAGAACCCCAAAATAATAGTATACATTTTGTCAAAGTCAATTTCACTGCACTGAATATGGGTCAGGTGAATTGCACAGTTATATGCTTTTTGAATCGAGCACGCAAAAGACAAACCAGTCAACCTAAGTTCTTAATGCTATTCCAACAATAGTTTATCATTGGCATCTTCTTGCAAAGTGGCAAGAACAATCCAGAAATGGCTCACTTAAAAAATGGCCCCAGTTGTTGTAAATGACAATCTATTGGAAACTTTATAAACTTGTATTACATTTTTGTGTATCCTCTCTCCAAGTCAAGGCGATTGATCTCACATGACATCCAGACCATGTCCTATTAAGATTCATGGGTCTGTTTGGGAGTGTTGTGAGGTGCTGTGAGGTGCGGTGCGATGCTGTGAGTTATAAAACTGTGGTGCTGTGAGGTAAGTTGGAACGTAAAAAGCTGTTTGGCGCATCACTTTTAAAACTGTGGTGCGGTGCTGTGAGGTGCGTTTGACGTATTTAAATTACGGTTATATTAGATGACTAATAATATTAATATAAAATCACTTAAGGTTTATATTGTACATTAATCTAAAATAAAATAATTGACCTAATTTGATAACGTAGGACAATTCAACATTTATTGTAAGTGTTTGGGAGTGTTGTGAGGTGTGGTGAGGTGCTATGAGGTAAAAAGTTGTGGTGCTGTGAGGTGAGTTGGAACGCAAAAACTGTTTGGCGTGTCATAAAAAACTGTGGTGTAGTGAGGTGAGGTGAAATTGAACGCAGTGCAAACGCACTGCCAAACACTATCCATATCAATGCCAAACATAAATAAAATTACGGCCTAGACAGATCAAGAGCTAAGAATTTCTACATAGTTAACTACACTGTCGCATAAAGCTATACTTAATACTTCTGCAACTTTTAAACGGTCAATTCACAATCTAATAGAAGTTTATCTAAATCTTCAGAATTAAATGCAGTGTAAAACAATCGAGCATTTTCTTAGTCAGAGAACATACCAGTAATAGCAATGCAATGCATACCATTCAAACTTAACTGGAATCCATTACCGATTTCTTTTCTTGAATAAACAGAATCCAAAATGCGACAAGCACGGAGGGATGAATGGGGATCAATCAAATGGCAGCTGTGTCCAGTTGAAAAAATGGTTCCACTCCTACTCAGGCCGAGAAGAGCAATCTGCAGCTAAGTTAACACCACCTATGAGCACAATCAGATTTCACTTAGAAAGTCAGTGGAGCAATAGCAAGAGGAAAAACAATAATTGGCAATTGATGCAGAAAGCGAATACTGAAAGAGGGCACCTAATTGATCCCACTCCTATAATGCATGCAGAACCATAGCCTAAAGAGCAATTCATCGGTGACTTTAAACAAAGGAACACGCCATCTTTTAAACATTTCATGATCAAATACTATCAATCATAGTTGCCCTTAATTGAAGGAAAGTGACATAGCCCCAAAATTTATCAGTCTTCTGCCTCTTACAGGATAATAATGAATTAATTAATGGTGTGGCCAAGAGTTCATGGACATCTAGTAAATAAAATGGTGGTAAGGTCTTAGCAAGCTTAGACAGCTTTGGTAGTTGTTGTTAACCCCAGGAAATGGTTTTTTCACTTTCTCTGATCCACAAAACTCCCAAACATGCCCACACACAAAAAAATTATTTGCAGAGTTCCTAGACAGATACAACAAAATTTCAAGAGATCAAAATCTCTGACAGGGTTCAAGTGCAGTATCTGAAAGCTCTCTAATGCATTGCCTCCTAACCAGATATTCACGAACAGCACCAGCATTATTTCTTTTCAATGTCAATGTTATCTGATAATAGGATTTCAAGGATTAAAGACTAACCACTCAGGCAACTCTCAAAAATTGGCAGCCCAAACTAACAGTCTTTGTACTGTTTGGAAAGGTTGTCATGCCAAATCTATACGTCATATATTTTTCCTCTTCTTAGTTTGTTATTATAACTGACACAGTGCCAGTGTAACACTTGTTGTAGCAGTTTATGCAGATCCATTAAAAGGAAATATAAATCTGGTATGCACCAAAAGCATGGATGTAAGTGTTGTGCTACAGTGGTACTGATCACTGTTGTGAAATAGATCACTTCTCAACCTAATTGATCCAATGTAGAGTGAAATTTTCATCAATAATATGAAACAAAGGATAACTGTTGTGCGACTGTGGTACTGACCCGAAGGATTACCGTTGTGAAATAGATCACTTGTCGAGAAATTCTCATCGAGAAGATGAAACCAAGGATAAGTGTTGTGCTACAGTGGTACTGACCAGAAGGATTACCGCTGTGAAATATATCACTTCTCAAACCTAATTGATCGAATGTAATGTGAAATTTTCATCGAGAAGCTGAAACGAAGAAAACAACACCAAAACTTTGCTTGTTCATGTCAAGCTATTATATAATCTAACAACAATAAACCGTACAGAGATATTCAACTAGATCCAACTCAGATTCAGCGCCAAACATCTATAACCTGAAACATTAAACCTAAAGAACGAAAAAATTTCACAGATCGACAATGAATTTTCACAAATTAAAAATAAAACAAAATTACAGCACAACAATCGGATACTATTAAACAATCAAACAACAATAAACTGTACAGGGAAATTCAACTAGATCCAACTCAGATTCAGCGCCAAACATCTCTAACCTGAAAGATTATACCTAACGAACAACGAAATTTCACAGATCGACAATGAATTTTCACAAATTAAAAGTTTCAGCAAAATACTACAAGAAACTTACCACAAATTGAACGCAAAGACTGCAACGAACTGTCTTACATTCCCGGCTGTGGAGGTACGAAGCTACGGAGGACAATTAGGGCGAGTTCGGTGGGAGCTCGCGAAGGACGGACGAAAGGAGAATGCAAAGGCTAATTGCGCGTTTGGATTGTGGAGAACTGGAGATCGCCATATGATAATCTTATTAGGTTAGTCACGGTTTTAGATTTTAAATAAGGCGGCAACTGGGACAAAAAAAAAAAAAAAAAAGGGTGAGGACCCAGGGAAGTATTTTTGCAATTTTGCTACAATTTTCTGTTTAAAAAATAATATAAAATAAAATCTCGTGACGTCCACTCTTACGTCGTCTCTTCGACTGCTTCTCCGCCCTAGCCCTTGGCCCCAACAATCGACTGTCAGCAAGGCGGTGCAATTTATCTCCATAAATATTAAATACTTCATATCCCTTGATTCAGCCAAAGCCTTCTCTGCATCGTCTGTCGAACCTTCTTCTGCCGCAAAACTTCAAGTTGTTCCTGTAAATTTGGATTCACGGTGAGTTCAGCAACTTCATCATCCAACTTTCAGCTAATATTCCCAGAATCATTTGTGTTTTTTTTCACAAGGAAGTTTCAATAGATTAGGATTAAACTTTTCATGACTGTAAAAAGTCAATTTTTTTATCAAATATATGGTATTTTTGTTGTTTTCAGAGCAATAATTTCTTTCCTTGCGTTGTTGTTTTTGTGCAGCTTTCTCACTTCTTATACCATGGATAACGGTGAAATCCCTGAAAACGCCAACGAACGTATGCATCTTGCTCTTTAATTTTACCTTGGGAAATTCGGTTCAAGAAATTTACTGTTTCTTTGTGTGTATTGGTATAGATTGCCCAGGACCTCAATCTGAGTCTGCCGGTAAATCTGATGCATGCGAGGGATGCCCCAATCAAGAAGTTTGTGCCACAGCCCCCAAAGGCCCTGACCCTGGTATGCTTGTATCCGCGTAATGACGACCCTTTTCTTTTGACTCCTTATACCTGCTCTATCTTTCTCTTAAAAGATTTTTTTTCCACACCATTTTATTGTCAGTAGTTTACAGTTGGGTCTGGACAATGAATTGTGTTTGTATAATTGATGTAAAAAAATTATTACGATGCTTCACTGATGGTTTCCTTTTCTGTTAATTGGGAATTTTGAACCTGTTCCTCTGTATGTTTAGTGGAGCTGAGTTGATACTATTTTCTTTATATCAACGTAATGGTCTGGCCGAAAAGGAGATTAGCTAATGGTAGTGTTTACTTTGTTGTTCCCTGTAGATTTTGTGTACTTTGTTTTAATGCTGATTGGGTTTTAAACTACCATCTGGATTCTGGCATTGTTAATCATTCCAATTTATATTACCTGTCATATATGGGTTTTTCATCGCTGGGGTTCGTTATAGCAGCGTTTGCTGATATGGCTTGATTAGATAGGTTCTGAACATAGCTTTGAACCGTAGATGGTATTGTAGGTGGGTATAACCAATGGTTTCTATTTATCTTTCTGCTATGGAATCAATTATACAAATGTGGTGATCACTCTTCTTGGATCAAATTGTGTTTGTGCCCTTCACGATTGCCATTCTAAAAATACTGAAACCCTTTAGTTTGCGCTCCTGTGTACTGGTTCATTATTGTTGCTGAGAACCATAAAAACACATGAAAGCTGTTAACATTGCGGGAAGGTGTGTTTGGAATACATGAACATTGGGCCATCAGGTATTCTTGTGAAAGTAAACTTAATTGAAGCCATTTAAGGTTTTCATGTGAAAGTAAACTTAATTGGAGCCATTTATACAATCTTTTCCTTTATAAAACATGTCAAGTCTTTTTTGTGTTAAGGCTGGAGGAACTTGCAGATTAAGTTTCTATATGTATGCTTGAATTATCATCTTTACTGACCCAAAATATATTTGGAATGCAATTTGAATTGGTAAATGAAACCTTAAGTTCTGATGTCCATGAATTTCATTTGATGGGAATGTGTATATTCCCATTTTTTGTTCTAATTGCTTCATATATGTGGGAATTCAAAACTTGTATACAACCTAGACTTGATCCAATTTTATTTCCGTCTTCTAAAGATTTGATATTTTCCTTATTTATGTATGTTGTTTCTACAGACTTGGTTGCAATTGCGGAACGACTGGCTACTGTTAAGCATAAGATACTTGTCTTGTCTGGAAAGGGTGGAGTTGGCAAGAGCACATTCTCTGCCCAAATCTCATACGCACTAGCAGCTATGGACTTCCAGGTGGGTCTTCTGGATATCGACATTTGTGGCCCAAGCATCCCAAAGATGCTTGGCCTGGAAGGTCAAGATATTCACCAGAGCAATCTTGGCTGGTCTCCCGTCTATGTTGAGTCCAACCTTGGCGTTATGTCAATTGGGTTCATGCTCCCTGACCCAGATGATGCTGTTATATGGAGGGGACCTCGCAAGAATGGACTCATCAAACAATTCCTGAAGGATGTGTACTGGGGAGAGCTTGATTTTTTGGTGGTTGATGCCCCACCTGGAACCTCGGATGAGCATATCTCAATCGTTCAATTTCTCCAAGCAACAGGAATAGATGGTGCAATAATTGTTACTACTCCACAACAGGTTTCTCTAATTGATGTCCGCAAAGAAGTGAGTTTCTGCAAGAAAGTAGGGGTACCGATTCTGGGGGTTGTTGAGAACATGAGTGGGTTGTGTCAGCCTCTGACAGATTTTAGGTTTATGAAAATGTCGGAGACAGGTGAACATACAGACGTCACTGAGGCGTTTATTGAATTCTTGAAAACAAAAGCACCTGAAAGGCTAGATTTGATTGCTTTCACTGAGATATTTGATAGCAGTGGTGGTGGTGCAGCAAAGATGTGCAGGGAGATGAATGTACCTTTCCTCGGAAAAGTACCAATGGATCCGCAGCTCTGCAAGGCTTCTGAAGAAGGCAGATCCTGCTTTACTGATCAGAAATGTGGGGTAAGCGCTCCTGCACTAAGGAGTATCATAGAAAAACTACTTCAGGCAAATCAATGGCGTCCAGCAATGGAGCAGTAGACTTTTAAATGGTCTTTTCGGTGCTACCGGCATTTTTGGATTAGGTTTTTGTCTTAAATTAAATATCTTTCCCATCTGATTTTCATTTCTGCTTTTTATTTGTACCAAATGCTTCAGTCTGGAGCTTTAGGTAAATTACCATGGATATAGCATATACAGGGCGTTGGAGTTACTGTATGCTGAGTGCTTGATTTGATTGATACTTGTTAGTGCATGGTCGGTTGATGTACATGCTTATTGATAAATGGTAGCCAATTTATTGTGCATTAGATTGAGCGGCACGCTAACTAACCTTCTTGTGAAAGAGCTGAATGTACTGATGGTAGATTTACCATGTGATCCTCAATTATGCTGTTCAACTGGACAACGGCGATGGCATTTTTGTAGAGACTGGCACTATTATTTCTTGTTTAGTGCTTATTTTGTAGTTTGCGGGACGAAATTGCATCAAAATAGTGTCTTCTCAGGTTCATGAGCAGAGCGACTTCTCTTAGCATTATTTGTTGCTAAGAGAGTTCCAATTGCTATGGTTAACGGATCTTATCCAAAAGAGTGAGACTAGATTTGAAGCAGTACATGAAACAGCTAGAAAATGTGAAATGTTCAAGGAAAGTCCATGCATTCATGGATGCACAATATTGTGCTCTGTGTTAAGGTTTTTTCATATTATAATGCTTTGATAAGTCTGGCGTTGATGGCCGCAGGTGGGGTAGCAACAGACACAGTGAACATGTCTTAAATGAACCAGTAAGAGACTAAAACGAGAGTGGATTTAGGCTTGTTTTTTTTCTTCCTAAGCTTTGTCTTAGACTTTTGTCATTAAAGCACGTCGATCTCTCTCTTTTCTTTTCAATCCATCTTTTATAGTTTCTCGAACTTTAATTAAGCTGACTTAAAAGTTGGCCATGATCAATCTTTTCAAAACCAACTTGCTTCATTTCCGTTTATAGTTCTTCCAACAAACATATCTTCAATTTAAATTTCGAACAGAAAAAACTCATGATCACAAAAGTGGATATATATATGTGTGTGGTATTTTCTTTAGGTCTTATATTCCACGTCAGTTAAATGTAAGACATCGATGTGGTTATAAGTAAATATTCAATCTCTCAATAAGAAGGTCCATTTAAATATAAAACCGTGTAATCTTTAAGCCATTGTTTGGGTCAGATTTATGTGACACAATCACGAGTATCCAATTATAACATGTTTGTTTTTTCAAATACCATACATAAATAAACGAGATTCGTATCCTTATTTTCTTTTTCATGAAAGTTATGTATAAATCATAATAGTTGCTTGTGAAACCTCAATAATTGCTTATCTTTACGATTCCCTGAGATTGTAGGGTGTCTGAATCTTATATTCTTATTCCGAAACTTACGAAGACTAAGAATTTCGTCCCCACGCACTTAACGTGAAGAGAAGTCGTGAAATAATATTGACAAGTGACAACTTAGCTATATATCTATACGTGGAGTCCATATAAGAATGGTACGGTTAATTTCAAGTCATGATGACTACCAAGTTCTTATTTATACTACTGACTTCAAGGCATGTTTCAATTCAAACTTGGTGAGCGGACAAGACATTATTTATTGTAACATTTCAAATCTTACAAGGAAATTGGTTGAACTTTGACGCCAATTTTGTGACCTACAAAAGAAAGTGGTTGTTAGTGTCAAAATATAAGGGTTTTTTTTTTATGGTAATCAAAGATAATGCCATACAATTTTATCTTTAAACATTCGATATGAATTTAAACTCGAGTCATAAAAGTCTCTCACCTAAATCTCATACGTTTTGATCATGAACAAATTCATCACTAACACATCAACCAAGTGGCTATCAAAATGGGTTGTTAGGGTCATAATACATATTAATTATGTTGAAAACTAAACTTGGGGACAGAACCATCACCGCGACTTTTGTCTTAAAATAAGCCCTTTTTTAAATGGGTGCTTAAGACCAATACAGAATTTCAATTACTCCTATATTCAATCCCAC
The DNA here is from genome assembly GCF_013401445.1 of Tripterygium wilfordii. Lineage (NCBI taxonomy): Eukaryota > Viridiplantae > Streptophyta > Magnoliopsida > Celastrales > Celastraceae > Tripterygium > Tripterygium wilfordii. The sequence continues at coordinate 1,070,993 of NC_052237.1, read as the reverse complement.
GTGACACACACTGACTTAAAAAAAATTTAAGAGAAAAATAGCATTCAATGAGCCTAGCAAGTAATTACGCATTGACTTAATTTACTTAATGCTTTGATGATGTGAGTTTTCTTAATGAATTTATAATTGGAAATATTTCCTCAGATCCTTCTTTTTCCATTTTTAAAAAAAGGAAACAAATAATAAAAAAATTTGGTCTACTATCTTTACACATTTTCTCTTTTATTTTTATTCTTCTTAAAATTTAGGGAAGCTTTCTCTTAAGGATGTCAATCTTTTCTATCCATTATATTCTCTGTTTTTCTTTTCAAGAAAGGGGGACTCAAACTCGGAGTTCGAGATTACATATAACCCAACTCGTCAACTGAGCTACTTGGGTTCGTATTCATTATATTCTCTCGGCCAATCATCATAGATTGATTTTGACCTTTTCATGAAATATAATTCAAAATAATAATAATTCAAATAAACAATAAAAAATTAAATTTTGCCACAACATTAGTTGAGGTGAGCTTTTCCTAAATCTTAATTCAATTTTCTTTATAAATTATGAATTATACATCAATATATTCTACATATGTAATTAATACAGTGGTTGCTTTTTCATGCATCGTCAAAAATTACTTAAAATATTCATAATAATTACATTGCTCCCTCTTATTTCAATTTGTTTTGTCCTATTTTTATATTAGCTATCCTCACTGTCGCCTATAATTGCTATTCATAGACACTCAAATTCTAGTTGGCTAGTTAACCTTTTAAATTGATATTACTATTACATATTCAGCGATCTTCCACTCTTGATTTACCCTATTTAATTTAACCACCTAATAGGCTAATATATGCTTAATAAATGCCTAGCTAAACCTGTCCAATAACGTAACGTCGAAGACACAAGTCATACAACCCTACCCAACAACTTTTTTTTTTGTTTTCAGAATAAAAAATTAATTGTTTCCCATTTTAAGTTCCAGAAACATTTATTTATTGTTTTTTAAAAAAATGAATTTTAATTAAACCCATCTTCACAACTAACGTTGCTAGAATGGGACATTCAGAATGCCATCTGCCTTTCCAAACTTAAGTTACGAAGGTTAGTAGTAAATCACATATCAAGGGAAAGAAATGACATTGCAGATGTTCTTACAAAGGAGGGAGTAAGGAGGTCATTTGATTTTGTTATGTGGTTTTAGTTTATTTTGTATCCCCTTCTATGATGGATCTGTTTGTCTTAAAATTTTTGTCTTTCTTCTCATGTATGTATTTTTATCTTAGGCCATCCTCATTGATGTCCTATTATATCTTTTTGTTGTGGTATATATTCTGCTCTTTATCAAAAAAACGCTGCTCGAATAGGGGAGGCCAAGGACATTTAAGAGTCGGCAGGGTCGGTTGGAAAGCACCTATCATCACAAACCATGCAATATTTGGGGGAAAAAATGAACAATTAATACTATTGGAATAACTAAATTTATGTTGCTGCATTGTCCATAGATGCCGCAAAAGGTTTATACATTTCCAATAAAAATCACTACAGTTTTAATAACAAAAGTCCAATCTATTACCAATATGATTTCATAATTTTTTAAATTAGTCAAATAGACTGAACGTCTTTGACTAAAACTATAGTAACATTTATTGCGCCCTCATCCTACATTTATACTTAAAGAGAATGAGGAAGTAATTCCAAATGTCAAATAGGTAAACTGAGTTAGAGATACATGCGGCACACACTTACAAGTAGAAACTAAACAAATCAAGTTATATGAAATGACTGGCATCCGTACATAGATATAGGACACAAGGAAAATCCCAATATAACACTAAGACAAATAAAAGATCCAATGCCGAATGGTTTAAAATATTGTACCCAGTGGTGAGAGGCCAGCATACATGAAGTTGCTACCGCTTAAGCTTACTGCTATCTTTATGGATCGAACTGGTGATTTACAGCATAATTAGTATCCAACACAACATCTGAAACCGGTGTTTTCAGAAGTAAATTGTCGTCAATTAAGTCAAATCCGACAAATAGAGTCTACTGTCTAATTGGTGAAAAAAAAATGTCCCCAATATATGCCTTCACTTTGTTGACCCATACACTTATAAGGTATTCAAAATATGTTAGTTTATAAGTTGCAAAATAAATAGAGACTAGTGTATATTTGATAACCTAATAAGTTAGGATATTAAACGCATTTACACTAGTATTTTTTTATGAAGAGTTGAAACCCTAATATTTCATTTCATGATAACAAATGTTCAAGTTAGCGTCATGAAAATAATCTAAGAATTTATAAATGCCAGACAATATTGAACCACACTAAAAAATTACAAACATCACCACATCGGACAACACGGAAATACACTAATGTATTTTTGAAATAAAGTTGTTGGTGGAATTTATATTTTTTGAGCCTATAAACTAACGTTGACGGTAGCTTATATGATGGGTTTGGCTGGACGTATCCATGAATGTCTACACTAGCTTAAACAGTTAACAAACAGATATCCTACACTTCCTAGGAAAAAAAAAAAAGATAAAAAGATCAGGATAATGAATGCCATGTGTACACCTCTGCCATCTCTTTAGAAAGGCCAAAAGCAAACTCAACACAAGAAATTGGTGTCTGTGTAGTGTGTACTGCTGGTTCTTGTCTCTTCTGTCGGTTTAAAATCTTCAATTCACTAAACAGACAATTAAGACGAAGATGCATCGAACACGAAAAAGAGAATTTTCACGTCAGAAATTCAATGCCTTCTATCGCCCTCTGTTGTGGTGGTTCCTTTCAAGTAGCCCTTCCATTATGACCTTCTTTTTATACTCCGTAGACTCTGTCTCCGTCGACGGCGTTATCACGGTCTCCGGCCTGAACCCATCTCTTGTGCGCCGGCGAGGAAGCAAGTAAAGCCAAATTGTAGTGAAGAGAATCGCACATAGCTTACCCCACAAGATTGTCAAAGTCAGACTCAAAAGCAGCAAATAAATGCCAGAGTTGAGAGTTATTGAATAACTTGATTTTCTGTCTTTCGAAACATCAATCTTCAATTCGGATTTTGAAATTGACAGAGACGAAGATGAATCAAACGACCATGAAGAAGAAGACCCAGAATTCGATTTGATTTCTCGAGGACTATCGAATACCCTGTTCTTCGAAGCATCGTCATTATCGCTTACAGTAATATTCGTTGACGACGAAACCTGTTTTGATTGACGGAGATTCTCACGCGAAACTCTTCGATCACGAGCTCGCTTGGCCTGATACACAAAAAAAAAAAGAAAAAGAAAAAAAGAACGAACTTATCTGAGGGTCTTGAAAATTGAAACAATGATCGAACTGGGTTTTTTGAAGAAGCAATTACTTACCAGTATCATCTCGAACACAACGGCTTTGATCGCACGAGAAAGTTTTCGTTTTGGGGGACGAACAGTCATCGGATTCTCCGACTTCTTACCCTCCAAAGTCGAAGACTTGATCATCGAATCCTTCTCTACAGCACCTTTAGACTCGAGCACAAGGTCCACATGATCAACAACAACAGGTCTAAAACATGGCAAAAACTTGTTCTTCGAAACGTCCTTCATCATTAATTTCTCCAATGTAACTGATCAGACAAAAGGGTTTCGTAAAACAGGATGTTTGATTGTGGTTGCAATAATGCTCGTATATGGCATACTTCAATTTAAACAAAGCGATCGAATCATAACGGTTTGTGGGGTTCAGGCCGGCACGAGGTTTTTCAACTGCGGCCAGTCTTTCTGAATTGACCAAAAACGGGACCGTTTTTAGTGATTTTTGAAAGGTTGGGGAAGTTGGTTTGCTTTTTAGTGCTGCCCGTGAATGACTGGTAAGAATATGTATCAGTTGGTGAAAAAGTGTTGGAAAGGGCTTATTATGTGCAGGGCCCATGGCCCTGGTAGTACTCGAGGACCCAACCAAGTAGCTGGGCTATGCCTGGCCAGGCCCATGGGTATGTGGCCCATTAATACCTCTTTAAAAGAGCTATTGTTGTCTTTGTTCAAATTTGATTAGGATTTGAAGAAACACAGAAAAATGAAAGCGATTAGACTTTCAACATTCTCTACTCAATTAGACTTTCAATTTATTTTTTAAAAAAATGGTGAAAATATAATGAAAAAATAATAATGATGTGTTTTATTCTTTCTTTTTATCTTCTACTGCCTTAATCATGAAAGATCGAATAACCATTTATTATGTTCTATCATCAGGGTAATGATCCATCAGCCTTTTAGTGCCTTTTTTATGGCACAGGTAGGAGAATTTGTCCTGGAAGCAGAAGAACTGCTGAAGCTCCGCGAAACCATCACAAGGGTTTATGTACAAAGAACTGGCAAACCCTTATGGATGGTATCCGAAGACATGGAAAGGGATGCTTTTATGTCAGCAATAGAATTACATGTTATGTTTTTAAACAGTATTAACTTTCGTTATTACGTTGTCTAATTACATGTTATGGTTGAATTTGTTATGGATACATAGCGCTGCCGTTTTATATATAGAAACAGAAACATGGTTGTCAATGTAGTTTGTCATCTGATGCTTGTTAATGTCGTTGTATCATGAATGAAGTAGCTGTACGAGACCATTAATAAGTCAACGGTAAATGGTCGTATTTAGTAATACTTTCGTTGCACTATTCTTCCTGGGTTCCTATATGAACGGATGAACCACTGTAGAGTGTAGACATGGAAAAATCGGCGAGATATTAACCACCACACAATGATGGATGGACAAATGTACATCAAAACTGATCTTCCAAATCTCGTATATTGTGTCTTAAAGGCAATTTATTTGAATTTAATTTCCGATTTTGCTATCTTAATTTCAACTTCAAGATTTCCGACTTCATTTTTTTTTAACGGTAGAGAGATATTCGAACCCTGATCATCAAGAGGATACACACAATCTCTTATCATTCAAAGTAGTGGCTTGGGTGTGTGATTTCTGACATCATTAGAACCACAAATAATGGCCCATGGCTATGTTATTCATGCATATAGTAGGGCCAGAGATGGACCTATTGTTTTGAAGTAGGGGGCCAAGGCCACGACCCACCCCAATAATTTTGAGAAAATAAATTTATATATATTCTCAATTCCAATAGGTTAAGGTTAGGTTTCTTTTTAAAATGGGCCACCCCGATAACACCCATAAATGATGTTCAACTACCCAAGCCCAATAAATTGATTTGTGAAGAAGTAAACATGTAGGTATGGTCCGTATGGAGTTTGGGGGCCCTGCAGTAGGCCATCTACTGCAGGACCAGCAATAGGCTCAATTAGAGCTTAATTAATTTTTAATAAATTCTAAAAAAAATAGTCGATGCAAAGTATTTAGTGTATACATCAGAATCATGTGTTTTTTTAAGGAAGAAAAAACTAAATTCATTGACAATTAAGAATAAGTAAAATAGGTGTTTGATCCAAAGATAGAAAATGTTTCATATTTGTATCAATCTTTTGTCAACAAATTTTATTTTTTTTCCAAAAAAAAATGCGCAATGCTAATCTAAACACTATAAACATTATATTTATAATTTTATACAATTTTTTTAAAAAATTTGATGGCCAAAATTGTCCTACTGCAGGGCCCCTCAACTAGTAGGTATGGACCAGTACGAGAGTGTGTACACAGGTGGTCAACTGACAATCAGGGAGAAGAAGCGAGGGTTAGTGGTCCGCGGTCGTCTGGTCGGGGGTTATCTTTGTGCTTTTTTGTGAGGTATTTCTTTGCGATCTTAAGAATTCCTAGCTTGAAGGGTTGGTCAAACTTAAATGTGAACGCGGAGAAATTAAGACAGCTGCACAAGGGATTTTCTATTGGGCTGTACGAATATACGATGACTTGGAAATATACGTCATGACTCCTTTATAAAGCCTTTCAATGCCCTTTTTATCTTTAGATATGTCAAAAGCAAGCTCCATTAAGGGGATTGACAGATGCAAGGTGGGGTGGGTGACTTGCATACCCCAAAGTTGAGTATTCAATTATTGTCAGATAAAAAAAAAATTCAATATTTTATTTTTTCCCTCCTACTCTTCATATAATATCTTATTATTTTTATTTGTAATAACAAATTTTGAACAATATTACAATATTAGATGTTATGTTGAAATTTTACCAACAATTAATCAAAGGATTATGCACTGAGAAAAACCCAAATTTTGAAATTTTACCATCGCTCGGGCAATATGATTGACCACTCTTTAACGAGATTGTCAGAGCATGTTAGTGGTAGATCTTTTATGGTATGGGGTTTGCCCTCATGAAATTGTTTCCTTGGGAGGAAACAAATTCGTGTTTTGTAAGTTTTGTTGGATTTTATGACATTTACCTTCTAAAAAAAAATTCAAAGATTACACACTGTGAAAACCCCAAACTCAATCTAAAACCAAATGCACATTGTTTCAATTTCAATGTAAATTTTGCATCAATTATTGCCAACGAATTTTTAAAATTTGTCATTAATTGTCAAATCAATCAATTGATATATATATACACATACATACTAGATGTATGACTAGAATAAATAATTTTGTTACGAACGAGAAGTGGTTCGGTTGATAATCAACTGAGTTAGACATATATGTGCTCAAGGTTCGATAAATTCTCAATGGAGAAAACTAAAAGAAAGAGGAAGAGGAAACCATCATCAGATTACATGAAGCTCTGGGTTGGTACCGGTAGTTATGAGTTATGACCAAATTGAGGACAAAAAATTTCAGTTAACGTTGTTGTACGATAATGAACACAGCTAATGTATCAATCAAACAGTAAAACCGTCGTATTTAATCTCTGTTGCATTATTCTTCGTGGGGCCATGGACAGGCCGGTGAGTATTAATGTAAATAGTTTGTGGTCATAAACAACTCGGATTACCGGCAACAAGTTTCACACTCTGCGGGTTCCCACATGAAGAATATCGGCTTTCCTATGTAAGTAAGCACAGCATTAACCGCGCAAAAAGGATATACAGGAAAATTAAAATCTTCTGAATCTTGCCATTATGTTATTGTCTCCTGAGTTGAAATCTGGATCTGTTTTGTACTTACCATTCAAAGCTAAAAGAAAATTTCGCTGGATTTTTGGCTTCTGTTCGAAATTAAAAATAAAAAAAAATCTCACATCGATTTAGTAAATATTAGCAATGTCATTATAAGTTTGTACTCAACTCCTTAATAAGTACGAAAGCATGCATGTGGGTCTTAGATCAAGAGCCGATAGTATCTCAAATTGTATTGGATTAGGAGCCATATTATAACATGATATCAGATCAATTTTGATCCTAAATATTATAACCTTCCTAATCTCGTCTAGGTCATTTGATGGGCCTTGTCAACCCACAATTGAGGAGTACCTCAATCTTGTACAGGACCCTTGTAGGCTTGTTCTTTGTGTTGAGAACAGTATCAATAACAATGAATAAGCGAAAATAAAGCAATCAAAAACAAGACACTAAGATTTATGAGGTTCGATCAATTATGCCTATGTTCTCGGAGTTGCATGGAGTTTTCACTATTTTAGAGAAAGAATACAAGATCACGGCTGAAGGGTTACAATCATAATTATATACCCTAACCCTACTTAATCAGTTAGGCCGAAAAATACATTAAAGGCCCCCAAAAAAGTTTTATCTACATAGTAAGCCTTCCGAAAATCCACTCTCAAGATCTGTAATAATATTCTCGAGTCGAGTCATCAAACCAGGTTACCGCGCACAAAACAAGCTCCATACTAAATCCAAACACTGCGAACGGAAAACCCACATTTGAGAAGATTCTAACTCTGTTGAGCCACTTGATAGGCTTTGTATTGCCGAGCAGCCCAATTCCGAACACTTTAAGACATTTTTTAAGCCTTGATCCAGAGTGGATAATACCTCAAATTGCATTGAAAATGAGTGACCAAAACTGTAGAAAGTAACATGACCCCCACTTGGGTTGCTTGATTGCTTAATCACAAGTCAACATACACAGTCCAAAGATTCAAAGAGTGGTATATTGGTTCATCCTCTTAGTTGCTCTAAGTGCACTGGTTAATGGACAAGGTGCGTAGTTTTCAACACTTGTGTAAAGGGAGCGCTATTGAGACATAGTAAATATATGTCAAATTGAAGAGCAAAAATAGTGTTTCATAATCTGGATCGACGAATTTTAGTTTATAATAATCTAGTCTGAATGACTTATAGTGTGTGTTTGGAAGAGCGGTTATGTTGATTTTCAACGCTAACTTGTAAGTTGTGAAAAAGAACTGAACTTAAAGTTCTGAAATAAGCTGTGAGCTGTTTGATATAACTGTTAACTGTTGTTAGCAGATAACTGTTGTTAGCAGATAAGTTGTGTAAATTATACGTTATTCGTATTTTTTTAATTTTATTTATTTCATTTTAATAAATTAATATATTTAATATCAATATGAATATATTTAATATAAATAATATGTATAACATAAATATGAAATACTTAAATATATTTAATATATAGTTATTGACTAAACAAAAAAAAAAAAAAAAAGAAATGGCGTGGTACCCATGCAAGGCGTGGGATCCACAGCAAAAAAAAAATTTAAAAAAAATAAAGAAAATATGTTTTGGCATGGATCCACACCAAAAGGACAAATCGCTATAGAAGCGGTCTATGGGTGTTTGGGTGCTTGGTGAAGCGGACCAGTTAGCGGGCCCGCTTCACCAAACAGAGCTTTTAAATTTAACCGTAATTAATTTAGTTATCCGCCTTGAACCGTCTTGATCTGACCTGTCTGAAGCTAATCGTTGACCCCATATATTCTATCGTTCTTGGTCTTAATTCTGTACACTATGTAGCTGTTCCTCTTCATACTGCTGCTTCCATGTGGGTCTGTACGAGTTCCCATAGATGTAACTTCCAACCTCCTACACGGGGCTGGAATTTTGTTTGAACCTCAAAATGTGAATTCACAACTCTGTGGGACCCATTATCATATATCGTGCGTTAGTCTTAACTCTTAATTTATGTCTTTTAGAACAATCAAATCAGTAATCACGACCGTCAACAGCGTGTCATGACTCATGAGTCATGACCCTATCTATTCAGAACAGAAGCTTTCTCCTTACCTTTTTATCTTAAAACCATTCAAAGGCACGAAGCTACATCAAATACTTAGGACCTCTGACCATTCCTTAATCTTTGACCGTAATTTGAGTTATAATTGATAAGTACCCAGCCCATTTGCGCATAAGTCCATAACCCTGTTTACCTTACATATTAGAAGTAAGATAGTACAATCTTATCAAATTTACGATTTTAAATCGATCCAAATCACTTTATTGATCTAAAATAGTACGATCTTAAGATCTAAATCGTGATTTTCACAACCATAACGACATACCTGTATCAAATCATCAAATATTTACTTGGGCTAATAATACCCAGGAAAGGCATGCAGGAAGATGCATTGATCAAACCATCAAATATTTTTGTTAAAAATGGCAGACAAGATGACATCGTCATTTCTTTTTCTTAATTCTTTTTCATTCAATTGTTCCCTAGCTTACCTTCCTCCTGGCTTCTGTTTTTGGTCGCGGAAGCCTCCTCGTCGACACGTTTTTCAAAACGCTTCAAGTCAAGTTTGATTACACGTGATGTATATTGAAGTTAAATTACTAATTAAAACAATTTGTTCAGTAATTAATATTGTTAATTGTGATGAGATCATGTTGATTACATCATGCGTGGGACCTGTTTCAGTAAATTAACCTCTATTATTGTGTTCCGTTTTTGACTGCGCAACAAGAGTGCAATTTTGGCCGAGTATGGTACATCCACGATTCCACTCTCATTCATGCATCAGCATCAGTACTGGTCAACTAACTAAAACCTGGATTTGTTTAAGTTAATTTTGGCATGGCTAATTAAACTGACCAGTCTGAGGTTTAAACGCGTTTTTGCTTAATTTGTGGAAAGTGCATACAAATTTTCAGTTTTAGCAAATACTATATATAAAATGAAATACATATATGTATTATTCTAATAGAACTAGTTAATTAATATTTTTCACATGTTTGGCGAACGTGAAATACAATAGCTGATTGTTTCGTCTCTTTAATTAGGGCATCTACTAGCTCCCCTCAGATGTTTGAGGGCACTGTTCCATCCTCGGTTATAAATGCTTATGTATATAGCTGAATGTATTGATTCCACTATTGAATGAAATCAGTTTGTTCTTCTCAAAACAAAAATTAATTACTATTTTTCATATATATACATATGTATAGCGTTCAAATACAATTACCATACAAATTACTAAAATTTCTTATTTACTACCGCCATGTGACGCGTATGAGTTCTAATGTTAGAACACCATTTACGAAATTTGAATTTAAATATCCTCTAATTAACTTAACATCTTTATATATATATAATGGTACATATAGATCCAAGTCATAAACAATTAGAGTCTAGAGAATCATAATTATCCTGCAACAGTGACATTCATTGATCCCTCCGAAGAAATCTTACAATCTGACCACGCATTTCCTCCATATGAACGCATTTTCTGTACACTAGCTAGTGGTGTGTGGTGATCCATGTCTGTCGCTGATACGAGTAGTCGTATATTTCATAAGTTATGTGGCCCAAAATTAATTAATGAATGCTGGCCGGGCTTTTATGAAGCCTGATTCCTTTCATTCTCGACCTCAAAATCTCATGTACTATGTGTCTTTCATGGTAAAGAAAATACTATATATGTGAACCGTTTTCTTTCTCTAGCAGTAATAAATTTATCACCCTATCGAATTGTTGTGGCGTGTGACGTCTCTGCATGTCCATTTCTCATGCTACTTTGTAATGAATTAACATCGTTTTGTTCAAAAAATTACAATTGAAGTACAGAAAATAATTGTTCACAAAAGAAAATGTCAGTTCTTTCCGATGCTGACTGATTATACAGGGTAGTGTGTCACGCTGTACTGATGTAATATAACGTGGGCGGGCATTTTAGTAAATAACAAGGTAGTTTCAGGAAATTCTGAGTTCGATATCTATTGAGATGGAGCAATATACTTGTGCCCACGCGTTTGATTTTGGCTCAATTTACCATGTAATTAGGTGAAATTTTTTTGTTTGTGCAAACATGATAGCCCGAGTTTACACTCGCATCGGATGTCTAAATGATAAATTTGTATAATGTTGTTCTCGATTGTTAAAAAGAATGAAAAAGAATGATTGGGTATAAAAATAAATCTAGTAAAATATATAAGGCTTAAAAAAGGTCTTCTTTCTTTATGTCTAATTTGTGGACTACGTACAAAACAAAGAAATAAATAATTGTAAATGAGGTGTGTGTAACACGTTTTGGTTCAAGCCAAGTTGTATGCTATAAATGGCTCATGACACTCAAGTTTTAGTCACTCCATAAAAGTTGGGACTTGGACTATTGCATATTGAGAGAGAAAGAGAGAGAGAATGAGAACTCCTTGCTGTGACAAATCTGGACTGAAGAAGGGCACTTGGACAACAGAAGAAGATAGAAAGCTAACAGCTTATGTTACTAGGTATGGCTGCTGGAATTGGCGCCAACTTCCCAAGTTTGCTGGTGAGTGATATTTGTTGCTTTGCTTACGACAATGTCTGGTTAATTCATTGATATGTATATATATATAAATAAATGTATATATATACTTTGGTGTTCAGGTCTATCGAGGTGTGGGAAGAGTTGCAGATTGAGATGGATGAATTACTTGAGGCCAAATGTGAAAAGAGGAAATTACACTAAAGAAGAAGAGGAAACCATCATTAGATTACACGAATCTATGGGGAATAAGTAAGTAGTACTGACCATTCCTTTAATTCTAATCGAGAAATTAAAACTGAACTACAAGAAATATGATTCTGACGAGCAGATGGTCCGCTATTGCTGCCCAATTACCCGGAAGAACCGACAATGAGATCAAGAACTACTGGCACACCAATCTCAAGAAACGCACGAAACAAAAGACGGCCACGGTCAGGCTCAATGACGAATTAGCAGCCAAATCCAATAACCTTGAAACCAATCGAGAAGAGAAATCGAGGCAAAACGACGACGGTTTTGAAAATTCTGTAAGTGTTGAAATTCTTGAAAGCTCATCGTTTTCTTCGGAGCAAGAATCAGCAATGGAATTAGCCTCATCATCTGTGACTGCAGTAGAGACAAGTTTGGACTTGATTCGACAAGATCACGAGCTTGATTTCTGGGAGGAATGTAGCGGAAATTTCTGGACTGAACCATTTGTGCCAGATAGCTTTTATGATCATTCAAATGATCACTTCCCCGCGTCGCTGGCTGAACCTGCTGGAGGATTTCTATCTCCATATCTTGATCAGGATATTTTATGCCCTTATGCTTTCTACTAAATCAAGATCACCTCAATCAAGCCCCATATTTTTCGCCTTCTATTCCTGGGTAGATCTTTTGCAACGAATATATATATATATATATATATATATATATATATATATAGAGAGAGAGAGAGAGAGAGTGCCCTTGTGGAGAAACTAGAAATGGTATCGGAAGTGGATTTGTATAGTCTTACCTTCATTTTCTGATCAGACAAATTATAAGGTTGTATGGATCGCATACCCATATATTATTACGGGCTGGTAATTCGACAATGAATGATGTCTCTGCTTATAATTACCTAAGTACTTTGTAACTTAATTAATTTGCATATATCCAGTCTGCAAGTATTGGTAGAGTTAATTAAGCTTGTAACTACAGCACTCAGTATCTGTAAATCATCATCATCATCATCAACTACAGTAAAATTCCTTCACTTATTATCAGCCCTAAACAGCAAAACTTGATGCATATTTGTTTGTTTCATCTTCGGTCATTAATTTGAGAATTTTTTTTTGACAAACTAATTGGTGGAATTATTTGTCAGTTGTTTATTTCACATTATTTAATAATTCAACTTGAATCACATATACTTATTTTACTGAGTCACCTTGTACTTGCGTGTTTACCTATTACTTGTATATATATTAACACTTTCGTTTGGTATGGTACCTAGAAAGAAACCTAAATGATAGAGACGCGCGAATGGACATCAATTTTTATTTTATTTTTTTTGAAGTTTTTTCGTTGATTTTTTCCTAACATAACAATCTTAAACAATCAGAAGTCATCTGAGTGAACTAATTTTTGATTAAGTGTTAATTCATATATCATATATACATACTTAGTCAGTAAAAAGAAGAAGAAGAAGCAACGACCTTAGTCGGTCAAAAAAAAAAAGAGCAAACTTAGTCAGTCTTGGATGTTCATGCATGTGCGATCCTGGCTTTATTTGCTTTTGTAAAATATGTTTGGAGAATTGTATTGCTTCTTTTGTCTAAGAAGCAACAATCGGGAGAGAATATTCGCAACAAATTAGAAGACAAAATTAGCAACCGAGGATCTTAAACCCAGTCAGAGCTGGGTTACTCGACGAGTTTTCGATGCTGGGCTTTGACAGGTAAGCAATCAAGCGGACTTTATAAAAACCCACACAAAGCCCATTGATTGGCTGTCTGGCCCAACGAAGACCATTTGGTACAGGTCAGTGATTAGTGAATGGTCTTTGTTTATTCTTCAAGGGGTGGAATTTGTGGGCTTGTCGGGATTTGATGATTGGGGTCAGCCTCCAAGTTCTCTGTGTTCCCACAATAACATCGCAAATGCAAGTGGACATCAATAAAATATCAAAGACAAAATTGGTGAATTATTATTTTTATCTACAAGAAAAATAGGGAGTAGTCCCATCAAAGCATACGTGGCATGAGTGATTTGACTTTTGGGTTACGTGTTTTAGAAGTCAACATTTTGATAATCATAGGAAATAACTATGAACTTCATTTTTTTTGCCCTTAATTATTCCTTTTTATGCACGATTTTTTTTTTTATAAATGTAGTTGCTAATTATTATACAGTCTTAGGTGGTTAAGCAAAGTTTTAAACTTAATTAAAAGGCTACCTGCTCTTGTTTATAAGTTCTTCAACTTCAATGAAATCAACTCTTAGCTAAACACAATTATCAAATTAAATAAAAGGCTACCCACTCTTGTTTATAAGTTCATCGAGTGGAATCAACTCTTAGCCTAATTGGTTAAGGAAGAATCTTTACTCTTCGGAGGTCATATGTTCAGATTCATACCAAGCCCGTATATAAAATTACCTGCTATGTGATTGTCTTCCATGTAGTTGCTTTGAGCCTCTGAGTTCCCATATCATTAAATAAAAATAAAAATTCTTCAACTTGATCGAAATTAATGTGTAAAATGGAAAAGAAGTTCAAGTAGCGAAATTGGTATTAGTTAATTACTATGTGACAGAAGAAGAAAGGTTCAAGAGTAGGCCAGTATGCATATTCCTAAGTGGGCGTGTCTCGCACACCTTTGTATAATTATGCTTGTCAATGGGCACTCCTGCCTTTATTACGTTTTCTCAGACGAGTATGAAGGCGCGGGAATATTCTCGCAAGGAATAAATGAAACTTGGGCCATCATCACACTGTTTTGGGCTTGGCCCGCTCTAACTCTCTATTTGCCACAATCAAAAGCAAAAAGGAAACTTAAACCTACTGCATAATCGCCAGATTCGCAGGGCGTTTCAATTTTCAACCCAAAGCATACTCGATATGGGCTGTTTTATGTTTAAATTTGAGCCCAAATTAAATACCCACACAATCTATACCCCGCCTAAAAGGATAAGTAGGCCAACTCTAATGTAATGGGTATCTCCTAATTGAATATAGTACTTTTTTGTTCCTATTTTCTTTTTCTTTAAAACATTATAAAAAAAATTAACTTATTTATCTCTGTGACGTTTTCATATGGGCTGTTGCTATCAGAAATCCGTGCCTCATACATACCAATAATATTATTCATTTTGAATTGTTTGATTTCCATAAATACATCAGGTTAGCATGATTTTGTTCCTCCTTAGCCCAACTACTAAGAGCCAAAGTCTATGGGTCAAATCTCAACTCACTGGACCCGGGGGAGTGCCGGTGCAGTAATGCATTGGCTATTAACCTGTTCATCTTTTAGGTCGTTGGATCCTCAGATTCATATCTGACGGTTCTGATTTAACTTAATAAAATTTCAATATTAAATTGTTGTTTTATCTCTCACTTCTCTCTAACAGAGATGTAATCTTGACCTGGTAGAAGATGAAAAGGGCTGTTGAATTAGAGATTGAGGAAGAATACCAACTTCAACTTATAAACCCAAGATTTTGAATCAAAACCATTTGATTTTTGAGGAGAGAAGCCGCCGTGACATAAGCTTTGCGCCGGTTCGACAAGGAAGATGACGAGAAGTTCGATTACAAATGATTGAAACTACCAAAACTGTAGCAACCGAGAGTTGGGATGATTGAAGCTACCAAAAGTGTTGAGACATATTGCACAAGCCATGGCCAACAATCAGGAAGTGGTGCCCTGCTTGTTGAGTATAAGGAGTACTCCAGAAAGTACCAATTACAAACAGGAGAGAAACCTAACCTAAAGAGAGAGAGAAAATTCATCTTCTTTTTTTATTAAATTAAATCAGAACCATCAGATGTGAATCTACAGATCCAACGGCCTAAAAGATGAACAGGTTAATAGCCGGTGCATTACTGCACCGGCACTCCCCCGGGTCCAACTCACTTGAGTTAAGAAAAAGTCATGTTGCATGTTTAGGATGGGTTTTGACTATATTAATTCATTGGTTGGATATTGCCGAACCAATGTGAAACTAACTGTACCTTTTAGTCTGGGTATCATTGGCCAAACTCTTTCGAGAGCCCTCTTTCAACTACTTGAATTGTTGAAAAACCCAATATGCTAACGCGAAATATGTGATCAAACTTTATGATAATTAATTTTTAGCAAAAATGAATTACTACTAATGCACACATTTCTTTTATCACAATCTAAGTTAAATTGACTTAGTTGATAATCGGTTTTGAAACCAGCCTTGTTTGGTGAAGCGGGCTTGCTTCACCAAACATATCAAAAAGCATGGTGGTATCGTCCTCTCAAAAAAGTTCCAAATATTAATATTGAAATGAAATAAATAAAATTTTAAAAAAATATATTTTACATAATTTAACCGCTAACAACTCTATCAAACACCTCACAACTTATTTCATAATTTTAAACTCAATTTTTTTTTCACAACTTAACTACTAGCGTTGAAAATCAACACAACCATCCACCAAAACACACCTCATCATACCATTGTTGTCTGTCATAGTTCCGTTATAATCATCATTTATCAATCACTTTGTCTGTAAAGTCGAATTCTATCAACTTCGGGGTGAAAAAAACAAAAGAGGCCCACCCCTTCCACCTCGCCGGATGTCCAGCGCCACTTGTTTTTGGCATTTTGTATTGTTGAAGTCAATTCCTGTACAATCCAATATTTATTAATATGTAGGAAAATAAATAATAACAAGGACCCGACCCCTATCTTTTATGACATCTAGCTACTTCTTCCCGAACAGTCCACGATTTATTAATATGTAGGAGCCACGATTTATTAATAAGTACGAGGACAATACTTGTTTTTAAACTGACGGTCTTCATGATTTTTTTGTTGAAAAAAGATCGTTTATGCATCAACCCTTGTTAAACCGTGGGTTAACCCAAAAAACCTGGCTACCCATGACCTGACAGGTTAAAAGAAAACCCACCTGTGTTGTAAAATGATTTAAAAACAAAGAATATTTTATTTTTGTTAATGAATTATGAGGCCAAATGTGTAATTTACCTTTAATGGATACAAAAATATTTCATTTTTGTTAATGAATTTAGATTTTGTATTTGGTTTATGAATTATTTATTTGATTTGCTTATTGCTATAGAATTTAGTAAATTTTTATAGAAAAATTATGGTTAAATTGTACAGGTATGCTCCTCCTAAACCCTAAACTTGCTATATAGTATATAGTTATATAGTATATAACTATTAAACTATAAATATTTATTATTTTATTATTTATTAAAAACCCGATGTTCAACCTCCATCGTAACGGTTAAACCTCGAAACTCTTGATCTTTCAGCCTTGACGGTTCGATGGTGGATCGGTTTTAAAAACTATAATTGGGACCCCCAATATTCTTCTCTTTCTTTTTTTCTTTTTAAATAATGGGGATCCCAATCTAATACCGCACTTGCATTACAACTTTTTTTTAATGATGAACATTATATGCACCCAAAATTAATTAAGTACGCCCTAATTTTTATAAATCCCAACTAAAAACATAAGATTATCGAGTGTACCTTTTCTTATGGTTTTTTTAAAAAAAACAAACTATCCACACCCCAATCTCAAACACTAAACATGCAACTCTCCAAATATGGCAGCACCATCATCAGAAACCCATGCTGACCAAATCGTGTATTTGGCGCTCTTGAAATCATGTTGTCAGTTTGTGGCTTGTGTTAAACGAGTCAGAAAGATCTTCTTGCACATCACCTCTAACAACATCTCCAATAATAAAAAATAATGTACCACTTGATATGTGTTGATACTAATATCAAAAACTAATATCAAGTGTGTGATACAATGATAGCATATTTTAAGCACTTGATAAACAACTTTTTTTTTCTCATATATTTAGTATAAAAAGTGGCTTTAACATGAAAAGTGGAGTGGAGAGAAAAAAAATGATGGAGTGTTTGACACATGTCAATCAAAGAGTGGATGTGTGGGTCCAATTTTTCATCTTAGAGATACTATCAAGTGTTGTTTTGATCTCATTGTAGGCAGTAATCTTGTTTTACAAGTACCCATTGGAGTTGTTCTTGAATTTCGTTGCGCAACACCTCCATTCTCACTAGAAACAAACAAATCAAATTGACTTCTCGATGGCTCGATTTGGACAACAACAAGTTTCTCTTGGATCACCGGCTTCTCTTGAATCACCGTCGAAGAAGTGGTCATCGCCGATGTCTCCTTCTCCGTCGTTGGCGCCTCCATCGAAGATGAACAGAGAGTAAGCATACAACGATTCACTAAATTGTGCTAAAATCGTTCATAGACAAAACATACAACGATTCACTAAATCAATAATAAAATACAAGCCAAACAATTATAAAGAATCAAAGTAAAAGCAATATTAAAAAAAACACTTGAAATTACGTGGTTTGACAGTAGACTACGTTCACGGGTAACAAAGATGCAGATTCACTATATTGGAGAATATTACAAAGAGTAAACAAAATTTCTCTCACGGAATTAGCTCTCTCAAACTTAATTTTACTCGCACAACCGCTCATATCAAAGAATTAGAGTCCTTCATATATTTAATCCGAATATGACATCGGGCATTTGTGTCTTTTGCCTTGAGCGGATAATCCTTTGATCGAGTACAAACTCTCGAGTAACAATAGATATTCATTTTCGCTTAAGCGCAATATCGTTTGATCTAGTCAACACTCTTAGTTTTGATTGATAGACATGTTCGCTCGAGCGTTGTGACATTCACTAGGAGAAACCTATGTCTAATCTAGTGTTTTTATATATATATATATAAGGGCATAGTCAAGAATTGAGGTTAGGGGCCTACTAGAAGTTGATGAGGGTTCCCGGAATTTTTTTTATAACTATTTACAACATTACACCTATGTAAAATGATATTATTGATGTACATTCATCTTGATATTTGATGGTACAAAATAACCCAAAAAATTAGCATAAATATATATTAAAATTGATGCAAATTAATCAAAAACCATGTAAGATGAAATAATATATAAATGTATAATTAGAACACATAAGTATTGTTCATTATTATTAGGTAATAAGTAAAAGTAAACTTTTCAAATATTCTAGTCTAAATATACAAACATGTATATACGCTCATTAAAGAATACACATAATATATATAGATACATATACATATATATAGATACATGTAGTAGTCGTTTTTTCAAAAAAAAAATTGGCAAGACTACAGCCTACATGTGTAGTACGTGGACAATGACATTATTCACATAAATTAATAATGAAAGAAACACAAATCTGAAATCTGGATAGGGTTATATGAAACGCGATATCCCCTTCGCTTCTAGTCAAGCATAGTTTCACATTTTGATGCCGACATCAAAATTTGACAATTTGCATCTCAAACTGACTATTGCACTTTCAAAAGTGCATCAAAGACATTCGAAACACAAAAATATAATAGAACTTTCTACATGAAATATATGAATATATCTGTATATATGTCTCTATTGGTTTGAAATTTTGAATGTCGAATCGAGGATTTATTATTGTTATTATTATTATTGAATATGAATTTTTAATTTATTATTGAATATGGGTTTAGTTATTCCGACTCAACTCAGCTCGCAAAACGAGTTAATCACTCTTTCTTTTTTCTTTTTTTTTTTGTGAAAGACCGAGTTAATCACTCTTAACTAGACAGTATATGAACAATTGAATTCTATTTTGCCGAAAAGCAAAAGCATTAAGGCAACAAAAGATATAATAATAAAAGCAACTGATTTTGTTATTAAAAAAATGATCAAAATATGCATGTGAAAGATCAAATGGGGGGCCCTGCAGTAGATTTTCTACTGCAGGGTCTGCATTAGGCTCATTTGAGCCATCAATTTTTTTTTAAAAAATTACCTAAAAATAATAAATGTAATGTTTTTATTGTTTAGATCATCATTATGTTTTTTTTAAAAATTAAATTGATTGACAAAATATTAATACATATGTGAAGCATTTTTTACCGTTAGATTAAACACCTATTTATCTTGTTATCATCTCAATGAATTTAGTTTTTTTACCTTGAAAAAAAATATGATGTTAATCTATACACTAAATACTTTACATTTAATTTTTTCTAATAATTTATTAAAAATTATTAGAGTCCCTAATGGCTTTAATGCAAGCCCTGCAGTAGATGACCCACTGTAGGGCCCTAAAACTCTATGAAAGAAATGCTTTCTTCTTCTGAAGTTCTATATATCATGATGAAAATACATGAAAATTGTGGAAGTATAAACTCGAAACACGCTATGTCTATCTTGTAATGAATTTAATTTTTGTTTGAGATGAAAAAAATATCGTTCAACTTTTAAATATGATCAAAACTTATTCATAATTTTTTTTTAATTTTTTAATTTTTTTTTGAGTGCCTTACATTTATTAAAGCACTCGGTAATCGGTAAACAGTTACATTTATGATCAAAATCGATCTGCATATACAAGAAATTAATCATTCTTATCTCCTTAAGAGTTAAGACGCAAAAACGATAGTGTGGCCATTTCACGCACGTGACTGAAAACGCAATAAATCATCAGCCTCTTACGTATGCATGCTGACACCAGGCTGTTAATTTATTGAAGAACAGTTCATCAATTAATATATCATGAAAATGTTTTTATTTTTAATATCGTTGAGAAATATGTTTCTTGAACACTTATATATCTAACCCAATCGCACCCCTTATTATTATAAAAATATATTTGACTATATCTGGTTTCACACTGAAAATTTTGCTTCACATTTGACGAGTAAACAAAGGAGAGAGGCCCCACTAAGCCACGCGTTTTGGACGGTTAATTAGCATGTATTATGTAAGCAAATCTCGACCGTCTATCATAAAAAAAGAGAGAATATTTTTAACACGTGAATAAAAAGAGTCCGAAACAAGAAATAAAATTAAAATAGCCAGCGAGTGAAGATCTGTACAAAGCTATTTTTGTCTCTAGATTAGCGTTTTAGTTTTTTTTTTAATATAGGAAGGTATGCCTTTTAATTTAAAAATTTTAAAGAATGGCAGGTATTTCGATAGAAAAAAATCAAAAAATAACTGGTTTCATGACACCTCATCGGAAGCATACGGTTGTTTTTATTTATATTGATAAAAATAAAATGTCTTTTCTTCCAAGGCTACAGAGAAATATCTATTCATCATCACTCTAATTTAGTCACGCGGGTTTAATTTGTCCCATCTTCCAATGGAATATATGCTATATGTACCACATCTATAATAGAGGTTAATCAGACCTCATATATAGTTGAATTAATAGAAAGAAATGGTGAGAGCTCCCTACTTTGATAAAGATGGCGTCAAGAAAGGTGCGTGGAGTGCTGAAGAAGACGATAAGTTAAGATCTTACATTCAGAAATATGGCCTCTGGAATTGGCGCGAGTTACCCAAACTTGCCGGTACGTTATCATCTTTGTTTCTTCTATATCTACCACTCAATGAGCTAGCAGGGTGGTCCATTTCGCCATGAGAAAAAGAAATGAATATCTAGATCTCTACACAATAGTTGTTTTTTGGGCCGAAATTTATACAGGTAGGGGCACAAAAGTGGGAAAAGCTAACGGAATCAGGATTTCAAGTGGAAATATCCCAACTAATTAGTTCAAACTCTCGGCTTGGGCATCGTTGACCCTAAATCTGGAGGGGTTCTCTACACAGCAGTTATTAATTACTAATCCTCGTTATACAATGCTGAATTGATGACCCATGTAGAACATAAGAAGAATTGTTTGGATTTGACAGGTTTGCAAAGATGTGGAAAGAGTTGCAGGCTAAGATGGATGAACTACCTCAAGCCGGATGTTAAGCTCGGGAGATACACGAAAGAAGAGGATGATTTAATCATCAAATTGCATGAAAAATATGGAAGAAAGTAATCTTCATCTAAATAATAAACACAATAGCAGTAGTAATATGAAGTTGTTAATTACCAAATTAATTAAGTTGATCTCTTGGTGCAGATGGTCTAAGATCGCTGCTGAGTTACCGGGGAGGACGGACAACGAAATAAAGAACCACTGGCACACCCATCTGAAGAAGCACTCAAGGTCTCAGGAGACTGAATCGCACGGTGATTTAATAACCCAAAACAGCAGCAGCAGCAGCAGCGAGTCTGAGGCTAAAACTAGTAGTATTTGTGATGTTCCGTTTCACATGATATTAGAGAGCTCTCCTTTGTCCCCCGAAGAGGCATCGCCCTGTGATTTTTCTCCCACTAACATCTCTTCTTCTGATTCTTTAATTGGCACAAACTACAGTGCTGAAGGAGGAGGAGATCATAGTCTGGGATCAATACTGGAAATGTGTCAAGAACTTACGAGTACTGGGGATTTCTGGACCGAACCATTTGTAGCTGATAATATGTACGATGAATCCCATCAATTGTCCGTTGAAGGTGGATTTTTGTTGTCTCCGTACTATGATGATGATCTGGATCTGTTCCACCAAGTGATGAATGAACTACCCAATCTTCACTGATGTGGGTATTTTATGTACTATTTTGTGCTGGTGACCAAAATTAAGCCACTTAATCGTTGTACTATTCAAACTGTTAAATAAAATATCAATGGATTCACTACTTGCTTAAACTTGATTATTATTGTAAGATATTATTCGCTTTATCAAATTCAAGTCCAAGCCGGTTTTTCAAGTCCGGGTCCAACCTCAACTCATCATAGGGCTTGTATTGATACTTCCAAATTACTGAAAAAAGGGATTGATTTTTTGGGTGCTCATATATAGATAGTATGGCAACTTATAAGATTGATTATAGAATTCATAAACTCAAAGCTCTGTATATTTTGGGTTAATTCAAATAAATTAAAAGAATGACCCGCAGCCGCAGGTTAAAAAAAAACAAAAGAGAATTCAATGACACTTCCATAAAGGCTCAACATATTCCTCAAAAGTCCACATAGATGAAGGCGTAGAAAGCCCCCAATTATCCAATTTACGGCCAATAATTCAAATTTAGACTGTGCATATAATACTAGAATAGTGCTTATTTTTAAGTACAAAAGCAAATCATGCTGGGTGGGTAAGAGCTCGCATATTGCCGAACATTCTACATCTCAATAATCAAGAAATTAAATTGATTGGATTATTGGAAAAATGGGATGTAGCAGGTTTATTGGATCGCCAAGGCCCATTCAGCAGCTTTATGGACCAACTCATGGGCTGATCTTGAGATTATATTAAAAGCTCAATAAATAACGCTATTGAGGCCCACTACACTACTGTCAATTAAACTCACTTCTCCACCATATTTGGTTTACAAACAGTACTAATTTGAGACTAGAGAGTCTCCTTCCATAACCAAATATGCCTTGTTTGCCTCTTTGGTTCTATTACGTGAATGGAAATTCTGATAAACTTTTTACAGTGGGTAATGTCTACAACCAGGGGACAATCCGCCACCCCCACGCATTAGCCAAATTAAAAGAATGTAGCTTTTTAAGTACTGAAGCTTTAAATCATATTGGAGCAATAGAGACAAATAAGCCACCTTTGGTTAACGTTTAACTCTTGGGAGGCTTATCATTGTACCTTATATTTACTGCTACTGCTCTCTTTCTCGGGTTCCATGTGACTTTGAGTAGGATATCGTCCAATGCACTTAATTGCACTGCCATATAACAACAGCGGCAGCAGAGACCAGGACAACTGAAACCCAAGAAACTTCTCCTCAACCCCCCAAGGGCCCAAACACTCTGCCATCTCTCCTCTTCGATTCTTTAATTTATTTCATGTAAGCTTTAGTAGAGTATTTGGATTGGGAATTGCAGATGGAAATGGTATCTTATCCTGCTACAGGTCCCACTGTTGTATTAACTACTGCCTTTTCTCGTCCTTTTCTTCTTCTTCTTCTCCTCTATCTGTGGCCCGGCTCAGCATTGATGGTTCCATATCTTGGTTCCTAAATTGAAGATCAATTTTGACTGAAAAATCAATATATTAACTCTAATTAATAGGATCTCTCAAGAATGAAAATGCCAATTTTTCTTCTTTGTGAAACCATGAAAAGCAATGATAGCAAAAATTTGCTATTCTGCAATCAAACATAATGACATTTTTTTTTTGAACTTCGGGGAATACTAAGTCCTAAAT
Source organism: Tripterygium wilfordii (assembly GCF_013401445.1). NCBI lineage: Eukaryota > Viridiplantae > Streptophyta > Magnoliopsida > Celastrales > Celastraceae > Tripterygium > Tripterygium wilfordii. The sequence goes on along the minus strand of NC_052237.1, from coordinate 1,047,085 downwards.
GAATCAATCTGCATCAGATAAAACAAGTATGAGGCAACCGTTACTGAAGCGGGTGGTTCCACTATGTCATACAAACTTTTGTGCAACAATTGGAAAAAAAAAAGAGCATTTACAGAGCCAGTGGTTCATCTTAATTGTGTAGAGTTACTGTCACCTACTGCTCATACTTGATCCAGGGTCATCTTGGATTGGATTCGGAAACTTAAAAAATTTGGACCATCAATTATCAAAAGCTAATGATCAAATACCATACAAGCTTGCCTTTATTGTCTACATCCATATGAGTCTAAACTAGGACCGTCAGATCACATGCACACAAATTTTAAATTTGATTACAAGATAAATTGGGTCAAAACCCGATGCGTGATTACAACTAGAGGTGGCAAAAAAAACTGCTTCAGGTCGGACAACAACACTTGTTTATAAAATATTTACATGTCTGGACCCTAATTCGGATTGATTTAAATCCGGACAAGTAAATCGGATAATAACCTAATCCGAGTTAGGACCCAGATAAGTAAATTGGACAAGATTTATGTATTTGGACTCGGACCCGGTTTTTAAACTTGACAAAAAATTTGTATTTAGATTTGAATTTCAAACATATAACTTATGTTCAAATTTGGTTTATTCCAAATTAGACAAATTCGTTCATCCGAACTAGATAGAATTTTACCTCTCCTAACTACATAGTATTGTATAGGAAAACTAAACTATCTAAGTTGACCCTAAAGAGATTCATCAACTAATTAACTATCACCTAAACGGTTAAGTTGTTATCAAATACCAACAACACCACTTAACACAAAGGTTCCCATAACTTTAATAAATCGAGAAGAAGCAACCCTTTTTGCGGTTGTCTTTATGACTTTATACCATTTCTTAGCCGCTTTAAGCCCAAGCATTATGATAGCAATCTATGAGGCAGTGGTACATAGCCATGTATAGGAAAATATTGTTCAGGAGGGTAAGACCGTAAATTTAACCCATTAGTTTCCCTCTTTTGACTATAAAAGCCAAAAGAACAAAAGAAAGAAAGAATATGCAATTTATCACATTTTCCCATATTAACTTATTTTAATATTTTTCTTTATTTATTATTTTTATTCATAAATAATTATTATTATTCCCTTGCCAGAAACTAAGAGACACTAGACGATAGGGACCAAAACAGATACCACAAATTTCAACCCTACATATCAAAGATTCAAAGTCATGTTTTGTCTTTGTTTGGTCTCAAAACATAATAACAAAAAGAGCAAAAACAAAAAAAAATATTATTATTCTTATCTTATAATAATCCACTCATCAGTTATCACCATTTTGTTTTCAATGGCCCGTACTTAAAGATTTTATGACAGTAGCTGATTTTCTCTCTGAAATATCAACTTCTTTCCAACCCATCACTGATCACTCCTTTTCTCTCTCTCTCTATTTTTTCTCTCTGTTTTATCTGAAGCAGCTGGAGTCACTTTCAAATGTACTAGCGATGAACTGTTCTCTGATTCAGTCTCATCAGCAATGTTGGACCTGCGAAATCTGGACCGTCTGATTGTTATTGTTACAATGACCATTGATTTTCCTCCTCTTGATATCTCTCTCTGTCCTTAATGAAGAACTACTAGCGGTGGTGGTAGTGCCATTGGTCTTTTCACTTACAGAGCCCGAAAAATGCCGGTCAAGCACATTGACTGGTGTATCCGAGCTTGACATCTCATCAAACACTGTCTCATATCCATCAATGGCGATTTCCTGCATCACATTGAAGCATTGTTGCATGCTTTCCTGCGACAGAACCGCCACACACGTTACTAAAAGAACAAAAAAAAAGAACAAATTGTGCCTTAATAAGCCAAGCGAAACGATGAACTTACCTTGTTTACATATGAACAGGGAAGAATTGCATTTCTAAGGCATGCGTACTGGGAGGGAAATAGTTCATGAGAAGCAGAGAGTAGTGCTGATACAGCAATTATAGATGGCTTGAACTCTAAAAGCTGAATATCTATTCACAATCAAATCAAAGCATAAATCAGCTTTTCGATCTTTAGGTTCGCAATGTGCTTGTAAAAATGCCAATCTGGGTATTTCATTACCGTGTTGAGCTTTGAGGATGATGTTGATGGATTGAGCTCTAAGAGTGTGCATCAATGGTGGGTCTTTTATGTTGAATAGAGAAATGAAGTAAGAAATGAAAGCGAAGGGAGTGATTGAGCGCATCCGCCATTTTAGAGCTCCAAGGACGAGAAACTCCATTCTTTTTATCGATTGCGGGTCAAATATGAAACCACCAACACCCTGTACCAGAGATTCAATTCAGTGCCTAAAAGGGCTCGAACAATGATCTGCATTAGAAGAAGATTAATAGACCATTTAGTCCTAACATATATATAGTACCTGAATGTCAGTGAAGGTGAGCTCTGTTTTCCTCATCTTCGCAGCAAGAGAAACACAGGCGATTGAAAGAAGCTTAATGGCCCATGGCTTCGGTTGCTGCAATTACAAATTATGTGAAGGTTTCAGTCAGATCTCAAAACAATCCAAGCTACCATTTTCTTCTTAAAAAAGACGAAGTTTCTTTACCGGGATTCCTTGGCTTGATAGAAACCGATCGAGGTAATTCACAGCCAGATACGATAAGAACGGATCAAAGTTGCATGAAATCTGAATGACAAATCAGATTCACTTAATTCAAGATAGAATCCTTAATCTTGTGTGAATGTATTGATATCTTTTTTTCTTTACCTGCAAGATTGAAGAAATGCCTTCTCGTCTAACAGAGACATCAAAATCTCTGGCTTTAAGCATCTTAGAGTAGTCATCAGTGAGCATATGGTCAGGTTCAATGAGGAAGAGCGAAAGAAGTGTGTTGGAATCTTCATCGTTGAAACTGGTTACTGGGTTTTCAAGATCCAACTCCATTGTTTGAAGGTTTCAGTACTAGTGTTGAAGATAGAGCACAAAGGATATTGTTTGAATAGGTAAAGCTGAGAGATCTAGAGAGAGAGGGAGAGTGAAATGTTAAAGGTGGTGAAGACTTGAACTACACTCCTTGTGAAGTTCGCTGGCGTTCTTTATAGTGTAATGATACATTGACATTTGCTCTGGGAAGGATGAGAACTGGTTAGTGTGGGCAAGGTTTCCGGTCAATGGGACCAGAGCTGTTACTGCTCTATTTTTCTTAATAAAATTCTAAGAATTAATGTCAAAGTAGTTGCTTTTGACCTTTTCCTAATATTCCAAGGAACTTTTGCGAGTTGCATATTAGAAGTGTAATTTCGCTTGAAAATGATTATTGCAAGTTTTTTTATCAACTAACTATAGAGGCGTGAATAAGGTAGAAATAAACATTTTTTTTAAATCTAGGAATCACTAAGTCCAACATATCTTTCGAACAATTAGGTGGGTGATAACTTTGAATCTCATAACAGTTCGTGTCATGTTGATAACAAGTAAGACTGGGTCAAAACCAAGGATAGAGGCCCGAAAGTGGGAGAAGTTCACGGAATCAGAATTTTACAAAGAAATATCCAAACTAATTGATTCGAACTCTCAACCTCAGATAACATAGGTCCTAAGTCCGGAGATATAACTAACTAGAATATCGCCAAGTAGTTGAAAATTGAAATAGATACTCCAAAGCGAATGCTCTTATATTATTTCAAACAGAACACTCTTTTGAGTGTAAGGTGTTTTCCTTTTCGGTTCATCCATAAAAAATCCATATAGCTATCAATAAATTGTTGATACCATTAATTCTCATTATCACCTTCAACATTGCCACCTATCACCTGTGATATTGATATGATGAACTCTCAGTGTCACCAAAACAAGGATAAACACATTTCTGGATACTTATTGGACTGTCACCCTCGATTATCCCCAAATCCCAGTAATGCTAATAATATATCATCCACCTACAATATATTATTCATCAAACAAGCAATAAAATACGAGGACAATGACAAGTTTTTGAAAACGTTGCCTCTTTACACACCAAACCATATAACCACTCCAAGGGAATTTCATTCCCAACACTATTTTTAAAGGACGTCCCAAACATCACGCTGCAATCTGGAGTCTATATACAGTCTCTCTCTCTCTCTCTCTATATATGTGTGTGTGTGTGTGTGTCAAGACAGGGATGACAGCTTGGCGCTTTGACCTTGTAGTGAATGAGAGTTTTCTTTTCTTACAAATGAAAAAGCCTATGGAGAAGACAAAACAACTGCACTAATTTGCACGCTAACACGTAATTTAAACATCAAATAAGACTTGGATTAATTACGTGAGTTGTTTATTTATGACGTGTTATGATCGAACTCTAAGAAGAAAATGCCAAGAGTTGAATTAAGTGGCCAGGGAGTTAGCTTTTCTATATCACTATTGACCAGAAATAAAGGGCGTACGTATATATTAAGACCCTCTTGTATATTTTCTGCTCAAGCATTCATGATTCATGCATAGATGTGCATGAAGCGCATTACATATATATTGCTTGTTAGTTTGATTTTTTTTTATTGAAAATGTCATCATATAAGCTTGCCCTTTTAAACATCTGAATGGCTATAAACTCGGACAATCAGACCCCCACTCACAGAAGTTTCTCACCCCATGGCATGATAAGTTGGCCAAAGCCCAATCAAAACGAAACTCAAAATCTTTCGAATCCATACAGTTTGGTCTCAAAGAGAATCACTCTACTATCAATCTATCACCCTCTAGTCCTGGCTTGTTACTTAAGCTAGTAAACAGTATTCAATCACTGTATGCATAGTGCAGGATGGCTATACCATGCATAAGCATGCATACGTGCACCCATGTTGTCATGCGAAAGCCGAGCAGATTATGTAAAGAGGACTTTGATTTCACAAGTACATTAATAAGAAACTAATCGGTGTTTAATTAGTAAATAGAAGGACAGGCACGAAAGCAGACTTACGGAACTTTTTAAACAAAATACCTAGAATATTCACTCTTTTGTCTTTTAAAACCTTATATATATATATATATATATATATATATATATATATATCAAATCATGGTCCCTTTTTCTAGCACCATTAAATCCTAATGGGAACACAAGCCGTAAGTGCTTACTCCAAAAGCCAAATAATTAGACATATGGACATTGTTAAGTGAAAAAGAACCCCACATAACTAACCAGTGCACCTACTTTTGAAATTTTGCACACCAAAATCCATTCAAGATTTTGACTCATAATGTCTTCAAATGGTTGAAAACCCACATGGAGCAACTTCCTTTTTGCCCTAACTTTAATACTTTTATCATGGGTTTGCTTCCATGGATGCAATCATCCAACCGCTGTATTACGCCTGGCCTTCTCTATTGTTTGCATGTATGCATGTTCAAGATCACCGAAAGAAAGGCCGAGTTAGTGCAATATAAGGCAACATAACGACCGTATATGTCCACAATGAGGTAATGATGATATCGGGGTTGGATGGTCAGGATTGCGAGGTTTGGTCAAAGGGCTTGACCTTGACCAGGGTCGAGAATGCCATTAGAGAGAAAACATAATGATTACAAGAAATGGACATGTACTAGTAATAATGCAAAAAGTTAGGTCCACTAACTTGATAATTAGTCTGGGACAAACAATAATTGGACGACAATCCAATTATTAGTGGGCTGCCTTGATGCCTTTGTCGAGTTTTAGTAGTCCCTTCTGTTATACACAAGCTGCCTATGAAAGCTCCTAGCACAGCTTTAGTGCCCTTTTCCGGTACGTATGGATCATATAATGTACCATTAATTGGTTTCCTCATATTTTTTTTCCAAATCATTTTTTGGTGCCAACAATATTTAATGAGTGTAAATAAACGGTCATGTGAAAAATTGATATGTGTTGATCTAACGATCCGAGTTTCAAATTCCAATTTCCACCAATTCTATAATTTGCCCCGATATTGTTTAAGAAATATTACAGTTAGATCATTCGTATTTAAAATTTTTTATAGTGTGACCCCATAGGATTCCATTATCAATTGTTTAAATTTCGTTTGTATGAGAGAATACTTAATCATTCTCTAGCTGAGATGAGTTTCACTTATTGAAGACAGAAACACCTTATAATTATATAGTTATAAAATTAGGGTTGAGATGTGAGACCAAAAATGTAAATATCAAAAGAAACCAAGTAACTTTCATCACTTCGAATATTGTACCTTTTTTTTTGGGTTGCTTCAAGTTTGCTCCATCTCATATTCTCACGCACCCACAGTCTCTTCATCCATTCATGATTAATCAACTTTTATAGGGGGTAAGATTATGATTAATTATTTACCATACTCCCATTAACCTTTCATTTTCTTCCTTTAATTTGCTTTTCTTGCTCGGTATCTTATTCTTTCTTTGACGAAAACAATGGAATATTACCCTCTCTCTGTATTGGTGCAAGAGAAAGACTAAAGAAAATCTATTTTTATTCGGAAGACCAACTACCCCTTTTACTTTTCTCTCTCCCCCCTTGCGATAAAATCGTTAATTAAGTGCATTTAACAAGATTAACATTAATTTAGACCAAAAAAAATACTCCACTATCTATGAAGGATTAAGGATAGACTTAATTTGTGGGAGGAACTGAAGGGGCTTTCCACGCTTGGACTCACAATTTTAAAGTGCAGAGAAATTACCCACGCGCAGTCACGTGATGATAAGTGTAAGTTTCACGCCATTCCCCCCATGCAGCTAACACAATGATTACTTGGCTTCTTTAGTAGAAGTTGAAAACGCTGTCGTAGCACTGTCAGCCAGCCAGCACACAGTGAGAGCGAGACGGATCAGTTTTCCTGTTGGTTCCAATAATTCCCAACCCGGTACTTTTCGTTCCATTTGTTTCACTCTACTTGTTGGGTTCTCCATGCCGAATCAAAGATAATTACAAATGGGCCGGCACGAAGTTTGGAAAATTTCCATGGTCTTGCAGACTTCAAGCCCATGTTTGAAGGTTCCTAATGGGCAGATATTCCGTACTCTAAAGTAGGCCCAGATAAAGATATCTACCTTTCGGGCCATTCAAACTAGGCCCAAAAATCGGGATCCCCCGCACTTGTTGAATGATCTTAGACATGTGGCTATGTGGCCACACGCCTTATCTACTTTGCGTTTGTGGTCGTTGCGCACTCGCTTCTTTTTCACCATATTTGCAGATAAACATGGCCACCGTACCAGTATCAACTAATAAAACAACTCTAATTTCTCTCAAGAATTCTCAACCATGGCTTCCTCTACTCTTTCTTCTGCAACCCCGTCACAGGTGAATTTCTTAATTTCATAAACAGTACTGAATACTTGAAACCGGAGAGGACTTGCTTTTTAGAGATTCAATTTGGTATGCGTTTTCTTTGCAGCTATGTTCGAGCAAGAGTGGCATGTTCAACCCATCAATTACTTTTCTTGCTAAGCCATCGAGGATTCATGTGGTGAGGAAGGAGAAAGCGATGAGAATCACGTGCCAGGCTACGAGCATTGCCGATGATAGAGTACCTGACATGGAAAAGAGACAGCTCTTGAATCTGCTTCTATTGGGAGCTATCTCACTTCCTACTGCTGGCATGTTGGTTCCCTATGCTTCCTTCTTTGTCCCACCCGGGTAAGCTTCAATCACTTTTATATTCTTACTAATATTCTCCCCTTCCTTTTACCTGGATGATTTGACTTAGTAGTTGATGTTGCTCACCTTGTTGGTTTGATCATCACTTGTTTGACAAAAAGCGCAAGAGAAAAATTTCACTTTAATCAGATACGTTTCTATGTATATTTGAAAGTCTGTAATTTTGTTGGGATGTATTAGGAGAACAAAGGAAAAATGGGAAACACAGGATGGAGTTATTCTTAACGAGTTATTTTCATAATTTATTAATTTGGTACCATTTTTGATGCTGATATGTTGACCTCCTCATCTCTCAATCTTTGTTAGCCTGTATGGATTGATTGTCGAGTTCGTAGCTTCTGTACTTGTATGGTTTTAGTGGTAATTTTGGGTTTGTGAGGTGCAAAATTTTGCCTTAATGCTAATGTTAAAAGTTACGAATAACAGGAGTGGTGGTGGTGCTGGTGGTACTGTTGCCAAAGATGCCGTTGGTAATGATGTCATTGCATCTGAATGGCTTAAGACCCATGGCCCTGGAGATCGAACTCTCACACAAGGATTAAAGGTACCATAGTCATTATTCATTAATGATATCTTGCTAGCCTAATTGCATTACTAGAATAATGTTTTCTTGGAAAGTTTTTTTTTTTTTTTTTAAAATAAATTAAGATGCTTTAAATGACAATCATATAAGTATTTACTATTTAAGTTGATAATTTCGTGCAACCACCTTTTCTGAGTTGCTATATTAATGATTTTAACAATCAAGTAGTAAGTTTGAGAAGTTTTACATTTGAACCTCTGGGGAAAGCTGTTACCATTTCTCACAAATTCATCAAAGAAAGACTTTGTTTTTGAAACTATCCCATCAAGAAATATCTGGTTTCCATGCCCATCAGTTTGCCATTTCAAGATGCTGCATTAAAATTTGTTTTCCTTGGAAAATTTTCGACGTAATAGTGTGGTGATGCTTTATAGATACTGTCATTGCTATATCTTGGATAAAACCATTAATATCTCATCTGGAATACTGAAATATAAGTTAAAAACTATAATGTATTATTACTGTGTATAAAATGAAATGCATGTTTTAGAGTCAATTATGGTCTTAGCAGAAGTCCTATCTGCACACTATTTCTCTCCGCATGCTCAGACATTCCAGAGTAATCAAATTCATGTTTCTTTTGCAAGTGTAAAATAATCGGAATTTTGTTTATGGATTTCAGGGAGACCCCACTTATCTTGTTGTGGAGAAAGACAGAACTCTGGCTACTTATGGAATTAATGCTGTCTGCACTCACCTTGGTTGTGTTGTGCCATTCAACACAGCAGAGAAAAAATTCATCTGTCCCTGCCATGGATCCCAGTACAATGATCAAGGAAGAGTTGTAAGAGGACCTGCGCCTCTGGTAAGTTAGCTGAAACTTTTATCCTTTTCCTGGTTGTCTATTATTGCTAGACCGAGAGCAATCTACAAGGACAAAAGAATAAAGAGGAATGCTTACTGTCCTAAAAGTTACATGACCCAAGCAAGCGTGAGATTTAAGTTCTCCACTGACTACTAAGCCATATAAGATTAAATGGAGATGTTTTCACAGCATCCTTCATGCACTGCCAACTAGATATCATATCCAAACATATGAGAACACAGGACTCGCGAATTGGGATTCCTGATTACGCCTCCAAAAGTTCTTGGAAGTCAAATGCAGCATATTATGATTACTTTCTCCATAAGTGTGTTTTTCTCCTGCTTGTTGGCAACATTAGCTAACTTTAGTTTTACTTTCTGTAACAGTCGTTGGCTTTAGCTCATGCTGATATAGATGATGGGAAGGTAGTGTTTGTTCCATGGGTTGAGACTGATTTCAGAACCGGCGAGGAACCATGGTGGTCTTAAACAACCTGCTTCACCTCATTCCGCCCTGTTTTCCAATTCATGTAATGGATAATGGATTTCTGTTTTGCAACATTGTGTAAACATTCTGTTTCATGGAGCAGTGCCTTGTAAAATTGTTTCATAAGATAATAGGAGACAAATCATGTGGAAATGACAGACAATCTGTACTTCGTTTGTTGGTACTCAAGATTCAGAAAGTCATCTATATGGCCTCTAATCTCTATTGAAACTGCAATTTGTGTGATGGCCGTTGGTGGGTTTAGGATTCTTCTCTTCGAAAACTTCAAAGAGCATACTAATAAGAAGATCAACTGCTATTTTTTTTAAAAAATTTTTCGAAGGCAATAATTAGAAGCGCTTTATTAGAAAAAGCGAACGAGAAGAAAAGTAAAAAAGGAAACGATGTCGTATTATCTTTTACTCACACCGAGACTGGCAGTTGGGACCTTTCGGAGATTCCGCCGTGAAATATGTTTGGAAATATCCAGCCAAAATTGTTAATCCTGTAGCAGAAGTGTTAAAGGAAGAACAGCCCAAGAGGATTTGATTTGATCTTGTAACGAAACACGGGATCGTATCTCTTATTATTCATTTCTCGTCGCCCGGATAAGAACGTGAGCAACGATATAATCGCGACTCTTTGAATTGATTTTTTTTTTTTTTTTTTTTACAGTATCTGTAAATATCTCTCTAAATTTATTTTATCTTTTTATATCTTTTTCCTTAACGTATTGTTGGAAAGAGATGTTCCCCACAGAGATTCCAAATTCGAATGGAGGTCCAAGAATCTGTCCATAAAAGGTAATTTTTTTCACTTCATCTCTGTTTTATGTGCCCTTAAGTTGTATCTTCGTGTTCGTCTCTTTGGTTTGTGCACAATTATGACTGTTGGGTAGCTGAAGTATGTGAAGTAAATGGAATTGATTATGAATTGGAATGTTTAGAGGGTTGTGACTCTTATGGATATCTGTGTGAACCCAAACGTAATTCCAGAGAGAATTCTCTGGAGAACTTTCTTCAGCACTACTAGTCGCTGCATGCTTTTGTATATCTTTCTATTAATCGTGTTTGCCGAAAGAATTTGGATCACAATGAGGCACTTGGTGTACTGTGATGCTAACTTCTGGATGCTTTTGTAGGAGCTGTTAAAAGGTAGCTTTAATGGAAACCATTGATGAAAGACGGGTTCCTGCTAGGGTTGAGGTGTATAATTGGAACATCTGAATTATTTATATAACCTGTTCATTTTGAAGATCTTTCTGATGTAAATTTGCTGTCGTAACAGGGAAAATATGCTGCAATTGCAGTTTGTTGGCTCCTTGGAAACGGGTGCCTATTTCCATGGAACAGTATGTTGACAATAGAAGATTACTACGGTGACTTGTTCCCGGTACTTCCCATCTACTGGTATATGTAACCTTTAGCTGCTGGAGATGTTCTTATGGATTTAGCACCTTCAAATTCAGATTTTTTTTATGATTCTTGATCCTTAATTTCCTTTAAGGTTATATTCTTGAATTTATTGGTTTTGTCAATCGGAATAAAGAGACATTTTTAACCTCAGTTGGGTATTAAAGCCTTGTACCTTTTCAATAGCTTAAATAATAGCTTTCATAAAGTTTTGTTTTCTTTGTGCAGAAATACCACCCCTCAAGGATCCTCACACTTGTGTATCAGCCATTTGCTCTTGGAACACTTGCAATACTTGCATATCACGAGGCAAAAATTAATACAAGAAAGCGTAACCTATATGGATATGCTTTATTCTTCATAAGTTCTCTTTTGGTTTTAGTTGTGAGTATTCTTTGTAACCTGGTATTTTAATTTACCAAATACTCCTGGATTAGAGCAGATTTTATTTGCATTTTTCATTGATATAAATGGAAATTTATAAACCCTGGCAACGGTTTATTTATTTGTTTGTTACTTTTCCATGTATTGACGCAGTTGGATTTAGCTACGTCTGGCAAAGGTGGCCTTGGAACTTTTATTGGAATTTGTGCCATTAGTGGCGCTTTTGGAGTTGCAGATGCTCATGTTCAGGGTGGAATGGTTGGAGATCTCTCTTATATGCAGCCTGAATTTGTTCAAGTTAGTAGCAGCACATTTTCCAGACTTTTGATGCATATTTACACATCTGATCAGGTTTAATCAAGTGAATTTTCTTCTTCTTTTTTTGGTTGGTCAGTCTTTCTTTGCTGGTTTGGCTGCATCAGGTGCTCTGACCTCTGCTTTGAGGTTAATTACAAAAGCAGCATTTGAGAATTCTAAGGATGGACTTCGTAAGGGAGCCAGTAAGTTCAGTCCCTTAATTTCGTTTTTCCCGTAGACATATAATCAATGCCTCTATCTCTTTTTTTCGTAGAACAAATTAATGCTATCTGCTGTGCTTGAAACTTCTAATGATAGTTTCGGAGGTGATAAAATTCCATCAATGCTCTATTATCGCTGTATACATGAGCAAAGTTGTTGATCCATTATATTCCATGTTTACCAATGTCTCTCTGTTTTATGCTTTCTGCCTTACATGGACTTGTATATTGTGGGTTCCCCTCCTGACTTTTAGTTTTTTTTGGAGCCGTGACTTTTAGGTTTGGGGATGCTTTTAACGTCTTTTAATTCTTTTTAAGACTTCTGTTTTATATGCATCTCCTTTATATCCTTGTTCTCTTAAAATAAAAATCTATCTAGAATGTTACATGAATGATAGCATTAACTAGCGAATGACATATTTAATCATAAATTAACGGCACTATTCTGGTTAAACCATACACGTATCAAACATTAATGATAGTTTTCACTAGATCGAGTCTATCTTTATGTTTTTAACACCACTTCCCATCTTTTACAGACATTAAAAAGTTTTATGAGCATGTTATCGTGTTGTATGAAGTTGCTAAGCAGAAATTGTCTTAATCCAAAAGGAGCATTATGCTGCCATTCTGTGATGGGGTCTGCACTCCCCAAATTCATTGGAAAGTTCTGCTTCTCCTTAGAATACGTTTAGAATTACTCAGAAAGACTAATTTATAGTTTCCATTGCAGTTCTGTTCTTTGCAATATCTATGTTTTTCAAGCTTCTTTGTGTTCTTCTCTATGCGCATGCCTTCCCAAAACTAGCAATAGTGAAGTACTACCGCTCAAAGGCAGCCACAGAAGGATCAAAGACTGTATCAGCTGACCTTGCTGCTGGTGGCATACAAACATTGCCCCAGCAAGAGGTATGACAAACTTTCTATTTCTGACAACTCATGATTCAACCTTTGGATGATGATATAATTTTTCCAGGCAGAGGAAGATTCAAAGCATCTGGAGCGCTTGAGCAACAAAGAGTTATTATATCAGAACATTGACTATGCACTTGATCTATTTCTGATATACTCCCTGACACTGTCTATATTTCCGGGATTTTTATCCGAAGATACAGGATCACACAGTCTGGGTACATGGTAAGTTTTAAGCAAATAGTGCAGTGGAATTTACTCGAGTCAAATTTGACCGCCACTGGAGAGCTTTAATTCTTCTGCTTGTTCAGTTTTCTGATACTGATTCCGTTTTCCAGGTATGCTCTTGTTCTGATAGCAATGTATAATGTATGCGATCTTATTGGGAGATATATTCCACTCCTGAAATTCTTGAAGTTGGAGTCGCGAACAGGTCTTATGATGGCTATTCTATCCTGCTGCTTATTCATACCGGCATTTTTTTTCACTGCCAAGTATGGGGATCAAGGCTGGATGATATTGCTAACATCCTTCTTAGGATTAACTAATGGTTACCTCACTGTCTGCGTCGTCACTACTGCACCGAAGGGTTACAAGGTCAGTAGTAGTTCCCTGTAAAACAGTTGAAATGAAGATTTTAATTTTTTGATGGAGTATAAAATTAGTGTATTTTTCTTTCCTTTCTAGGGACCAGAGCAAAACGCATTGGGGGATTTGCTTGTTTTGTTTCTCATCGGGGGCATTTTTGCTGGAGTCACACTTGACTGGCTGTGGCTTATTGGCAAAGGATGGTGAACTTTTATTTTGCCTGAACCTGAGCCGACTGACTTTTCAGTAAAATATATTTTATATTCAGAAAATGAAGATTTAATTCTTATTCCAGTACTCTTCAATGGCATCATGATTTCAAAATTATAGAGATCCACCCCACGTGTGTTTTTCTATTTTCTGAAGCAGTTATAACAGTTTCAGTAAGTTTGATTTAACGCCAAAAAAATACTGAAAGGACAACAATTTATAAAAAAAAAAAAAAAACTAAACAACTTTACCACACGTGCAATCTTTGATTCTTCTTTCTTTTCTTGGCAGAAACAAAAAAAAAATCTTGGTTTTGTCAGTTACATCTTAATTTATGAAAATAACAGCTCAGCAATCACGATTTTTAAAGTGGCAACAATGTCTGCTACTGCAACTTGGCATAACTCCATTGAGCAGGAAAATTTGGAACAGCCTTGCATTTGGATTTCAGTGAAAAGATTAGCAAGGGAGCAACGTGAATAAAGAGGTTAATAAAGCACAAGGAAGCAATATATATACGACCGTAGCTTCAATGCTATTGAATCAACTCTAATTTCTCAGTGCTTTTGCAGGAGTTGTTGAAAGGAAACTCTGTTGTGGTCATGGAAGCTCTCGATCAAAGCATGGCTCCTTCTAAGGTTGACGGGTGTAATTAGAACATTATGATCTTATGTTCTATAAAAAAAACTGTTTGTTGAAAGGTCAATGCAATGCAAATTGCTGTCGTATGTCATTGCAGGGCAAGAATGTGGCAATGGTAGTTTCTTGGCTTCTCGGAACTGGGTGTCTCTTGGCATTTAACTGCATTTTGACTATACAAGATTACTACCTTCACTTGTTCCCGGTATTTGTTTATCCCTGGTTTGTGAAATTTCTTACTTTTTCAAGTTTTGGAAGTGCTCTCATGATCACAAAAGCACCACCATAGTTTTGGAGATCTTCTGCAAACTAAAAGAAAAAAAAAATCCCCTGTTTGGTGAGGAGATCTTCATCCAGGGAGTCTCTGGCGCATTTCTATGTTTGGATGCCAAAACTAACCCAAAAAAAAAACATCTCTTGTCGTTGTCTCTATCACTGCATAGTTTATACACAGAGTAACTTGCAAATTTTTCCTTTTCTTGTGCAGAAATACCACCCCTCAAGGGTCCTTACTGTTGCATATATGCCATTTTCTCTCATATCACTCATAATACTTTCGTATAACGAGGCCAAAATCAATACTAGAAGGCGGGTCCTTGTTGGATTTACTATATTTTTCGTGGGTTCTCTTTTGCTTTTAGCGGTGAGTATTCTTTCTCATCTACCATCATTGATGCATATGATTAGTATTCTATTCACTACTTCATTAATCTTATGATTTTTTTTTCCTACATGTTGGCATAGCTGGATTTAGCTACATCCGGGAAAGGAGGCATCGGAAGTTTCATTGGAATTTGCATCATTAGTAGTTCTTTTGGAGTTGCTAGTGCTCATGTGGAAGGTGGAATGGTTGGAGATCTTTCCTTCATGCAGCCTGATTTCATTCAAGTTGGTATTCATAATTTCTGTTGGCAGCATATGTATCTGACATGGTGATCTGGTTTTGAAAATTAAACTTCACTTTTTTATTGTTACTTTTTCAGTCCTTCTCGGCTGGTATGGCTGCATCAGGAGTCATAATTTCTGCTTTGAGGATAATAACAAAAGCTGCATTCGAGAACTCTAAGAATGGACTTCGCAAGGGAGCCAGTATGTTCAATCCCTTTCGGTTTTTTATTATTCTTTTGTCCCATCAATGACCCTTTTGCATATATAAACGTTCATCCAAATATGTGTTACAAATCGATTCCTTCCTGTTTATCTCTGCTACTTTATTAGTAAGTCTAACAGCTTCTACTTTCACCACAGTTATGTTCTTTGCAATCTCTGCATTTTTTGAGCTTCTTTGTGTTTTTCTCTATGCCTACGCCTTTCCAAAACTACCAATTGTGAAGTACTACCGTTTAAAGGCGGCCTCTGAAGGATCCAAAACTGTATCAGCTGACCTCGCTGCAGGTGGCATACAAACATTAACAGTATGGGCAACGTTCTTTTTTCTTCTGATTATATATGAAGTTCTCTTCATAGTACAATCCATGTAAGGCTCTACAATTTCTGCACAGGTTGAGGAAAATGGAGTACAAATGGAGCGACGGAACAACAAGGAACTATTAAAACATAACTTCGATTATGCAGTCAATATTTTTCTAATATACATGCTTACACTTTTCATAGTTCCAGGATTCTTATACGAGGATACTGGATCACACAGCTTGGGTACATGGTGAGTTTTAGGCGGAATAATCCACTTAGTAAACTCAAAAACATTAGTTTAAAGACAATTTTCCCGACTTCGAGCATTTCTGCATTTGTTTGTTTTGATATACTGAAATATGGTTATATACATATATATATATTTCAGGTATGTACTTGTTTTGATATCGGCTTATAATGTGTTCGATTTTGTTGGGAGATATATTCCACTCCTGAAATTCTTGAATATGGAGTCACGAAAGGGTCTCGTGATAGCTACTATATCGCGCCTCTTCTTGTTCATACCAGCATTCTACTTCACAGCCAAGTATGGTTATCAAGGCTGGATGATATTGCTAACATCCTTCTTGGGGTTAACTAATGGTTACCTCACTGTTTGTGTCTTCACTTCTGCACCCAAAGGTTACACGGTTAGTTGAACACTATGAGAGAAAAGTAGTATCTACAAGATATTGTGTCTGATTATATGGATATACTAATCTGTGTCCTTCGCAGGGTCCGGAACAAAATGCGCTGGGAAATTTGCTCGTGTTGTTTCTGATATCGGGCATTTGTGCTGGGGTTGTTCTTGATTGGTTTTGGCTGATCGACAAAGTCGGGTGAATTGTACAAGTCCTTCTAAGGCCGAATAAATTATTTCATTTTAAAGCCCAAGCCCGTCTGTTTGGGCCCAATACCCCCATATTGTAACCATGAAATAAGAATATAGTAATTTGTTCTAGTTGGCAAAATGGGAACGCTTATCTTGAATGTTTGAACTTCAAAAGGCAGATGTCCCATTCACAGGCCTCCATAGGCTGTGCAAATGAAACCGAAAACCGGACCAAAACTGGTAATCGGATCGGTCGGTCCGGTTTGGATCGGTTAGTTGACCGAGATTGGTCAAACGGTTTCAAAAACCGAAACCAACCGAGTTAAGTTGGTCCGGATATGATTTGAAATTTTTTAATCACCGGTTAACCGGACCGGACCGGTATATATAATATATAATATTTAATACTATAATGTCTTTAAATATGGACCATTGAGATATAATATATAATTACTAATGTTATGTACCATTAGATTAAGTGATTAAGTATGAAATATTAATATAATATATATCATTCCTTGAGATTTTTTTTTGAAACATTTTTATCAATCCTTTAAGATTTGCTTACAAAATAGATATTTTACGAAAAACCTTAACGGGACCGAAACCGAACCGGTTAGTCGGTTAACCGTAGTAACGGGTTTTGATGGTTTTGGATTGGTTTTGATTTCAGAAAATACAAATCCATAATTTCCGGATTGATGACGGTTTGGTCTCCACAGTCCGATTAACTGGACCGTGCACAGCCCTACGAGTCCATAAGGACAAGAAATGGAACACTAGTCATAAATACAGAGTGAATATAGTGAAAGAAATTTTAAGGGAGACATGGGGGTTGGAGAAGGCCTCTGCTCTGTAATACGAGGAAAGGTTCCACTAGGGGGAATTCTCTGTAGATACCACATCCAAGTTTTTTCTTCTCCCCATTACATGACACAAAATATGAAGGAAGAGCAAATACAGAAAATCCCTATCATGTTGACCATTTTGTGGAAAGCTGACCCCATTTCATGCAATCCAACATCATGCTCCAAACCCCCCCATACACATTTAGGTGAGACGGTGTAAGAACTCCTGTGTGGGCAAAGGAATGGGGGTTGGAGGGTAAGGGAAAACAAGTGAAAAAGCCTCTGATGAGTAATTATCATGATAGATGCTTCCAGGGGGAAATTCACTAGAGACCACCTCCAAGGTTTTCCTCCTCATATTGCATGAAACAACATATGGGGGGTAAACCAAATACAGTATATCCCAGTCATGTGGATGGAGAGCTAGTACTCTCAATTCTTCTGGTATAATTCGCCTTGCAGATGCCGCTATACTTGATTCTTCCGACACAATTTCATCCATTCGAACATTATGCTTCAAAACTCCACCTACATGTACCAAAGTCGTCTAGCTCCCACACCATCAATCTAGTAGTTCCGAATAGATGCACGGCCATCTGGCATATCCGTAGACGGCCTCTGCAAGTTCCAAAGGAGGAAAGATGCCCCATCATCATATCAAAGGGCTTACCTATAAGCCAACTTTTTTCAGGATTGTCAACATTGTAAGGATCATAACCAACAATGCCGCGATCAATACTCCACCAGAGAAGCAATCCGTTGTAGGCCACAACATTGGTGGTCGTGGGCAATCGATTCCTCGGTTTGATGCTCAGATCAAACCCTTGTGGAAACGGAACAACCACTAGACTCCATTTCCAATTCTCTGATGAAAATATCTCCAAATTCAACTTGGTAGAACAACCCTCCACTTGAGGAACACGCACCACTTTGTACCTACGTTGAGAGTTGATAGACGACGACAAACAACATTCTTCTTCAGAATCAGAGAGAAACCCAACTCGGACATGATTACGTCCAGTAGGAGGACGAGTGAAGCGAATCCAGTCCTGATCTTTAGTATTGCAAATGTAGTAAATTGGCTGATTACTTTTTCGTCCCGCACAAAGCAGTAAGTCCCGTGATGATCTTACAACGTACAGTGCATCGTCTATACCTCCTTGGTAATACGGAACGAAACTCAGAGAAAATCCAGAAGAACCGAAAACAGGATTCTCAGATACAACAACTAAATGGCCTCTCTTACGCCGGCGTTTCCCAGTAACGTATTGGACTAAGAGTGCAAGAGGTGGTGGATATTCTCGAATCAACATGAACTGACTTTCAAAATAAGGAGTAGACATCAAAGAAAGCCATCGTTTGCAGACAGACTTGCATCGATTAGCCGATTTGCGAGGAAGTCTACACAGAATCTCCACTAATAAACTGTCCGGGAGATTGACAAGCACTGATGAACGTTCGGTCGCTCTTCTTCTACTCCAGTTAGAGCTTGAATATGCAATGGATTCGTCCATGGACGACAACTTGCAAAAAGGGGAAAAATCAAAACCCTAATTTTGACGTTGCAGACTCGTCTCTTAACCGGATTTTGGGATTCGACCAATGCCGTGCAATGCTGTGCAAGCACGTATTTTATCAGACCAACATAAAAGAGTTTGAAGAAATTACTTTCAGATAAACAGACATATATATATATATATATATACTAGTTACGGTGCCCGCGCGTTGCAGCGGGACTTATATTGTTATGGTTGGATAATAATTCATGTAAACTTCATATCTTTAGTTTATTCCACTCTGTTTATAACATATCATTATCTTTGTACTTGTACAATAATCGTGGTGAAAAATCTTTAGAGTTTGTAAAGGATAACAATAATAAAAATGGAAGACTTAAACAATACCACAAAATGCGCTTTGAAATAGAGAACAAATAGAGAGGGAACTTATATTGAAGTTTATCCTAGCCCCTTGTCAATTGGAAAATTGGTCAAAGCATTCGGTTGTGTCCTGTAGTGGCCATTGAAAAGTTAACCTAGTCCTCCACGCAAGCCCCCTGTCAATTGAAGAACGACATCGTCAAAGTAAGAGCTTCAATATAAAACACAAACCGAGACATTGAACAGGGCAAACCTAAAATGTCAAAGGAAATGATAATTCAATTATGTGAGAGAAACCGATACGCCGCACTTGGTTGAATGAGAAGCTGCTGAGTTTCCTGTTGCACCACAAAAGAAACAGAGAACAGAAAATCAAATCAAGGGTTCATGAGCATCAATATAGACCAATTGTTGTGTAATTTTATTTGTTGAGTTCATGCCATAACTGGGCAACATGTCCTGACCTATAACTGCTACAATCCATCACCAGCATCAAGTGGCAGAAAATAAGCAGGAAAAAATCACCCAGTTTAGTATTTTTAAAATTTTTTGCTTCTATTTTCATCAATGACCGTTGCAAAGGAAAATAAAAGCACATCAACAATAAAGAACAAAGATGGAACCCAACGACAAACATATGAGAGAAAAGAAAATGTGATTAATAACCACAAAAAAGAGTGTTTATTGGTAAGGTAATCACATACCTTCACACAAACCAAAAAGGAGAATAAAAAAGAACACCATATGAATCTATACATCTGAAATAGCATCCTAATTACTGGCTTACAACTAAATTCAAGAAATGAGATCTAAATGAAATTAAGTTTCAACAGCATTACCACCACCAACATCAAAGCATAATGATCTTTGGAGATATTAGTTAGAGCTCTACTCCTTACCTGCGAAGAGTTTGAGAACCATAAGCCTGAACTCAAATGACCAAATATGCATGCCTTGAAACATCCCATTGACCAAACCATCAAAAAAGTGTAGAAAAAAAGTTCTTCCAAAGTCTTAGGACTCTTTGATCAAAGGCCATTAAAACCAATACTTGAAACAAAGAATTATCACATAATGATTTAAAGTTAACTGATGATTTAACACACCTAAGACAAACCAAGTTAAAGAACTCACAGTTGCAACCACATGATATTGAGTTTTTCAACTGTTAGGCTAACCTTCCTTTTCCCGACTGTATTCTGCTTCACAAATAGAAAGAGCATGATTGATAGTGCTATATTATAACTCTCTTCAGATAATAATCCTTCTTCACTCAGTTGAATAGATCGTTTACATAAATCAGTGTAGCGTTGCACCCTTCTTCACTCCTCTTATTCACTTCTAACCATTCCAAGTATACAAACTATTAAATTTTTACTGTTAGATTTAAAAATTGTTGAAAAATTACTGAAATTAGGAAGACAAAGTTGCAATACTAACCGAATGAGAAAGGTCTGTTTGCAGTCATATGAATTGAGAATAATAAGAAATGACCACTTCAATTGACCCAACTCAATGAATAGACAAAAATGGAAAAGCAAAAGAATCAAACCTTAGAACCAATAGATCCAGAGATTTCGGTAAGCTTTACATGAAATCTAATTCCCAAAAATTTAAAAATCAGGAAATTAAAGAGTGAGAAGAAACCTTGACAACGGACGAAATCGAAGGTGCAATTCCATGGAACGCGGGAGAATCGACGGAGATCCGAGATATGCCTGAGTCAAATCAGGCTCGCATGTGCCCATGTAATCGATGACCTGGGAAAAAACCACAGAAATGCACCAGATGAGTGGATCTAATCACCCAACATTAAAAGAGCAAAGAATTGCAAAGATGAACGATGAACCCAAGAAGATCAACGATGGGTCGCTGAGTTGTATTGGGAGGGGAGAAGAAAGCAAGACTCCAATCCCCATGCATGAACCCAAGAAAAGCAAGGCCTCAGGCGAAGTAAAAGCAGGTGCATGCACCAGATTTCAGATGTTTACTACCCTTGCGTTGACACGTGCACAAACTGGGACCAAAAAAGACAAAACTATATAAACAAACAAATGAAAAGCAACTGCCCATCATAGCCATCTATTAGAAGAAAGAAAGCAATCCAACGGTACGTTTGAAGATATATACATCCACACGCGAGAGTACAAAATGAGGAGGGAACTCGCCGCCAAATCACGCCTACACTTACAATTTTATAGATAGAAGATAGATAGATAGATAGATAGATAGATAGATAGACGTACAGAGATGGCTGAATATTGTAACGGGCAAGAAGCCAGTCTAGACAATTACAAGATATAGACTGAGTTATACGGATGATGTTTAAACTAATGGGCTTAAAGGTGTGGGCTTTACAGTTTACTTGATTACTTAATTATTTGAGATGGGCCCATATTTGTCTTTACAACTGTGGCCCAACATATGCCCCATGTGCTGCACAGGTCCAATGTTGTGCAAGCCGCAAGGAAACCAATACATCATACTAACTCTGGCCCAACACCTGAATTTAAGCAACGGGCTTACCCAGGAAGTAGCAAAGTGGGTCGCAACGATCCATTGGACCAGTAAATGAAATAAAGAATAATTATTATACAACTAATCATCTTTGTATCTTTTCTTATATGATATCTTTAATTATTACATAAATAATACTATTATTTGTATCTTTATTTATTTATAACACAAACCATATTCTTTGTATTAACACGTTCCTTCGACTTTTGAGAGTTGAGACCCACATACCTAATCACATAGTTTCGAGAACCCAATTTCAAATGGAGGTAATTAGGCAAATAAGGTAATTTGGAGCTCAAATATGTACCAAATTAAGACAATATGTTTCATCTTTAGCTGTATACAAAAGAAACTACCAATTTTGCTTTAATACATAGAAATTAAAGTCACTTTCACCTTACCTACCATTGCTAAAAGTGGCAAAATATTATCTCGCGACTTATATATATATAGTTTGTTTTCATTAAAATCTCCATCAACATATGCAACAAAACTTGAAAAAAGGCTCCCCACAGATTGCGTCACTACTTGCTAGCAATTTTAGCCCTAGGTACTTACAATTTCTCGGTTTTCTCCAATCTTGTTT
Organism: Tripterygium wilfordii; assembly: GCF_013401445.1. Classification (NCBI taxonomy): domain Eukaryota; kingdom Viridiplantae; phylum Streptophyta; class Magnoliopsida; order Celastrales; family Celastraceae; genus Tripterygium; species Tripterygium wilfordii. The sequence goes on along the minus strand of NC_052237.1, from coordinate 1,024,836 downwards.
CTTTTCTTCCTGAATCGAATACGTGTTTGCATTCATGAATTTTTTTATTTTCTGAGAAATTAAGGTTGTTTGAAGATGAATTTGGGTTATACCCTGCAATATCATATGGTATAAGTGCATGTTAACATATAGATAATTTCACTTCCTAACCATCAACAACGTATTTTCTTGGAGAAGTTCTGCGGTTAAGCGTGCTTCCATGAGAGCACTATTGGGTGCGGACTCGATATATCTACAGAAGTCGGACAACCTAAAGTGAACAATATTGTTGATGTGTATTAAACTATAAATTATAATAGTGCACCTTGCTAATGTGTAAATGCCTTTGCAGGAGCTATCCAATGGCGACAGTTATGACAACCATCCATGAAAGCAGGGCTCCTGATCAGGTGAAGGTATGTGATTATTGGAACAAGATACTTTCTTTTCTTTTCTTTTTTGTATAGGAAAAGTCGATATTGAAGACAATTAATTGTGGTAATAATCGCAGGGCAAGTATGCAGCAATAATAGTTTGTTGGGTTCTTGGGGCTGGTTGCCTATTTGCATGGAACGTTCTTTTTACTATACAAGATTACTACGGTCACTTGTTCCCGGTAATTGTTCCCAGTCTCGGCCTTGTTTCTGACTTTGCTTTGTTAAACGCTTTCTTAATCGTTCCACAATGTTACTATGGTTGTTATGGATGCGTCTTTGCATCCAAAGGTATTGTCCGCTCTGAGGTACTCTATATGAACATTCATACGTTAACCTCACGATTTTATTTCAGAAATCTCAGTTTCACCATTCGAACTCATAATATCTTTAGTGTGGGGAGACTGAGTGCCAAAGTGATCATCTAATCTAGTTGGTACTTGGTGCTCTCTTTTCCACCTCGACCTCGACGAGATTATGAGTTCAAATGAGGGAAGATGGACACTTCTTGAAATAAAACTCTAAGGGAGGGTATGAACGCTCGTAGAGATCCTCAGAGTGGACAATACTTTTGAATGCAAAGATGCAGCCACAGTTGTATAGTTGGATTTGCATAATCTGTTTACTCTCTTAATTTAATTTGCGCAGAGATACCACCCATCAAGGCTCCTCACTCTTGCCTATGTGCCATTTTTTTTTGGAGTTCTTGCAGCACTTGCTTATAACGAGGAGAAAATCAATACAAGGAGAAGGAACCTAATTGGTTTTACTTTATTCTTTATTGGTTCTCTCTTGCTTTTAGTAGTAAGTATTTTCTTCATTCTCTAAAACGATTAGAATGTATCGATGGATTACTCTCTAGATACTCTATTACCTCACATTATCTCTATGTGTTGGGCTTAATAGCTGGATTTAGCTACTTCTGGTAAAGGAGGTCTTGGAACATTTATCGGAATTTGCATTATTAGTAGCAGTTTTGGAGTTGGAGGTGCTTTAGCAGAAGGTGGAATGGTTGGAGATCTTTCCCTCATGAAGCCTGAATTTATTCAAGCAAGTATCCATATTACATAATACACATGAGACTTCCTCAATAATTTTATTCCATCTGGTTTTATTTAGCTACTGACCATTTTTTTTTTTCTTTTTTCAGTCTTTCTCAGCTGGGTTGGCTGCATCAGGAGTTATAATGTCTTCTTTGAGGTTAATTACAAAAGCTGCTTTCAAGAATTCTAACAATGGGCTTCGTAAAGGAGCTAGTATGTTCAATCCTTTTTTATTAATTTCTTTACATAAACAATAAATGAAGATTTCAATCCTTCTGAGGACTAATTTTATTTTATTTTTTCTGTTGACTTCAGTTCTGTTCTTTGCTATCGCTGCATTTTTGGAGCTTGTTTGTGTTTTTCTCTATGCGTTTATCTTTCCAAGACTACCAATTGTGAAGTATTACCGCTCAAAGGCAGCCTCACAAGGATCCAAAACTGTATCCGCTGACCTTGTTGCTGGTGGCCTACAAGAGGTATATATATATATATACACACAGCAGTTTTACGGATCTCAATGGTTTTTGTCCTAGCTAACCCAATGTTTTTGTCCTAGCTAACCCAATGCTGAGAGACACATACGATTTTATATGGATCAAGTGGGTTTCACAATTTCACTTGGATTATGTGCATCCATCTTAACATTTGCCATTTGAGATATGTGGGACAAAAAACATTGGATCCTTGGCATTTTCAATATATTCATTGTTTTAATTATACTACAAGTTATCTAGCAATCAATAAATAATTGAGCACGAAATTTTGCACAGGTTGAGGAAGATACAGAACATCTGGTCCGACTGAGTGTGAAGGAACTATTATATCAGAACATTGACTATGCACTCGATATATTTCTCTCGCACCTTCTTACACTGTCAATATTTCCAGGATTTATAGCCGAGGATACAGGATCACACTCATTGGGTCAATGGTAAAGTAGTTTTTTTAAGTAAAACAATGCAGATCAATTCGCATAATTAATCAGAAAAATACCTCTCAAGGCTTATTGACTTTCTTTTGCTTGTTTTAATATGTTCAGGTATGTTCCAGTTCTGATAGCGACGAATAATGGGTTTGATTTTGTTGGAAGATATATTCCAATGTTGAGATTCTTGAAATTGGAGTCGCGAAAGGGTCTCATGATATTCACTTTACTGCGTTTCTTATTCATACCAGCATTCTATTTCACAGCCAAGTATGGTGATCAAGGTTGGATGATAATGCTCACGGCTGCCTTGGGAATAACTCAAGGCTATCTCATTGTGTCTGTTCTCACTTCCGCCCCTAAAGGTTACAAGGTTAGTTGGTTTACTATATATACTCTTTTTTTAACCAAGAACGATACTATACAAGTGCACAAAAGTTTTCCACATGACAACAAGATAAGTTGAGTCAAAATCAAACACATGACCACAAGAGTATTGTTCTCAGTGAGTATCGAAATGAAGACCTCCTGAGTTTATACTATTTGGTGTCAGAGAAATTCACCAACTGGGCTATGCCCAAGTGGTTATTAGTGCACTATATATTAACAAGTGAAATTAAGCACTAGTTTTGTCAAGAACTAATCAGAGATCACTCTTTGGCTTTTGCAGGGGCCGGAGCAAAATGCGTTGGGAAACTTGCTTACACTGTCCCTGGCACTAGGCGTTGGTCTGGGGGTTGCATGTGATTTTCTGTGGCTTATTGGGAAAGGATGGTGAACAGTGGCTGTGGAATTAGCTCCTGTCTGTCATTTTGGCCACAAAAAAGATGATGAAAGGAAATCTTCTACACAATTGTATGTGCGGTGTTCCTGCCGGATTGTAACAGATTCACTTTATTTTCCTTCAATGATTATTACTTAGTTTCTTGGATTCATAAAGGAAGCCAAAAAACTTGGGCTGGCTCGAGGTTTTTGGTCTCAAACCCAAGCCTGTCTTGTATGGTTCTAATTGCACCGGCTTGAAACCTTAATGGGCCACCGTTGGCCCAAAGTCCAATTGCTCACGTAACATTGACGAAGGGAAATCATCATAAAAGGTTTTTCTTTTTTTCAGCGGTTTCTTACAGTTTGGTTTATAAAATGGGATTTTTATCATAAGGACAAAAAGTAAAAGTTGTATTCAAATAAGGATAACCTAAAAAAAATTTTAGAAAAAAGGACAAAACCTACAAACGTATAAAAATACCCTTCCTCCTCTTTCTTCCTTCTTTCTTCTTCTTCCTCCTCTCTTCCTTGCTTCACCATATCAGAAGTTGGTTGTCGGTCCATCATTTTCAATGAGCCAACTACCGAAATGAAGCTCTAGGTTAGCCCGATCAAAGTTCATCCATCACCCATAGCCAATTATCACTTGAGTCGTCAAAAAAGCTTCGTGAAATCACAGCTACATTTTAAAAAGAGCTAGATCCGGCCAATATGGCCAACGCCGGCGACTATCAACGCCTTCAATCAACTCCACGGACCAAGGCACATCACCTATGAGGTTTTATTGCTTTTTCAAACTCTTTTTTCTTCTTCTAAAATCATATCTGAATCTGCAGATATAATATCTGTTTCGGATCTGTTCTGATATGTTATCTGTTTCGAAACTTCAACCATATAACATTTCATTAAAGACGTATAACATTATGACAGATATCAAATTAATCGAAACAGATAACATATCACCACAGAAAATGCCGAAAATAATGATGTGATGACAAATCGAAAGAAAACAACAAGATCTATAGGTCAAGTGGTGAGTATGAGTAGATCTAGTTCTAATACAACAAAAATCGGGATGAAAAATCACTAAAAAATGACATAAAACTCTAGAATAAACAATGAGGGGCGGAGACGAAGCTTCCGACGGAGCTCAGAGATGAATCATGTGCAGGAGGTATGTGTCATGTTTGAGGATGAAGATAATGGTATTTTAGACAATAAAACCGTATATTTTAACTTTTTATCTTTTTTGAAATATTAGTTCAAACTACATGAATTTTATGGAATAAGACTTTTAAAAATGTCATTATTAGAACAAAACTCTTCTGGACTAATAATTGATTTTCCCTTATAAAATAAGGTAATTTGATCAGTTAACTTGGCAAATCCCAACTAAAAAGTCTGATTGTCAGTCCGCGTCAATAGACACAGAATATTTTTAATATTTTGGATTCGTTCCCAAGCTAAGCACCTTTACGGACTAAATGGCAACCAGCATTCAACCCCAATTCCCTCCCTTGAAAATATAAACTCTTATATTCTAATAATTCATGACAGCATGTAGATCCATATTTTACGCAAAAATGGCTCATCTTGACGTTTATAGTAGTTTTTCACTCTAATCCAGGCAAATTAAACTATGAGTAGTTCATGATTCTCATTACTATACGACCAACATACTCAAGTCATTGGGAATTCCCAAGTTGGGCTAATTTCAAGACCAGAATCATCACATTATCAACAGGACTCATCAAACTTCGTGTTTAATTAACTAAACCCAACACAAAAGCACAGTTTTATCCACACTAGTTTAGTAGTCTTAAATGATGCCTTTTTGGCACGAATTTTCCTCAATCAAATACAATCCCAATACCCAACTGAGCACCTAAAATGGATTCCACGGCAAATATACAACCATTGTAATGCCAGAAATACCCAAAACTGCTAAAGCTTTTGTGGAAGAAAAGAATACTAAACAGTAAACAGACCAAGTCTGCAAACGAGGCTGAAATTTACAGTGGCAAAAGGACAAAAACAACCCTGAACCTCATTAGCCCGTTTGTCTACTAGCATCAGCCATCAGGTGACCCCCCTCCCCACAGATTCTTGACAAAAAAATACAGGCCAGCAAAATCATAGACTACCAACCACCAACGATTGCCCCTACCCAAACAGAGAAAGCAAAATCATTAAGGGCAAAATCGTAAACAACGAAAAATGACGCGACGATAAGGTTGAAGAAGACGATTGGCCCGTCTCGAACTGCAGCGAGTCAACGGCTAGCGGCATGTTTTCTTGATCGGGACTACATTTGGATTCGTGCGGTGGGTACGCACTGTACATGATGGCGCGCAGCACAGCGGAAACGGTTGGTATGTACGCCGTTTTGTTACGGGCAAGTAGCCACGTCAGCCCCATGAGCTGGCAGTCCCTGTTGAACATCTTGTGGGCCCTCTCGCTCGTGCTGTGGTCCTCGGTACCGTTCCTGAATCCGCCTTTTAGCTGCAATTATTCGACATGTACAAGGGCATTTTAGTCATCAAATCGATTGAACACGAATTAGGAAAGGATGCGAAGAAGGGATCCTAGTGAAGAACCACTTTGTTTGTAATGAAAAAGGAAGGAGAAAGAAAGCCACACGATAAGGTCGTTTTTCTACTATGGGTCTACCAGAGCGACTTTGTTTGGTTGATTTCACAAAAACAATACGATGTGACTTCTACTTCGCTTTCATACTTCCATGGTCCATAGCCATTATCATCATCATCAGGCATTATATTATTCAATTCATAAAAACACACATTGTTGACTCTCTATGTCAAAAAATCCCGAATCACTCAACGCTATGAATACATGAAATTATCATCCAAAGTCCAGAAAGCAATGTACCAAATGGACTAATGGAGTAGAAATTAAGCAAAAAAAGAAAAACAAGAAAGAAAGAAAGCCACTTTCCCATCAAAGTCAAAAGAAAAATCCTTGATTATGTTCAACCCAATAAAAATCAAAGATAATTTGAGAGGAAAAACAAGCTACAAAATTTTCAGAAAACAAAATCCGAAATCTGCATGGAAAGGAACAAATGGTTAAAATGCATTAAAAGCCACACAAGATAACTGATAAATAAATGGGTTCAAGATTTTCAAAGGAAAGAGGAGGAATAAATGAAGGAACGAAATGAATGCAATCTCAAACTAACCTTTTGGAGGGCACCAAGGCACTTAGTGCATCCTGCGTACGAGGAATTTCTGCAATTCTTCTCCAAATTCTTGACAGCAGCAGTGGGAGTCACATTATGAAACCCGGCAGAGACATTAAATGCAGCAGGGCAACTAAGCGAGCTAATTTGATGAAGCCTTATACCACAAAAGCACAAAATAGGATCGCAGGTCGCGTTCGGTTGTGGAATCCTCACGTTCTTGCTCAGCAACGCGCTTTGTAGTGAGTTCACGCACCTCTGCGAGTCGTCCGGCATCATAGGAAGATCCGGCTCGGCTGCTGGAGCCGGTGCTGGGACCTGGAGGGCCGAACGGGCGTGAGCCGCGAACACCCATGCCTCTAAAACAGGGCAGCATCGGCTCCGGTCCAAGTTTCTACCGCACGCGTCATTCACGCCGCCGAATAGCTCGGCTGAGAGGTCAAGCCGGCACCTCTGGGCCTCTGTTTGGACCGGGAAGGCAGGGACCGAGTTTGGGTAGTCGCCTGGTTTTAACGGCTGGTCGTGACCAGCGACCGGTTCGGCGAGTAACCCGGCAAAGGAGTAATGAAGCAAGGCAGAGAACAAAATAGATAATGTTAAGAAAGCAAAAGGTCCCATCTTTCTTTCTTTTTTTATGTGGGTTTTTCAGAGTCCGACTGGGTAGGCTCAAAGAGTCAAAGGGCACGGCTTTGAATCTGGTTTTTCCTCAGCAAGGAGAGTGCTTTGTGTTAGTTTCTCGGAAACTATGAATCATGAAGAGAAAGGCCGAGATGTTCCAGGTAAAATCTTCGTTTGTGACCTTAGCAAACTCGAACATGCAAATTCAAAACTTGAGCTTCTCTCTCTGGAGTTTGGAGACTGGAGTAACTAAGAAATGACGTATAATGTGATCATTATCATTCACGTAAAATAAGGGAGAAAGTAGGTTCACGAAGCAAGAGCGATCTCTCTCTATCTGTGGGGAGTGACTAGTGTGGTGTGGGAGAGGACGCTCCAGGTTCATAAAACAAAGCATGGACTCATTATTTTACACTTATTGTAATTTCACGCAATTGATTTATGGGGTTTTTTTTTTATTGAAATGGAAAAGGGTGAGAGGAGATGGGTCCATTAGGTACAGACGAGATTCGTTTGGGGAGGGAAAGACGAATGGGTCAGGGTTCGATAAGAAAAGGCTGTCTGAGGTTTGGCAGTTTATGTTGCTCTGGCCTTATTTGTCAATTTTTACCTTGCACCAGTTAATTTGAAGCGAAAGTGGTGTCGTTTTGTTTGAGTTTTGCTTTATTGACAATTCTCCGTCAAGACTTTTGAGAAGCCGTATCTTCTTGACTTAAGCTTTGTGGTTATGTAGCTTCACGACCTTTTCTGAGACAGAAGCCATGCGTGACTGCCCAAGCTATAACCCTTTTTAACTCCAACAAATGTCTCTTACAGATGAGAGAGAGTAATTTCCTTGAATCTCCAATCACATGGAGATGCCACATTGTTCATACTTCATAGTACCATAAATTATTGGACAACCCAACACAAATGTCCAAAATGGTATCCCTTGGACAACTACCAGCCGGGCCAATATTCTGGTATTTAATTCCAAGATAATCTTTCTCAATGCATTATTATTCCATTTGAGAACAGGACAAATGAGTACACATTTCATGTTGCTTCCAATCACAACATGAGAAGTGGACCAATTTAAAGAACAAAACATAAAAAGCGCTACTAATCAAGCTGCAATAATTCAAGCGTAAAGCTCCTTTACAAAAAGATTTACAAATCTCAAGCCTCCATTTAGCCTTTTCTGTTTATTTTTTATTTCTATTTTTGCTTTGGAGTTGGGGCTGGTTCCCTTTTGTTCCAGGTAAAGTAGCAGAGATTAAAAAAACAAAGAAAGATTCTTTACTTTTGTTTGTGGCCTCGTATAATATTTTCCAAAGGGTTAGGTTGCTGTAGTAAATCAAGATTTAAACAAGAGAAGGACATTGCCATGACTTTGGTATTTGAGCTTGAAAAGCAATGTGAAAAGGTTATAATCATAGCGTTGCAGTAGATTTTCTGTGTAAGAAACTTTCTGGCTTTGATTTAGTCGATGGGAGGAGAACTGGTGGATGGAGATTGTGAAGTCTGAATCGCTTTTTCTGGACTCCAACCCCCACTACAACCTCTTCCAAACACAGCATTAGGATCAGTTGTAAGTTAGGTGGCAGCACTATCTATAATGAACTAATTGTCAGTTAACAAAGTTGGGTTAATGGCTGCTCCACTACATGCACATTTCATTTAGCAGATTTAAGAATCGAAAACTATTTGGAGAGCAGAATTACCAAAAAGGCCAACACCCCGGTCCCTGTTTTTTTATTGAACCATTATCTTCGGTTTGGGTCTGTTAGGCTGGAATACAAGTGTAGCTGTGTACTTGTAGGCTGTAGCAAGTCTAATGGGCTGGACTGTTTCTTGCCGGGCTTCATGTTTAGGTAATGACAAAGCCCAGCGACTAAATATCTTTGGGCTTCCACAAGTAACGGCCCACTGTTTTTGTAGCTCTAGACAGCAAACACTGGCATATGCATAATTTCTTCTGGGGAGCATTTATTTACATACCTCTAAATTACTGAGTTAAGACCTATAAGATATAGACTTTTCAATGTTCTTGATTCCAATTCATTTTATTCATTTGATGTGACACTTGACAGTTTTTTTTATCAAATCAATTACAAACTTTTATATATGAAAGTTATGAAAGGGTGTTTGATATAAGAGAAACACTGACATTTTTTGAGAGAGAGGCCTGCACCAATGAATCATTGGATGACTATGTCTGACATGAGACACTTGATTGTATCATATTACAACATTGCTTTAATGTAATTAGCAGTGCGCAATGCATTACGTTATTATCTTTGCGCTCTTTCCCATCACAACCTTCATAAAAACAAGGTGTGATATGTATTGGATTTGTCAATCAAAATCACTTTGTGGATGTGTCCTTGGTCTCAGATCCACCAATGCCACCCATTATGATGCAATGGGACAAATATAAATATGCAGGTGCAGCACAATGGATCATAAATTATGAACAAAACGTTGAATTTTATAATCGAATATGTACAATATCAAATATATCTCAATGTGCTATAAATTTAGATTCAAATTAATAAAATGAAACAAATTAATACCCTTTAATTTTGATCACAATAACTAATTTAAAATAATTAATTACATATTATTGGATTTATTAATGAAAATAACAAAAGAATTACCGAAATTAGAATATTAGTTCAAAATAATTTAAAAAAAATTATTATAAACTTTAACCCATAAAGTTTGAAATTGATTTGACAAAAAAAGCTGTCAAATGTCAAATCAAATGAATAAAATGAATTGGAATCAAGAATATTGAAAAGTCTAGATCTTATCGGTCTTAACTCAATAATTTAGAGGCCAGTAAATAAATGCTCCCTTTCTTCCACAGGAAAAAAGCTTAATTTGACATTTGAAAAGTGCATTTTGAGGAGTAAATGATCTCCAGGGGAAAAAAAATCTCCCAATAATTTTTGGAGCAATAATTACGTCATGCTTCGTTTATATTTATGACACGTGAAGAAAAAGAAAGATCCCATTTTTCTTCTCTTTCGAAGACCATATTCAAGCAATTATTGAGAGAAATGATTACACCTTATCTTCCTATATATCACTTGGAAAAAGAGCCTAAAATACGCACCAGGTAGAGTCAACAAATTCAACTTGTCTTGAGGATATAGAGAAAACACGACGTCGTTTACTGTGGACATTGCAACACGTCGCATACTGAATTGAGAACCTCTCCTCTCGTGATGGTTTTCAATTTTCTCAGGCGAATATGATGATTTATGGGAAAAGGAGGCATGTAAAAACAATAATGCACTTTTAGGGTTTGAATATATATCCAAGAGGAGAGCTTTTTGAAAGACCTTTTTTTATTAATCTGGTCCATATATATGTGATCAATTGCTTCACGAAATTGATTTGTGTGGACGGTCAGTGATAGGAAGAAAGGTAGACAGGGGAGCAGGAAATTGATGATCATCGTGATTCATGTTAGTGTTATCGAGTCATCAAACTTAAAAAGCATAAGAAGGTTCCCAGGTACACATGCATTGTTGATTACTGCTGAAAATGTTAACACCATCTTCATACCTTAAAACCTACTGCACTTCCAAGATAATCAGCTCATGTTTCTTGAATTATCAATGACTTTCTCCTTGGCCTATATTACACTTACAATTCTAGTGACTACAAAAGTGTTTCCTGTGACACTAAAATCACACATCGATCCAACATAACCCAACTGAATAATTCATAAACAAAGTTTAGATCCTCTCACATTTTGGTTTCTGGATGCGTTTTTTGTGTCTAAATATCATTAGCAATTGCCCTAAAACTCATAACGGATAATATCTTCAGTATATTTGAGTTGATAATTTCAACATTACAATACGACTTCTTATATGTAGAGTTAAAAGTCAATAAGAAACTACAAGTAGAAGTAGGTGGTGGACTTTGGAGTTGTTGGAATGTAATATAGCTCATTGTGATCTCAGTTATGATTCTTTTATGGAAACCAATTGGGTTGTATTGTAAACACAATATCTCAATTCTCAAATTTTCACAGTAAGTTGTACAGCACTTTTAACCAAACACAGGCTTAAATTTTTTTCTTTCTCATTATCGTCTTTTCTTCGCACATGATCATGATTAATTCTCTGTTTTATTAAAAAAATGTCATTCTCAGAAACTTAATTGCATTATTCTCATGTCTTATCTTCATGGTGCAATCATAATAATAATGTCTTCAAAAGTTGACAAGAAGGGAATCAAAATCTGGCATAAACAACTAAAAGGATCGAACCGGACAAAAAAAAAAAACTAAAAGGATCGAAGAAAACAAGTGCTTTCATTTACAAACATCAACTACATATCAAACCAAAATAATTAAGCTAGTGTTTGTGATGATATATAATTCATACACACTCACTATTTACATGAACTCGTCAAAATCCAAACTCTCTGGAATTTCAAACTTGAACAAACTACTATAGCTTTCTCTCTCATCCTCAGTACTACTGCTCCCATTGATGAATGTAGACGATGAATTCATTGGAGCTGGGCTTGACAATGGTGTCGACATGACCGAATTAATACCAAAATTCTGGTTCCCATTATTCAATGCTTGAACATTCAAATTCTCTCCCACTTGGGGAATTGTAGGATTTGAGCTGCAATATTGCATATAGCCGCCTTGAATAGAAACATCCTGCTCACCCAAACTACTTGTCATATTTATAGGTAGCCCAGGTTCAGCATTTTCTTGCATGGGTGGTAATGTTTGGTTAAAAAATGGACCAGCAGAAGAAGATGGATCTCCGTTAGGGTTTTGCAGCTGACCGGTTTGTTGTAATGGGGCTAATTGGTTTTGCAATTGAAAGCTGCAAAGTTGGTTTTCCTGCAAATACTGCAAAAGCATTTCTGGGTTTTCTTGTTTTAGTGTAAGGAGAGTGTTAACTAGCCTTAACAGTTCTGGATTGAGGAGAGCTGCTTGAGTACCCAACAAGCTTGACAAATTGAGAAGTGATGAATTGCAGAAAGTTTGGCTAAGAAGGGCAGATAAGTCTAGGAAATCAAGGCGTGGAGCATGAGTCACTGGATCAATTCCGTTCCTCAGAAGCCTTTTTCTTATGTGGGTGTTCCAATAATTCTTGATTTCGTTGTCGGTTCTTCCTGGTAAGCGAGCTGCTATGGCCGACCACCTAACATTGAACAAACAAATTGAAAGGGTTAATTAATTTACAGGAAATCTACATAGGCATATATTAACATATATAGGGGCAGGTAATCTTACTTGTTTCCCAAAATACTGTGTAATTGGATTATAGTCTCTTCTTCTTCGAACGAAAACCTTCCTCTTTTGATATCTGGCCTCAGGTAATTAGTCCATCTAAGACGGCAACTCTTTCCACATCTTTCAAGCCCTAAACAATATTAAAAAGACATGATAATTAAATTAGCATAAAATTCCAATACTATATGTAATTTCAAAAGGCATAAAAACCTTTAAAAACAAAAGGAAGAGAAGATAAAAGGGGTACGTACCGGCGTTCTTTGGGAGGGTGCGCCAGTTACCAGGACCATGAATCTGAATATAATTGACAAGCTTAAGATCTTCCTCTGGAGTCCATGGACCCTTCTTGAGTCCATTTTTATCACAACAAGGTGCTCTCCCCATTGATTTGATCTCTTTGTAAGAGTGTTTGAGAAATTAAAATCTAGTGAGGCTGTGAAAGAGGGAACAGAAAGTAGACTCTGGAGAAACTAAAAGTGAAGTTGTGGATGCTTGCTAACATGGAAGGTGACCTTTCACGAATATATATAGCCGAGAAAGAAAGAAATGCAATTATGGATGCAAGTCAATGAGATTTGGCGCCGGCCTTCCTGACACGTGTTACTTTCCTTTCTGTATTTTTGAATATTATATAATATATACGCTTATGTATTGTACATGTACATATTTGGAACGTGTAGACGTAAGAACTGACACGTGACACATGCATTACTGGAGAAAAAAAAAGTACTTTGGATTATTTATTCATATTGATCACTAATAATTGGCCAAGCAATCAATTAGTACGGCATCTTGTTTTACAATATATATATTATATGTGTCTACGTATTATGAAATCATATATTCACGAAGTATATCTGCTACATGCATGAATACGTACAAAAAAGATGTCTGAAAACTATGTGTAGTAGTATAAATAAATGAAATCTATATTGACCATATCCATAAATCAATAATGTAATTTTTTTTTGTTTATTTTACTTGTATTTTTTATTTTAAAAATAAGCATAAACAGTTGAAAATAAGAATAATTAGTAAACAAAAATTATTTTTAATTGCATTCTAATACCTATGCATATGCATTTACATACATATATATTTTCCCAGCGACAATTTGTTTTTAGTTAAATTGTGGTTCTCGCTAGATGGTTAATTTCCTTCAAATCTAATGGGAAAACTTGTAAGTGGAATCATTTTTACTTAAACACGAAGAAACCTGGATAAACAAACAATTGAGTCATAGACATGATAATTCGTTCTCTGGGTTCAATTTTTTGTACTTAGAATGATTGGACGGTAAGGTAGTTAGGTTCCCCTATCAATATGAAGAATTTGTGTTCAACTGCTTTATTGGCATTTTCTCTGGTAACTTGGAAATTGTTTGCCCATGTATAGCTGTCGATCATAAGCTGTTAGCAATGTCTGAAATCTTTTGACCAAACTATATTACTTGCACTACACATGCATGTATGATCAATTAAGAGTTCTGATTAACGTTTCTTATATGTTAACAATTTGGGCAGTCGAATATGACTTTTAATATTCACAAAATATTTATAATCTTGTTACCTATAGTTCTTCAAAATTAGGCACACCGTCCTCTGTTTATTCGGATTGATTATATATTATATTATTTTTATTTAAAACATGTAACTTCCTATAATACGTCAGATCTTAATTAGACTTTCTTAAGTAGATATACGGATCTTAATTATGTGCCAGCCAACAATAATTTACAGATATATACGATCGTTTCTCGCTACCGTTACACGTGGTTACTCACAGACGCTCTTTCCAAGATGGATCGTTTTTGACTCGAACCATTAGATAACCACCACGTATCAAAAGGCCAGGCGTCCTGTCCTTTTCCAAAAGCTAAAGTCAACGGTCCCATCTCAATCTTACTTGCACTCTCTTCCTTTGACATTTGACAATTGTCCTATATAGCCGAAGTTCCTTCATCTGCACTGGATTGTATAGCTTGCGCTTGATCGATGTGAGAAATCAAAATTCAAATGTCATTGACAATCAGGTGTTAAATCCATCAACCTTCCATCTAACATGCAGAGGGTTTGGTCAAATACTTTTTTATTATGGTCAATATACTGTTCCCTTGCTTGCTTGTCTTACAATTTCACATTCTTTTAACTTAAAAACTCTAGAAGAATATGTACATTTGTTAATCTACAGTCGATTTATATTATTTAACGTTAAACATGTTATTATATATATGTAAGTATGTAACAATGCATGGTCTTAGTACATGTTCCCCTGTTTGGTGTCCAGATGACATTTCATGGTAATCGGGAGATTGCGATGATGGTTTACAAGATTACGCCACGACGACACTTGCCTTATTTTGATCAAAATTATATATGATTTGGATCTCTCATGATCACACGTTATGATGCTTGAGCGTGGCTTCGAGACCATTGTTGTCAAAAGTTTATGCAATTAATAGTTCGTCACCTTTTGTTTTTTTAAAGGTTTGGTTGATTTCACGATTTTATTTGATTTGCTTAGATCACCATACTGGTTGAGGTAATTACATGTCGCAAATCTAGGGTTTGCTTGTGCATGGCATACCATATATAGTCATATATATATGTTTAAGATATGGTAGTCAGCAAATGTTGTTATGTTTTTGTTGGAAGGTGTTCAAAAGTTCCAACAAACTTTGAGTATTCGTGGGGCTTTATTTTATCCTGTTTGATCTCCAGAAGGTATCATTTTATTTTTCTGAGTTCACATATATATCTCTACACACACGTGAATACGTGATTTTAACTTTTATGTGGATGGTGAGTAAGCATCCTAATTATTTGAAGTATTGAGTTCAATTTTCTCTATAAACAATATTCTTTATGACCACGGCTACGCTTTGACCCAACTTATTATATTGATTGGTGGGAATTTTTTGTACACGTGGACAGGACGATTCGAGTTTAGATCGGATGTCCAAAAGAAAATTTTGTATAATGTTGTTTTGGGTTACCCAAAAAAAAAGTTATGATCCTAATAAGAATTTTTTGAACTTCATGCACTTTTTTTAAATTCTACGTAGATAAAATTATTGTATCCATAAATATGAGATCCAAATTCCGTGGTGTAGAACGTGTTTGGTTATTATATCCATAAGGACATTTGTTGACAAAGTTCAGGCTGTCCAATGTCCGTCGCGACTATGGGCCTTTTAAACGGGAAAGTCCGCAAGCATTAACTCTTGCTGCAGGATAAGGGCCCCTAACCTTTTCAGACAGAGATTGGATCGGGCCCTGAAAGAGAAGCCCATTCCAACTCCTCCGAGAAAAAGTGAACTC
Source organism: Tripterygium wilfordii (assembly GCF_013401445.1). Classification (NCBI taxonomy): domain Eukaryota; kingdom Viridiplantae; phylum Streptophyta; class Magnoliopsida; order Celastrales; family Celastraceae; genus Tripterygium; species Tripterygium wilfordii. Next base: position 1,009,296 of record NC_052237.1, on the reverse strand, counting down.
GAGTCCAAAGGGGTGTTCTCATTCTTTCTAGGAAAAGGTCACATCTGACATAACGTTATGGTCAATGTCCTCCCACCTTCACTTGCATTGCATCTCGCAATCATTTAAGGCACTCGCAAAAATAATCTCTATTTTTAAATCTGTGATCGTATCGAATAAAATATTGACCGTAACGTTATGTCATATGTGACAGTACACGCATGGGCCTACAAAGTTGTGGTTTGCCAAGGAACCATCCTCAATTGTCTCTTCTTTCGGCGAGGGGATTTCCTACCTTATTTTTAACTTCATTCATGGTAGTGCTCGTCTATCAACGTCACGTTTCAAATGCAAGCAGGTATGTCTCCTTTTCAAATTTGTTAATTGAGTAATTTCAGTGTCTCCAAATATTTTTCCCTCATTTTAATCTCCAATCCATGTTACACATAATACACGATGCATGACCCTCTAAACATCCATTATGTCAGTTGGATCGAGTTTAACACGGGAATGAGAAATTCGGCAACGAACCATTTTTTTGTTAGTTCTATTAATTTGGTTTTAGTGTTTGATTGTACTTCTGGCTTTTTGGGTTTCTTTAGTTTGGCTAAGTATGAAAGGAGAAATTACTTTCAGATTAAAAAAGCTAAAACTTACATACAATATTACAAAGCACCAGTATTTACGAAGTACTGTTATTTTGAGCCCGTTCGATGGGTTGATACCGTTGACTTTTCGTAAGTCCAACAAAGCATTATACTTTTTTAATAAATAACGTGGGGCCATGTTAATAATTGTTAAATTTAAAAAGTTCTTAAATTTTTTTTTTTTAAAAAATAGCGTGGGATGGGATGCATGTATTAATATTTATTATATTATTATTATTAATTTTTTCTTTAAAAAAAACGTAATCATATTAATGTTTATTATTAGTCTCCAAAGTTTTATCTTTAATTTTTTTTACATTAATGCTTATTAATATAAATATTATAAACTATTTAAAATTATTACCTAAATTATTGTTTATATTAAAATTATAAACTAAATTATATTATTATTTTACTTAAACTTAATAAATTATATTCTTTTTGCAACCAAAGAAGAACGGTATGGATGCACACATTGTAATTTTAGATTTCAATTTTATTAAAAATTTGTGATTTTATTAATACGTATATGATAAATAGTGAAATCAATTAATTCAATTAACCAAACACTATATAACTCATTCAACATCTTACAAGCATTCACTTTTCTAAACACTTCATAGCTTATTACATAAAATTTTATACAGTTTTTTCTCATAATTTTTAAGTTAACGTTGAAAATCAATAAAACCGTTTTACCAAATGGAACCATCATTCACTTTGTTCCTTTTCTTTATTAATAATACTATTACACTAGATTACATAAACACCCTTCAAAATCGTCCTAGTAAAAGCAAATCTTGCTTTGTTATTTAGATGATGATTATTTGCACCCCTTACTTAATTAGTCATTCTAAATAAATCCCAACAAAAAACATAACATTTATGAGTATTTTTTTTTGTGTTTTCTGAAAAATCACACTCTACACCCCAATGCATAAGCCTATCAAGCATTTCAACAAACATCTTGCATGCAACTCAGATTTGTACTAAATTGGTTCAATTTATCCAATGTTTTAGCCACATAATCATGAACCCAACAAGGGATTATTGGAGACATAACACATTTGATGGTCAAAAACGGCAAGGACATATGACATTAGCCACGTTGGTGGCAGCATTGAGTCTAACCAAATGACCAAATCAAGGCACCTAAAGCTGTCCAAACCAAATTCAATTTGTAACTCAAAGTCGTTAATTTTGACGCTTCCACTCTACCACCGGAAAACAAGCAGAGAGCTTTGAGTTTAGAGAGAGAAAGAAGAGAATGAGAGATGAGGAGGGAAAGAATTTGGGGCAAATAGTATGATCAATTGGGATGTTATTAGAGTGAGGTTTTTGAGTGTATTTAATTAATTCGGGTGCAACTAATCCATCTTCTGTTTATCTGTTGCATCCATCACGAACTGTTAAATTTCTCCCATCCTCGCAACAATTCCGCCCCTTCTTTTTTAGATGGGGGGTCATGGGGACCCCATGGTTCACTGCCAAGTGGACTCTGACGTCAGCTCGTCTTCATCACAAAACCTCCTACCGGGGTTTCCAAATCCCACTGAAGATCCCAAAATATTCCATCTACTTTTCGTGCTCTCCGCCTGTTTCACGTTTCACAAGTTTTCGCATTCGCAATCCACATGCTATTTGATTTCTTAAAGCTTAAATATCTGTGAACCAGTCAGCGCTTCCCTTTTATTGCCTCTTTAGACGATTAAAATAGCGCGAGTCGCGCTTCTTTTACATCTAAATTCTCTAACAGGCATCTCGAATCAGATCTGTCAGTGACTTGATTTCGTATCAATTCGTTTTCCAGGTAAATCCTAGTCTTCTTCTCGCGAATTCTTAATCTATTGTCGTTGATCCTTTCAAGGACTGGTATGATTTTGTTGATTTTTCACTCTGGAATTGAGTGTACTGGTTTTTTATTTGTATTTTTGTTCAGTCTTATTGTGACGAAGGCGAACTAATTTTTCAGAATGTTATTCTATTTTTCCTGTACTTTTTGGCTACCAAACAGAGTCCATTCGGTTAAATCATTTGAATTCCACGCTATATGTATGATGTTATTCATCTTGATAGATTTTCCTGCGAATTCTTATCTACGAAACCGAGTTTTTTCGGTTGAATCATTTGAATTCTACGCTATATGTATAGCGTTCAAAATCTTGATAGATTTTCCTGTGAATTCCCGGCTACAAACAGAATCGCTTGAATCGGAACTTGTATGTATAATGCTCATGATCTTCGTAGATAGATGTTAGCTTCATCTGATGGAGAGGAATGCAGCTCAGATGAGGATAACCTGCGTTTAATTTGTGTTTACTTAATTTATATTTCCTCTGTGACTGTCTTCTGGAGATAGGGCCCAGTTACGGAGTTGTAGGGGCACAACCTACAAATCACGGGTTCAAATCCTAGAAACAGGCTCAGTAGGGTAATGTTTGTGTACATAGTGTATGTCATATTGTTATTGACCCTGCTCATTGTGAGAGTCTTGTCTACGAGAGTTGTTTACCTTTTTACAGTCTTATAGAGGAAAAGATTATGCTATAGGTTTGGGTGTACTGTTGACTACATGACTGTTGAATTATTTCTTGTTCCCCATTTGATCATCAACTGTCCTGGGCCTAGTGCAGCTGGATGCAGTAATGGCAGATTTTAGTTCTGGACCCAACTTGAAGGAATTTTTCATCCCAACTTACATTCTTGTACCTGAATCAGAGGTTGTAAGTGTTCCAGATGCACCAAAATGCCCCGTTCTTGTGTTTATTAATTCTAAAAGTGGTGGTCAGCTTGGTGGGGAGCTTCTTGTTACGTATCACTCTGTTCTCAATGAACATCAGGTATGACTAATATATGAGTGCTTATGGACAAATCTAATTCAATCTAACAATTTTGAAGTTATACAGCTGCTTTGATTGGAGTAATCTTATAGTTATTGCTTGTTGTCTAAGGTTTATGATTTAGGGGAGCATGCTCCTGATAAGATTCTACATAATATCTATGTCAATCTTGAAAGACTCAAGAATGATGGTGATGAATTGGCTGCTAAAATTCAAGAGAGGTTGCGAATTATAGTAAGTTGAGATGGTATTTACTTTCAACTTGATATTTCCGATTTAAGGCATTCAATTTCTCATACTAGACTTCTCTAAAGAATTTGTGCAAGGCTTCTAATATGTACTTGTTGAAATTAGGTTGCAGGCGGTGATGGTACGGCTGGCTGGCTTCTTGGGGTTGTTTGCGATCTCAAATTATCTCACCCTCCACCAATAGCCACAGTGCCATTGGGAACAGGGAACAATCTTCCATTTGCCTTTGGATGGGTAAAGTGCGCCTGTCTTTAATTTGTGTCCTCACTGCATAGAAAATATTGTTGTGAGAGGTGGGAATTATCTTTGTTATTTAAACTCAATGCACTCTCGATTGAGAAAGTTGATTAACTTTGTAATTTGAAAATATTTCTCATGCGAATGTATCATATTTTTTTTTGCTTCACCAGTTTATATATATACAAGCAGCTATGTGGCCTACTTGTAGAGTTGTGGGGGTACAACCTAGGGGTCACAAGTTCAATTCATAGAAACAACCTCTCCACATATTTTGTAGGGGGAAGGCCTACGTATATCTTGCTTGTCCCTGACTCCCGCCCTCTACGGGAGTCTTGCACACGAGAGTTGTTTACTTTTTAACCAGTGTATATATATTTTCTCTCTTTTTGTGATTTTTTTTAATAGATGGTTTGGTGGGGTTCAGGTTCTAGGTTCTTAAGAGTATCATGATTTTTCATGTATGTGCTTGGACTATAAATCTCCATGCTACTGTGGACATAGAATATCTCAGATGGTTGATTCGTCGAAATGTAAATATTTTAGAAGTTTCAATCTTGTATGAAATAATGATTGTAGTAGATCCTGGTCAAGTAGAGTAAGTGTGTAACTATTGAATGTAATCAATTATTCATTGCCTTCACTTTGCTCACTTACAGGGCAAGAAAAATCCTGGGACCGATCGTCACTCTGTGGAGTCTTTCTTGGAGCAAGTGCTCAAAGCAAAGGAAATGAAAATAGACAAGTCTCTCTCTCTCTCTCTCCCTCCCTTCCTGGCCAAACTCTTGCATATGTTTTCAGATATATATAAATGAAAGGTTGTATTGGTTTGATTCCTCAATGTTATTGGTAAAAAATGCTATAGTATATATAGAAAATCTCTTCTAGCTTAGTCAAGTTATCAAATTAATACCCACTCTGGGAGCCTCATGCTTCTAGTGTTGTTATAATTGTAAATTTATATTCCCTCATTTCTCTCTGTTAGTCACTGATAATGTTTTTGTTATCCAGCTGGCATATTCTCATGAGGATGAGAACTCCGAAAGAAGGTTCCTGTGACCCTATTGCTCCTCTTGAGTTACCACATTCTCTGCATGCATTTGAACGTGTTTCCTTAAATGATGAGCTGAACATGGTAAGACTGAATTTTTGTTCAGCTAACAATGTCACCCACCCTCTTTTCAAGAAAGGGTAAAAGGTTCGTTGTTGTGTAGACCTACAACTGTTGGAGTCTGCCTTTGCATTTAGTAATCTTGTGAAAGATTTTCTTGGTCCCTGCCACCATCAAATTGTACCGTATCTTTTGTGTGTAAATGTCTTCTTTAAATTTCAATATTGCCATTTTTATGTTTTGAATATCAGTTCTCAGTTTTTGTAATTTTATGCTACAGAAGCATTGTCCCGGTTCCTACAGGGGTTCTCTCAGTTGTCATACTAGATTATAATTCAAGACCTCTAGGTGGAACTCTTTACAAATCTTGACATGTACTAGAGGTTTAATAACAAAAAAACCAAAGTTGATTCTGTTTATTTTACACATCATGCTGTACGACAGCGAAAAACCTTTCTCTTGCTATGCCAGATTAGGTGGCAGCACTGAATTGGATGCCAATCTTTAACTCTGTTATATTTGACTACTGATGAATTTTTCCCGCTAGACGATCTAAGTTAGGTAGCACCTTGTCACAACATAACACAGCCGTTGCAGGTCTGCCTTATCTTGGTTCGTCCCCTGTTTTAAGAATAATTTAAGTTCTTGTGCAGTGATGGGCATAGTGAAAATTGATTTGAAGATCTCAGACATTTGGACAAGCTCAGTGGAGACACTTTTTCTTCAAAGGCCTTAGTCCTAAGGCTTCATCTGGTGACCAATTTTGTTTGAATGATACAAAACGACAAAATCAAATGCGATCAGCTTAAACACAAAAATTGAGTTTTAAATGGATTTTAATTGGACAAAACTCTGATTTCTGTTAAGCAATATACTGATATAAAGGAACGACAATTGCCTACGGTAAAGTTACTTTGAAATCTTTATATTACTTGACTTTCCCTTTCCAAACTCATGTTGAGTATTTTGATGTATTGTGTTAAATTCTAATGATCAAATGTCCTCTACTCCTCAGGAAGGCTACCACACATTCCGTGGGGGATTCTGGAACTATTTCAGCATGGGTAAGAGTACTTTCCCTGCCAAATGTTGAAGTCGTTACTTGGGAATCTATTTGACTCTCCTCAAAGACTGTTCCTGGTGAAAGAGTGTGTTCATTTCTGCTTTTCGAAATGAGACTTTAACGCATTATACTGTCTTATATGTGAACTTTACTTTTATTCTATCATTGTTCAAGTTTTCCCATTCTGGTCACAAATACTCAAGAAACTGTATTGTCTCTCAGATTTATGGGCATTGAAACAATTTTCCCAGTTGACATCATTATGAATCATGAGCAAATTAAGTGAATAAGTAAAATTCTTTTGTGAGTGTCAATTTGAAGCCACAGTTATTTTATTTTTTGGATCTATGAATATTCCCCTATTATCATACATTGAAATGGAGAATTTAGTTTTACAAGATTTTTACTTTCTAGCTCTATTGGTTTATTTTATTTGGGAAGATATAAGATGATACATTTTGAAGGCCAGTAGCTTCCTTTTTTCTGTGTCAAACTAGTCTCTGGTGTAAGAACTTCTCATACTCTTCTATTACAGGAATGGACGCACAAGTATCATATGCATTTCATTCCGAGCGAAAGTTGCATCCGGAAAAGTTTAAAAATCAATTGGTCAATCAGGTATTGCTACACATTTGGAAACGGTTACAGTGATTCATGAAAATGTGGGTTCAATTTTTCTTGTTCTTTCTTGTTAGTGAAATGTGTTATATAACAGATATCATTTGAAATTGAAGAGGCTTTAGTCTTATCTGCAAACTTAGCCCTGTTTAGGTTGAGTCTTGATCTTGGAATATTGTTGTTAGTTACGGATTACCAATGAAATAGTGTACTAAGACCAGACTAACCCTTGAAATGTAAATGACTTTTATTTTTTGCTATCAGTGATATTTGTCACTTATTGTTCTTCATCTTTAAAATCAGAGCACCTATGCTAAGCTTGGTTGCACACAAGGGTGGTTTTGTGCTTCTCTCTTTCATCCTTCATCACGGTGAGTTTGTCTAAACTATTCATACGATGAAGGAACTATTCTCGCTTGTCCTCCATTCATTTGATGTTTTCTTGTGTTTAATATGCCGTATTTTAAGTATCTGAAAGCATTTCTTAAGCCGTTTCCTAGATTTTTCATACCTTCGTAAAGTAAGGAAGGACATAAAAAGAGTATTAAAGAAAGCTAGTTCATGCAGACAATCAGATTTATGTCAAGTATTAGCGTGATGAATGTTAATGTCATAAAGTGTTGTGCAAAGCTGAATTTCAGTCTTTGGCTTTGGAGGAAATTGGACTACATATGATATGACTGTTTTCTTGTTCGACTGTTCTGTGTTAAATGTTTCTGAGGATAACTTCATTTGTTTTCTTCGATTTGTAAATTGCATCAAGTGCAGGAACATAGCTCAGCTGGCAAAGGTTAAGATTATGAAAAGACAGGGCCAATGGCAGGACCTCCACATACCTCACAGGTAAGTCACCAGAGAAGTTAGGGGTTATTCTACATGGTTTTTGACCATACGTGACTATCTATAAGCTTGTTGATAAAACTTATTTATATATGAGACTATACATTGGAATGCAGTTGGTAGACAAAATCAGCTTATGCTTCAGATAGGGATTGTAATGCTCTTTGTGATAGGCTGATAGTATTTCTACTGTGCTAGTACTTTTGTTTGTAACTTGCAGTTCTCTCTTGTACTGTAATATGATGCAACAGAGCTGACACAAGTGATATACACCTCATTATTTCCCTGACTATGTATTTTATTTCCTATCTATAAAATCAATATATGTTATATATATATAAAAAAGGAAGAGACATACACGCTTTATTGGTACAATACATCAGTTTGACCGCATTTAGTTTTTGACCACAGTTTTTTCTTCTCTATAATTACTTATTTTCTTTTGTAAAATGCAATCTATTCCAAGAGCTTAAGCAGATGGGAAGATGAAAGTCCCGCTGTGGAAAAAGAGACTGAACTTGACAGGTTTCAATTCTATTGAAGTGTCAGTACTTGAATATCTTCTATGCAACGCATTTCCTTCGAGTCTGGAAGGATTCATACTTTCACAGTATGCTTATTCCGAAATTAACTTAAGCGATCTGAAAGGGCATTTTGTCAATCTTAATGGTTCCGCTATTTCTGCAGTTATATAAGTTTTTTTCCTGAAAATTTTTCTTGATCGTATATTTCATTCTCGTAACTACAATTTTTGTTGCTTTTCTTTGGAACTGTGTGCTTTTCCTCACTCTCATTTTGAAATGTCAACTCATTCAAATATATTAAAATTGGTCACATCTCCTTATGTATGTTAAAAGCAAAAACAATCAACTGATATTTAATTTCTCGGCTATTGATTGTGATTTTGAATGTTGTGCATTCACAAAAAGTGTTCTTTATACTTACATTAATTTCTCCTTTCTCTTATAAACAGCATCAGGTCAATTCTATGTCTTAACCTGCCCAGCTTTTCTGGTGGACTGAATCCTTGGGGAACACCAAATAGGAGGAAATTGCGTGATGTTGGTTCCAATCATTCTCTTGCTGCCCTATTTTCTATGCTGATTTAATTCTTATGTTCAATAAAAGAAATAAACATTTTCTTGCTAAATATCTTTTGCTAGCACACATATGATTCAACTATAATGTTGCAGAGAGACTTGACTCCACCATTTGTAGATGATGGACTTCTTGAGGTTGTTGGTTTTAGAGACGCTTGGCATGGACTTGTTTTGCTTGCTCCAAAGGGACACGGGACTCGACTGGCACAGGTAAAAGGCAGAAACTTCAATATTGCAATGCTGATTTCCGGAGTTTCATTTCATCTTCATTCATGTGCGAGAAAAAATGCCATGAACTAGTGGTGGATGATAAATGTACCGTTGATTGTGTAAATGACTGTACATTTTGTTTATTATGTCTTTAATCTGGTTGCTTCCTGCGTAGGCACGCCGAATCCGCTTTGAGTTTCACAAAGGTGGTGCTGACCATACATATATGAGGATTGATGGAGAACCATGGAAGCAACCCTTGCCAGTCGATGACGATACAGTTGTGGTAGAAATATCCCACCTTGGTCAGGTAAACATGCTTGCCACCCATGATTGTAGGTCTAAAAGTGTGTATGATCCCTCAACACCTACCAGTAATGAGGATGAGGAAGAGGAAAGTAATGATGAGGAAGACTCTGTACGAGGAGAAGAGTGGAGGAAGTTTGGTGCAGCTGACACGTTCAAGATTCCAGATGAGGTTGATATTTCTCATCTCAGTTAAACCCGTCAATCTATCCTTTAAAATTAGTAATTTTAGTCTTAGTTGTAGAGTTTCATTGTTCTCTCTTTACTCTGGTTATTGCTGCACATTTGCCATTGCCCATTGGATATAACCCACTGTTTATTAATTCCTACATGACATCAAAGAGGCCTGATCACATGCCAAGAGGCCCAAAAAGCCCCTGGGGCCCAGCCCGTGTCTGGGCAAAATTACTTTGACCATGGGCCTGGTCAGGTCACAATTCTAGGCCCGGATTATTTTTGGGTGGCCGTAATTTGGGAGTTTTAACTTTTAAGCTTTATGAATTTTAAGTATGTTTTGAAAATATAATTATACATGGGCCAGGTTTAGTTGCCCAATCATTGGGCCCAGTCTAGCTCTATCAGTGGTTGGGCTCTATTAGCTTCCTACATAATTCCAAAGCTAAAGAGACATCGTTATGGGCCAAGTAGGCTAGAAAAGTCCAGCCTGAGCAGGCTGATTTTTGAGGGTCTGGGCAAAATTAGACCATGGGCCCGGCCTCATAACAGTTCTTAATTTGGGCAGTGGGCAAAATTTGGATCTTTAAGCTTTATTATACATGGGCCAGGCTTAAGCAAGGAAAAGGCCCAAGCCAATGGGACCAGCCTAGCCAACCCAATAGACTGGGCCAAGAATTTGCCCAGCCCAGTGTCGGATCTTTAAGCTTAATTATACATGGACCGGGCTTTGTAGGCATGGAGTAGGCCCAAACCAATGGACCCAGCCTTGCCCAACTCGTTAGTCTGGGCCAAGAATTTGCCCAGCCCAGTGTCAGATCTTTAAGCTTAATTAAACATGGACCGGGCCTATGCACGGAGAAAGCCCATACCAATGGGCCTAATGTAGCCCAACCCGAAGGCCCATCCTAGCCCAACCCGATAGACTGGGCCAAGAATTTCTCCAGCCCAGTGTCGAATCTTCTAGCATAATTATACATGGGCCGGGCCTAACGCATAGACAGGCCCAAACCAATGGGCCTAGCTGGGCAAAGAATTTGCCCAACCCAGTGTCCGACCTTTAAGCTTAACTTTACATGGGCCGGACTTACGCAGGCAATGAGAAGGCCCAAACCAATGGGCCCCGCCTTGCCCAACCGGATAGACTGGGCCAAGAATTTGTCCGTCCCAGTGTCTGATCCCTTCTAATCCAAAATGCCTCACTTGAACTAGCACACGGGATCTTATTCATGTAGAATCAGCAATGGTGGGCCAACAATTCATATGACAAGAATTTGCCACGCCAAACTGACAGATTCTGCGCAGTAGAGCTTGGTAGTTTTGATTTTTCCATCAGACTTTCAATGCTCAATACCAATTGCAGGCCATGCACCTTGGGGCATTTTGCTAAGACTAATTAGCTTTACTAATGAGACGTACTTGTCAGCAAAAGTAGGAATAAAACACAACAAAAGATAAGTGGAAATTACCATTTTGACGACTTAATCTCACACTCAATTTGAAATTAAAGCAACGACGAGCTGCCTGACACAAAAAAATGGGTAGAGACCAGAGGGAAGGAAAGACTAGAAAGAGGTGGAGTTTAACTGACAATTTTGCCGACTCTGAATAGTACTAAATCATGTGCAGTATTTGTGGATGGTAGAATACTTCAGGGACAAAAAATTGTTTCAATATAGAGTAATATTCTTATGGAAGTGTAGACAGGTTCCATAGAGATCAATCAAATCTAAAATAGTAAACTACACATTGGTTTTCCGGATATCCCAGAAGGGATGTGATGCCCACATATGTATAAAACACAGACACTCTAACTCTTACCTCAAGAAAAGGGAGAGAACTGTGGGACGTAATGGTCGCGTATAAATAAAACACAGACACTAACTCTTACCTCAAGAAAAGGGAGAAAGAACTGTGATAGCATTAGATGCGAGGGAATCAACATATGTGGTGTGAACTGCTGAAGGGGATGGACTACAGACCAGCATTTTGATATTCTCCCACACACTTTTTGATAGCCTCATCAGCCTTCTGTGATTGAACCCTTTCTTCTCGTTTCTTTTTCTCCCTGGAAAGAAGGAGATGATGATAATAATAATCAGCATGCCATAACAACTCCAAGCAAAAATTATAATCGGGATCAACCCATTTTATGGGTAAGAAAAAGGGATAAAAGGCGCAAAGTAAAGCAATTCTAAGACTTCACAAGCAATCGAAGAATGGCTCAGGAATGAGAAAACAGTGAAACTATGATGTTTACAAATCTTCTCTTGCCGGAACAGACCAATATTTGCATCCCTGCCCCCCACCCCGTCGACCCCAAAAAAAATAATAAATAAATAAATCTTGCAGGAGGCTTAGATCTGAAAAATTAGTTCAAAATATTATGAAATAAAGTAGTGACATTACCTATCCACATACTCCTTCAACAACTCCTTCGCTTGAACCAACTTTGTGAGCAAATTGCGATATACATCTAGATCCCTATCCACACTTCTTTTGCTGACATTTAAGGCAGCACAAAGCTGATGGAACCATAAGAAAATGTAATGTATCAGCAAAAGAATCATATAATTGTTTTCAGGAAATTCATTTGGACGCACCGACTTTGGTTTGTGCAGTTGATAAATGTTATCACACGCATGAGATAATAATTAACTTGAAAACAGTCTTCCAAAAAGAATTACATCCCCAACAAGAAGGCAAAGCCAGTAATAGAAGACATCGACGATAGGACCAGCAAATCCTTCAAACAAGAAGGCTCTAGACTGACTGATTGATGAGTTCAGTTCTTTATCTAAGGCCATGCCCTCAGTAGAGGTAGGAGTCTCAGGTAGTCCAGCTTTTAGGAAAGGCGTTGTTCTTATCCGGTACTCGGTTTCTTCGTTAGATCATATTTGTTTCGTCCTTTTCCTGTGAGTAGGAGATACGGGAGTAGGTATCTCTGGGATGGAATGTCCATCCTGTAAGCTCCTCAAAATATTTTTGACAGTTTTTTATCTCCAAAAACAGGCCAGATGCTCGCATTTCTGTGAAAAATATCAAGAGCCTCACATCTGACTGAATATGTCAGATTACATGCATGGACACTGAAAAATCCTATGGAATAATTCTTGCTTATTGAAAAGGTATGGATTATTAGTCTAAGACAGGGAGGGGATGTCTTCAAGCAAAAGGCCCCTTTAAGTTCATCCAAGCCCTTTTTAAAGAGGACCTTATATAATCCCTTAAGACATTATAGAAGATTGCGGGTCTTTCAGTATTCAGGACTAGAACGCAGAAGTAAAAATGCATCAGCCCCATCACGTATGTGAAGAGATAAATGTCCTACATCGTTTAGTTTGGGTGAATTGTACGTGCATATATATGGTATCCACAATCCAGTCCTCTATCTAATAGTTCCTTTTATACCACTGGTCATCCATGGTTTAACTTGGCCTTTTTGATATACCACACAACTGTCACAAATTTCAATACCTGAAGAAACAGTAGATAAATAAAAAGCATGTGCAGCCATCATCTGAGCATGCTTGCATTATTCTTACCTTCTTAATAAGTTTCTCCATCGAAACTTAATAATGCTAGGAGTTAACATACTGATTCAATTATTTAATGTAAAAAGTATTCCACTATGTGTGTGTATAATAATATATATTGCATGCTTGACCAAAAGAAGACTCCAAACAAAAAATCCCAGGTTGGTTTTAGGCAACCCATAACCCAGCTTCACCTTATATTGGGTCAGCTTAGATTTGAGCTAGAAGAATGAGCATCATAACTTTTTCCTCTAGCGGATGAATATCACAGTTTATGGGTCTAGAAAAGATTTTCCACATCTAGTTAAAAATGTGATTTAATAACGTCAAAAGGCACATGTAATCATGTCTAAAGGCACATGTCAGGGAAAAAAAAAACTTTATAACCTAAGCAACTAGGTTTTTTTTCCCAATCAGTCTGCTTGGCGGAAACCAAAAGATGACTGAACAGAAAATAATTTCATGTAGCATAAGAGACAAATAGGCATGAGAACATGTGTGCAGCCCTATTACCATTTATCAATCACAGGATTGCCATTGTCCAAAGTTTTTCTACATAACAGAACCTTCTTAGCCCATTCTTCTATTTTCTGACTAGGCCTCTTGCACCTTCAATAACCAAGTAAGATATCCCAATTCCCATGTAAAACTATTGCTCAATAGATTCCTCAATTTTTACAAACTAAGACTGGACCCGTCAGTTCTATCAATTTATAACGTACACAAACAAACACAAATACTGGCTAACTTTTTACCCTAGAAAAATACTTTTCTAAAATGAAAAGCAATGAGAACTTGCAAGGAACAAAGGTGTTCAAATATATTCTTTGCCAATTGCCAAGATAAAAAAAAAATCATGAAGTAAAGAGAAAACATTCTAAGCAAATATCACCCAAGGCACAAAGGTGTTCAAATATGTTCTTTGCCAAGATTAAAAAAAAATCATGAAGTAAAGAGAAAATGTTTTAAGCAAGTATCACCCAGCAAACCCCTCTAACTGAAAATAGTGCATTAAAGCAGATTCACAATGCTATCATTGTCCTGCAGGGCCATGCAATTAATTAACTTAAAGCAATGAAATCAATGAATCCACACTGCACGTTAGACACATTGAAAAAGATAGCAGATGGAACACAAAATCCAACCTTTTCCAGTATAGTTGGTTCACTTGCATTTGCAAGCTCAAGGAGACGAAACAGCCCAATAGCGATAAAACGACTGTAGCTGAAACTTTCCTTACTCCCTGCTCTTTCTGCAATGTCCTTTAGTTTCCCCTCAACTTCTCCTTCTCTCGCTGCAAACTCTAGTAATGAATTGGAAGTCTGAGCCCGAGCCCACTCTTCCAACTTTTGTCCATCAGCTCTGCAGTGCAAAGTTATAGAATGATAAGACTTCACTTCAATGCAATCAGAGCACAAATAATTAAAATGGATCATCTAAAGAATTTATAGTGGAGAGAAGATCAGAGAAGGACAGGGGACTGGGACAGCTTGACAATAATTTTCTCATAGCAATGTAGCTTCTATGAGCAAAGATGTGCACATGATTAGGGCCGTCGGTATTATCGGCCATTATCGGTCAACCGACCCATTATCGGCAACCGGTATTCTACCGTCAACCGACCCACTGAGTCGGGTCGATAATGGCAACCGACCCATCCATATGTGGGTCGGTTGATGGTTCCTATAACACCTAGATGTCGGTTGGCCGATAATATCGGCCAACCGACTATTTTATGAAATTGGGTCAAAAGCCCAAATATTACTATATTAGTATATAAACACTTACCTATTATCAATTAACTAACTCATTAACAATTAAAAGTTAAAACCCATTAAGGTATCAGTGTCTAATTGACTAATACATATTACAAACTATAGTTATAGGTATGCTATACAAGTCTATAATTAACTAATAAGTACTTAATTTGTTAATCAAATTCACTAATAATCTAAATCTAAATGACTAAACATGAGCACTAGTAAGTGACCTGTATGTATCACTAAACAACAATACGACATCGAGTCATCAAGACTACACACACAATCAAACATCACGCGTCACAAACCCTAGAACCACTCCACTCCACTCAAGCCAGTCGCAACTCCAATACTCCACTCAAGCTAAGAACCCAGAACCAGAAGAGAAGAAAAGGCAACTACGTCTCTCAGTCAGAGACTCAATCTCACTCGGTCACCCTCAGTCTCGCTCTCGCACTCTTGCTGTCTCGTAGACTCGCACAATCTCTATTTGGGTTAGTTTAATTTCTATTGGCTCTCAAATTAGGTGGTACCACTGCTGTCTTTGTTTGGGGATGGGATTTGGATTTCGCCTTTGACTGGGATGAGATTTGGGATTTCGTCTTTGCTTGCTATGGTTGTGGTTGATAACTTGCCTGAGTTGCCTCTGGTAGGAATATGATAGTGAACCTGTCACTGTGGCTGTGGACCTGTGGTTGATAACTCGGAATCTTGGATACTAGACAGTAATAGCATATATGTGCTTCTGTTTTGTAACTTTTGTTCATCTTTGGCATTATGCAGCTCAGCAATTTTACAGTTATTCATTTCAGATTTTTAGACTTGCATGAGGTCGGTTGTTACCAATAACCGACCCATTGGGCAACCGACAAAGTCGGTTGCCAACCATCACCCGACCCACAAAGGTCGGGCCGATAATGGTTTTAGAATTGGTGCTAAGTCGGTTGATCGGGTCGGGCCGATAATCAACCGACCCGACCCAGTCCCAGCCCTACGCATGATCAGAATGCAACTCTCTTATACAATATAGCATAACTTTAGACTAGAACAGTTTCCAAAAGAGCGAACCCGAGAGCTACTGGTAAAGTTGTTTAACTGCAAACTAGAGGTCCACAAGCTCATTCCTACATACAGCCTCTCTGTGCTGTATGGTAAGGCTGAGTACATCTTTCTCTTCCCCCTGACCCAGCCGCCAATATAGGAGTTTGTGCAAATAGTTGTTTTACCTAACAAGATCAGTCCATCCAGAAAAAATCTAATCTAGACCAGTTTCCAAACCAAACCTCATTCAGTTCACCGTAGTTCTATCCTTTGACCAGAACACTGTAGTTAGAGCAAGTCCTCTGCACAAATCATTTCTATCTTGGCTTCATTTCACACTTTCTTTTTTTCTTTTTCCAGATATTTTGAATGATACGAGAGACTTAGTCTTTTCCCCAATCTTATTAGCAGCATATAGGTTTTAGCTTCAGAAGATATATCTCTGGCATTCTGTAAACAGATGAATTAAGTTACTTATAAAGGCAGCTCCTAATAAACAAGAAAAAAAATCGTTAGACAAACCTGTATTTTTCTGGATCTTCATTCAATGCCTTTATGTATGCTTGGAATATGGCATCTCGATCCTCCTCACTTGGATATCCTTCCATTAGCTGATCATATACAGTAACAAAACCAAGAGCAAACACAGGGTCGTAACGATATGTCCTCTTGTACCTCATCAAGTGTTGCTGGACAATCAGCTCTTGCAGAACTGTGTTATAGATACCGGGGATTGGTCTCTTATATGCCTTCAGAAAATTCATCTTTGTTTCAGCAACAGTTGGAACATCTAAAATTTAAAGTAAACAAACAAATCTAGAGTGAAAATTCAACCAAGGAAGGAAGGAAAAAAATTTAAAAAAAAAAAAAAACATGTGTAGACAAATAAAAGAACTGCTAAAATCGAAGCAAATCAGATTTTGAATTATTCATGATTCACTTGTCTTAATCGGGATTTACAACATAACAATCAATACAAGCTACAACAGCTGATGCACTTATCACCATGAGATTCCTAATTTTGAACCTCAAAATAGCGGAATCAAGTCAATAACTCAACAACAATGGTAATGATCATAAACAAGAGATTTCAAAATCATTTCGGAAGCTAAATGGCAGCCATACAGATGTTCATCTCAACATTCAGAGACAAGAAACATTTTAGTCCATTTGTTGAACTACACAAACATGCTGTACCAGGCCAAAAGCAGTCTAAATCTATGCAAAATTTGCAGAAACGTGAAAAATTCACCAGTAAAAGCCAATAAATGTCACAAGTACGATTCAAATCGTACTATGCTTGGTTTCCGAGTTAATGTTCGATTTAGAACTTTCAAATTTTACATAGACTCCCGCACTAAAAGATCTAGCGAACCGAAACAAACATGGCAACTGCTAGAACGTTTATTCTCTTTTCTTAAATTTTGAGAAGCCAAATAAGTAGCAGCAATGGTAAAGAATACCTGTACTGGCGGACATGCACTGGATAACCGCACGAGGAGTCGAATTCGACGCTCTACCGCGCACGCAGTAGCAGAGTAACCTAGTACGGAAACGGTATCCCTCGAAATTAGAAGCTAGAGAGCGCGTTGACGATTTGAACACTTTTCTCTCACTACAACATTGACCTAATGCCGAGAACGAAACAGAGCTAACCGCGGCCATTCTTTATATTCGTGCAAGTACGCAGAAGAAGAGAGAACTAAAACTGAAAGAGAGACACGATTCAAAGCTTTCCAGTAAAATTTAGCTCATAGAGCAGCCGGAGAGAAAATCCACAAGGAAGATTGCATTGCAGATACTGATTTCCTTCTCGTTTCCTCGGAAAACAAAGAAAAAGACAGTGAAAGTAAGGGGAGATGCGAGAGATCCACGGGTAGCTTATCTAGTGTGACAAAATGGGATTGAAATGTTTTTGAGAAGGAGCCGCTAAGGTTTTGACGCGTGGCTTTGCGCGACTGTGACCTCTAGTCGAGAGATTTTTCGGTACTCTCTCCTCTCTCTCTCTCGGCTATAGCCCAGTTGTGCAGTAGGGACATAATGGGCTTGCGAGCAATACAACGTGATGGGCTGAACCTACTCAATTGGGCCTTATTTACTCTATTTGTTCTGTTGTAATGAAGACAGCCCATATAAGTTTTCGTGTTTTGGGGTTGAGCCTCCTTTATGGAATTTTTTTAAAATGAGGGGTGAAATTTATTTGTAATCATAGTCATTTGTTGATCTTATCCTTATTGAATAAACGTGTAGATGTTATCCACAGACTCACGTGCACATATTCCTTCTGCTCCACTGTTAATGGAAGCAACGTGCTTGGTATCCATATCAATCTACAAAAGGAAAGATTTTACTTGTGAGGTTGGGAAATAAATAATGTCCTAGGCACAATAAGAAAGATTTTGGTGAAAGGGCTTGAACCCATCAAAGGCAAGTCTTCAGGAAGAATCAAGGGGGATAGTGCTACAAACTATGCATCTGTTTAGTAATCCCCAAGGATAAAGCTTAAGAATTTTTGAGGTATTAAGGATGGGATTGTTTCATGTAGATTCACAAGTAGATGCGAAAGCAAGTGAAGACCAATTAGCTCCAAAAAGCTTCCCCAGCCACAAATCTCTCACCAACAACGCTTGTATTGGATCCCCTTCTTGTTTGACAAAATCAGGATTCAGTCATGCTTTGCCTCCCAAAATCTGTGATACAGATGCTCCAAAAAACAGGGAATATAACAAGACAAGAAAGAGAGAAGAATCCTTTAGGACGGTGATGTTTCTGAGCTGCTGGGGTCCTAATTACTAGTTTTTTTTTTTCAGTCATCTTTTCTGTGTAAGTATAGCATTGCATTAGTGTCCGTGTACAGCACTATATGATATAATAAAAGCTAGTGTTCTCCTAAACAAATGTCTTCGTGACTCTGTTTTTCTTTTAGTTATGATACTCAGTAACATTACTAGAATTAATATGGTTTTCTCTAAATTCCATTGAACGGCGATTTTTTTTTTTTTAAGTATCTTGGTGCCTCTATCTTCATTGACAAAGTATGAGTTTGGGAGTGTGTTGCAACTGTACACACCTCACAGGACCACAGTTTTTTGTGACACGCCAAACAGTTTTTCCGTTCCAACTCACCTCACAGCACCACAACTTTTTACCTCACCGTACCTCACCACACTCCCAAACACTTACATTATATGTTGACTTGTCCTACGTAATCAAATTAGGTCAATTATTTTATTTTAGATTAATGTATAAGGTAAACCTTAAGTGATTTTATATTAATATTATTAGTCATCTAATATAACCGTAATTTAGATACGCTAAACGCACCTCACAGTACCACACCGCACCACACCACAGTTTTAAAAATTATGAGCCAAACAGCTTTTTGCGTTTCAACTCACCTCACAGCACCACAGTTTTATAACTCACAGCACCACACCACACCTCACAGCACCTCACAACATTCTCAAACAAGCCCAAAATCACTTCATCACCCACCAAACGAACCCTTAATTTTTCTTGATAGACAGGAAATCAGGAATCAATATATTTTTGGATTAACAATAATAAATTTGGTGTAAACTTAGATAAAAGGGTGTAAACTTATATGAAGCAAATTATTGGTGTAAAGATAACAATCGTGGTGTGCAAATAAAATCACTCAATCTTGTATCTTCTGCAGATTAAAATCAATATATATTCATAGAAAAAAAATACTAAGCTGATGTCTAAGCCTATTAATTTTGCATTGGCAAAATGGGCTGGTCCGGCCTTAATTAAGTTTTTTGGCCCACAATTTAGGCCCTAAACCCAACGAGAACGAACAAAAAAGTAAACCAGTAAAACACTAAAATCCAGTGGCTACTCCAATCCCAAGGACCCCAAACCACTGGAAACCTAAACCGCCTGTTGTTTCTACGAAAACATTGTGCTTTACCAAACTCTATAAAGGTGAAGTGTAGCTCCCGAGCTTCTCCGTCGACACAAATACTCAAAAGTCCACTTCTGCTCTCGTAAAAGAATCTTAGATTGTGTGCTTTCGTTGAAGGATTTAGAAATCAAAGAGAAGGAAATCATGAGTTCTTCAGCAAGCAGAGCTTGGATCGTGGCAGCCAGCATTGGAGCTGTGGAGGCCTTGAAGGACCAAGGAATCTGCAGATGGAATTACGCATTAAGATCAGTACATCAACATGTGAAGAACAACGTCAAGTCAATCTCTGCGACCAATAAGCTCTCTTCCCCAGCTTCTGCTGCGGTTTCTAACAAGCTAAAAGAAGCAAAGGCGAAGCAATCAGAGGAGTCTCTGAGGACAGTCATGTATCTCAGCTGTTGGGGTCCCAATAACTGATCAATTATTAGAGTACCAGCAATAGTAGATTAGTTCCTCGAGAATTTCATCCTGGTCTGTGCGATCAAATCGTGAGAGATCACTGCGACTTGTAAATATGAATGGCCATCGCCGTGTAATGGAAAAAAAATCATATAAAAATGTTAGTCTCTTACCTCAATTACTGTTCTTTTGCTCTCTCATTTCCACCTGGTTCTGTTAATTATCTTATTTTCATAGAATCTGTTTTCTTTCTTCCTCTCGGGGCTCATTACGAAATTTAATTGCTGGTGAGAGGAATATACCATCGATGTTGGTTTGAATTCACTACATATTCCTCAGATGCTAAATGGTCTCAGTTTGGGGATTTTCAAACCAAGACCACCATTGCCACTTGCCAACAAAACTTGCAAATTTTCTCTCTTTTTGCGTTATAGAGATAATTAATTGCCGATAATTAATCATATCAAACAGTTATTAACAGTATGTTGAGGTAATTAAGGAATCAGATTCTGTGTCGACCTGGTTGATTACAAATTGCAAATTTTGAGTTGGGAGTTGAAATTAATTGGCAGTGGTGCATTTCTTTTGGCCGTACTTTCTGCGTCTTTCACTCTGGTGGTTCTACAGGGCTAAAACGTAATTGAAAGGGAAAAACCGTGTGCGCAGGTGCCAAATATTTGAGTAGTAGTTGGACCATCAAGGGTACTAATGTAATTTCATCCACATGGTGTGGATATGCAATCTTCCTTGGGTTTATTTTGTTCCTTAATATATTTTCCTTTTTTTTTGGCTAATAATATATTTTTCCTTTTACGGTTAGAGTTGTAATCTTTTATATTTGGTATTTATAGTATTTGAGTTACCATAATCAATAATCTATATTGGATTTGTCTTGCGATTCTCAAACTTTCTAATCTAGGTAAGCGCCCACAACTTTCTTCGAACACTCAGCTCTCTTTTGTATCTTATATAGCAAAACCATGTGCGCTAGATGCATGCATCATCAGTACGGGCATTAAAGTCTTATCCACTCGAATCAGTGGCCACCCACCAAAAACCAAGAATACCACTGGTGTTGTTAATGCCCATATCCACCAAATTTGCCAATTGTTTTCTCCAAACTTTTTTGGCTCTCCTTTCCCTCAAAACTATATATAAGCTGCTCTGACGATGTTACATTTCATCAATTCACTGAGTTTTCTATATCTCCCATTTACACTACTACTCAGAAAAAACCTAAGAGAGCGATTGAAGCATAGACGAAGATGAGCTCAACAAGCAGAGCATGGGTCATAGCAGCTAGTGTTGGAGCTGTGGAGGCCTTGAAGGACCAAGGAATCTGCAGATGGAACTACACATTAAGATCAATCCATCAACATGCCAGAGAACAAGTGAGGTTAATTTCCCAGGCTAAGAGGCTCCCTTCTCAGTCTTCTGCAATGGTTTCGAATAAATTGAAGGAAGAGAAAGCAAGGAAATCAGAGGAGTCGCTTAGGAAAGTCATGTACTTGAGTTGTTGGGGTCCTAACTGAAGTACTGTTATTTACTCGATCAATTAGAGATGATTGTAACTGGAAATTAAGTTTTGTACAAAAGGGAAACTGCTCTATCAAACTCCAATTAAAAATTTTGAGAAAATTGTTACCTGATTATGATTCTTGCTTATCGTTCCTTAATTGTTCTTGCTTGTATGTATTTTATTCCTTTGATTTTTTGCTAGGTCAAATATATGTTTGTGCAACTGCTAGTCTGCTAGGATGCGTGCCTTATCCAAAAAAAAAATCTGCTAGGTTGAGGGATATATTTTCATCCTTTTTGAGGATTTTCCAGGCTAGCGAATGCTCCGCATATACAGCAACTAGTACTTATTTCGTCCCTGAAATCTCATTAAACTTATTTTGTCCATGAAATCTCATTAGCAGAAATCAAAACCAAATCAGAGACTAAAGTGAGGTTCTTTTATTAGGCTAGCTTTTCTTTATTGTCATTAATTACTCTGATTGAGAGTCGAATTCTGAGTCTTTCCAACGTGTATTAGACTATCTACAAATTATGTCAAAGGGGAATGTCACAAGAGATTTTTTTTACGCCCTATTAGGGATAAACAGGATACTTTCTATAATTGAGGGACGAAATTATGAAAAAAAAAGTTTAAGGATAAAAATGAAATCACATGTATAATTGAGGGACGGAAAGCTATTTTTAACCGAAACCACTATGCTTTGATCATCTAACGTGGCAGAGATGTGCAATCTCCTTGAGCAAGGCTCCAATTATTAGCTACAACATATCCCCTTGAGTTAGGCTCCAATTATTAGCTACAAATTGTTCCCAAAAATCATATTAAATCATGATTTTTTTAATATCATATTAGAGTTTAATGATTAAAAATCATATTAAATCATGATTTTTTTAATGTCAAATTAGAGCTTAATGGTTACGAATTAGTGTTTACGATTGAGAGTTTAGAATTTTGTGTTTACGGCTTAAGTTTTATTGTTTAGGATTTATAGTTTAGAATTTTATTTTTTCAAAATCTACCATATTTCGTGAACACCAAAATATTCAATCACATATTCTAATTCATGATTTAACATAATTTTATAGGAGAATTGGAGTTAAAATTGGAGCAACATCCCATCTTCCTTAGCCGACTTGCTCCATGGAGAAAAGTTTTGGCTTTTTTGTATTTTACATAGCAAAACCTTGTGCGCTAAATGGCAAATGCGTGCATCACCAGTACATCCAAATTGCATTTACCAAAACCCCGTTTTGTCCTTATCTGACTAGAGTGACTTCAACATACAAGTCGTCAGGGCATTAAAGTCTTATCCACTCGAATCAGTGGTCATCCACCAAAAACCAAGAATACCACTGCTTTTGTCAATGCCCAGATCCACCATAATGTGCCTCTTGTTTTCTCCAAACTTTTGGCTCTCCTTTCCCCTAAAACCTGTATATAAGATGCTCTGACGATGTTTCCTTCATCAATTCACCGAGTTTTCTATATCTCCCATTTACACTACTACTCAGAAGAAAACTAAGAGAGCGATTGAAGCATCGACGAAGATGAGTTCAACAAGCAGAGCATGGATCGTAGCAGCTAGTGTTGGAGCTGTGGAGGCCTTGAAGGACCAAGGAATCTGCAGATGGAACTACACATTAAGATCAATCCATCAACATGCCAGAGAACAAGTGAGGTCAATTTCTCAGGCTAAAAAGCTCTCTTCTCAGTCTTCTGCGATGGTTTCGAATAAATTGAAGGAAGAGAAAGCAAGGAAATCAGAGGAGTCGCTTAGGAAAGTCATGTACTTGAGTTGTTGGGGTCCTAACTGAAGTACTGTTATTTACTCGATCAATTAGAGATGATTGTGACTGGAAATTAAGTTTGTACGAAAGGGAAATTGCTCTATCAAATCCCAATCAAAAAATTTTGACAAAATTGTTACATGACTATGATTTCGTTCCTTGCTGTTCTTGCTTTTGTGTATTTTATTCCTTTGAATTGTTTCTTGGTCAAATATATGATTGTGCAACTTCTTGGATGAGTGCCTTCTAAAAAAAATGCTAGGTTGAGTGATATGTTTTCATCCTTTTTGAGGGTTTTCTAGGCTATCGAATGCTCCACATATTCAGCAACTCGTGAAACCACTTGGGTGATACTATTGGTGAATTTATCTTGGGTGAAATCATATCAATTCAGAAAATCTTGAGTTTAATTCTCAAGTGGAACAAACTTACGTGACTACGCACTATGCTTTGATCCAATTTACTCGAGTGGTGGGAAATTGTTGTGCGCATGAGTCGATTGTCCTAGTTTAGAGTCATACCGGATGTCCAAACAATAAACTGGCATGGTGTGTTCTTCCAGTGAAAAAAAGCTCTTGAACTCTTGATGTGCTGAGTCCTAAAGCAAAATGAAATTCATTTGTAATTGCTGAGGCAAGTATATTGAGATGCCACAATCATGTATTTCGAATGAATTTTGGCAGACTAGGGCCTAGGCTCATCTCCTCTATGCTGACAACTTATAAGATTATGAAATAGGAATTTGTACAAGAACTTGAACGAAGAAAAATGCAGAGACGATTAACCCCTTACAAATCATGAGACGATTAATCCAAAAGAAGAAAGCCAACATATCAGAAGTTTTGGACATGTTTCAGCCAACATTCCACCACTCCAGAATCAGCTATCAACATTTGAGAAGTATTGGTCATGTTTCAGCATTTCCTTGACCTGCTGTCTTTATGTTTCATTTTGCTCGCCTATGGTTATTTGATTCTCATTTCAGAAGTTCTGTTTTCTTTCTCCTGTCCTACTGTAGATTTCTTAGGCCATCCCATTTGATGCCCTACTGTTCTTCTTTATTGGTTCTATATATTTTGCTGCTTATCAAAAAAGCAAGAAGAAGAAAGCCAAATTTACGGCTGGGCTTTTGGGTTTTTCTTAGGAAAACTTTAGTCACACCCCACCTTTTACTAAAGACACCGCAATTTGAGTTGACCATCCCTTGTAAAACTCAGTTGACGGGGTGTCTTTAGTAAAAAGTGAGGTGTGACTAAAGTTTTCCTTTTCCTTATGATGCACGAACGTAAGCCCAGAAGAGAATGACCAGCCTGTTAGAATATTGGGGCAGTTTAATAAGTTTGGCCCATGTAAGGGTTCTTTCTGGACTCCTAGGATTCTTAAACGACGACGTTTACGTATCAACAAGAAACAAACGACACAACTTTCCTCCAGCACTTGGGGGTTAAAATTTAAAAAACAGAATCATCAGCCGCTAGTAATTAGACAACCAAGGTTCAAGCCCTGGTATGGCCAAAACCAGATGCTATACATGTAACTGATCTCAATTGCACCACCTTGTTTCCCTCTCTATATATTCCTGGCTCTATTAACTTAGCTCATCACCTCTCAAGTCTTTATCATAATACACAGTCTGATAAATCAAAAGAGAGAAGAAAATGTGTTGGAAGACTATGGCCAGGCTAGTTGCAGCAGTTGAGGATTTGAAAGATAAAAGGCTTGATACATCTAATTCCACCTTGCGATCTCTGCCACACGATCAACATGGCAATAACAATGTGGGACCCTCTTCAACTCAAATTGGAAGGTGGTCTTCATCATCATCCTCAATTTCTTCCTCAAAAAAGGAATTCAGCCAAAAGAAGCTGAAGCAATCTGAAGAATCACTCAGAACGGTGATGTACCTGAGTTGTTGGGGACCCAACTAAATTAAAAGTGGTGTAGTGTAATTTTATCCACAATGCAATATAATGTTTTTTTTTATCTCCACAATTCACTATGATGTAATTGTGATATAATACAAATCCATCGGATTCTAGGTTCAATCGTTGACCATGTCAAAAGATCTAAGGAATGAAAGTTACTTTAGGTAAAAACTTAGCATTTTCAAATCACTGTGTACTTGAGAATTGTGAGTAACTCAAATAACATTCATGTGTATAGTATCTTATAGAGGTCTCTGGTACAATATCATGTTAGTTTGGTAATTAATAGGTTAAACTAGTGTCATTTATGTCATTGGGTATATGTGTACTTAGCCAGTTAGCCTTAGCTTTCATGGTGTTTGGAAAATCAATCATGAATATCGTGTAACCAAGTTCTCTTTGAGATCATTGTAAGGATCGATCCATCAATGATCGTTCCAATCTCGAGCTCGAATCTCTCCCACCCCGCTTTTTCTTGTATTTTAAAAAAATGGCTATATCCGATTGTTGGAGTTCAATTTGTTTTATAGTAAATAAAACCCACGAGTGATTTTGGGGTAGGAGTTGAAGAGCAATTAATTTTCAAAATGACACGATTTTAAATCAAAGGAGAATAGTTCCACTCCTGTATCATCGATCATGTAATGTCAATATCATGCCTGCTCACTGGACACTGGCCATAAAATATTAAAACTGCCTTGCAGAAGCCAGGTTAGATTAGAATACAGTTAGTTGTCAATTCACCATTTTCATATTTATACACCGTCTCATACGTCTTGATGTCAGGACGAAATAAACAGCTCTTGTGGGCACGTAAGAGCAACAGCTGCAGGACAAACACTCGAACGATACCCAACTGTTTGTTGGTGCTTTCGGCTTTCCACGTACTTTCCATTATAAATAAATGGAATTGAGTCATTGACAAATATTACATTCTAAAGTGATATATAATCTATCTATTATCTATCTATCTATTACTTTCTATTCTAAACTTGGAAGGATTGGGGTGATTTGGTGGCGAGTAGGCCATTTTTTCTTTACCCGTGCGAATGGCTTAAGCAAATGGTCAGAGTTGTGCATTGAGTGGTAGAGTGAAACGACGTCGTTTCCTTTATCTTTATTTTGTTTTTTTCGCCGTGCGCCACACTCGCGCATCAACCACTATTCTTTGGTCATCTGCGTCAGGCCGCACATGTTTTTGTTTCGTTTTGTATGGTGGGACGAACGACTTTTTCCCTCTGCCAAGGTTAGGTCATTCTACCTTTTCCTTCTCTGTGTTTCATCGTTTTGCTCGGCCTGGATGCAAATTAGTTAATTCATCGTGCTGCTGTCAGTTTTACCAGATCCGATTCATACTTCTTCAGAACAGCAAAGACAAGGCTCGTCTGCCTAATACGATTGTATTTTCTAGGGTTTTCAATCTGACTGTATTGTGGCCTTCGTATGTTAATTGGCTTGTGGCCTTCGTATGTTAATTGGCTCGTGGTCAACAGAGATTCCAAGTTAACGAAATTCATCGAGGTTAGTGTTTCCAGATTAACTTTGAAATTGATGCTTTCTTTGGTGATTTGAGAAAATGTAGGCAAACGGCGCAAATCATTGTACTATTTTTGCTACAATGTTCGCATATTGGGATTTCAAGTGTTTTTATATTACAAGCTGCTCTCCTTTCCTCATAATTTTGTTTATGAAATCACAGTAAAAGAGGAGGAGATTTTAGTTGTTTATCATGCAATTATGTAATGATGCTTTAGAAGATACAAACAAATAAAGAAATAAAATATTTCTAAATTTACTATTTCTTGGGTACTGTAATGATGTAATCAGCAATTGCTGTGTGTGAGTTAGCTGAGAATGGGATTAATACTCCTTTTCCAACGACCGCAGCTTGCTCAGGCTTTAATTAAAACGTTTTTGCCGGCTTCTTCCCACAAAACAAAACTAATCGAGGCATCACAGGTTTGATTCATTAATCTCTTCTTCAGCAAAACATGGTATACATTGTGAAATTAAATTTATTAAGAAAGCAGGATGTCTTCTCGTTGCAAATAGTTATATATATAGTTTGGCTCGGATTTTGTTTTGCAGATTTTCACCTCTCCTACTGTGAGCAATGAAGTCAGTAGTTTATTTTTGCTTCGCCTCGATGCAAATCAGTTAATTCATCATGCTACTATGAGTTTTAGTCGTCGTCCCTCGCCGCTGTTCACACTGCCTCATCAAAGGTGAGCTCATTCACTGACCGTCATTTTCTGCATCACCGTCTGTTTCACTTCGCATGTTTGTCCTCTTATGTGATTTTTTATAAATCCTTTTTGGTCTCCTACTTCTCTTTAAGTTGTTCCTAGCACCCTCCGTAAAAAATTATGATAAACCCACTAGCATATGATGTTCTCCTGGATTGAAACAAAAAATTAAAGACAAATTCGTGTGATCTTTATAAAACAATTACTGAATGCGATTCTGCTTCTTTTTAACACCTAAATTCTTTCTTTCTTTCTAAACTTCCTGCAGCCGTTTCGTTGCTGCGCAAAATTTCCTCACTACTTCAGCACGTAATTTTGAATCTCTGTATTTTCAAGGTCTGTTAATACATTGTATTTTATGATATTGTGCCCTACTTTTAACACTTGAATCTTCCTAATTAGGTGCATTTCTGTTAACATTTCCATTGACACAAAATTTTTTTTTAAATGCATAATGTGTGTTTAATATAAAAAGAAATTAAGTTCACTGTTTACAAAAGATCAAGTGTAGAGTGTGTAATACGTGAACAAGATGCTTCATTTTGTGAAATTCCTGAATGCCAATATATTCCTTTTATGTTATTCTGCCATATATATATAATAGGATGCAAGAAGGAGAGTGCAGTAGGAATAATAGAAAAAGGCGGAGGAATATAATGATTACTCGTGGACACACCATTCGACAGAATGTTATCCCTGAAACTTGTACAACGCCTGCACCACAACCTACACATCAACCACATGTAACGTCTTCTTCCACCGATGAAGATAAGCTTGATTTTGGTCATCCTGCTCATACTTGCCAGTATTGTGGAGCTATATTTTGGTTCACTGAACGAATCAAGTGCTATAGTGCTCATCTTTGTAATGGAATACTATGTATAAACTGTTGTTGTGCTTTTAATTGATAGTACAATTCTTTTTTCTCTGCTCAACTTCTTGTAGATCATAGCTTGCCCAAGGATTTTTCATCAGCAGCCACTCTTCAGTCTCCGTATTACTTAATTTATATTACTGAATTTCGTGGTGGGATTTGACCGTCAGTGATCAGTGGCTTTTGAAAAATATTGGAACTACAACAGTGCTATAGTGCTTTTAAATTCCTTACGATTTTAATTGAGTGGTGAGTTGCCAGCTGACTCCTCTTGCATTCTCCTTTCATAATTCCTCTGTATATTTGCTCATGCCTACTTGATTCTTATTACAAAATACTTGATGGATTTTGTGTTTAGAGTGCTTCTTTTGGTTTCATCTCTCTCGCTATAACTCATCTTTTGCTTCTTTGTTCTGTAGGAGCGTTGCACAATTTCTGGATATCGTGCTTTCTCATGGTTCACTGTGGAATATTTGAATCTGAATCCAAGGTAAATCATTCCTAAAATTTCAACACTTCTTCTATCGCTTTTCCTGATGCAGGGCCGTTGAACTAAGTATCATTAAACTTTCCAATACATATCTACATATCTTTTGCAAGAATACTTCTTTACACATTTTTACTGGAGGGTTATTAAGGCTGACTAACTGACACTGCCAAATGAGTTCATCAATGTCAGTCTTTAGTTGCATAATTTCAGCTCTGCATAAGAACTGCTTATTACTTCTTTTTGAGAGTTGTATATTTCTAACTACATTTATCACCTGGAAGCTCTTTTAATTTACAAAAAATATCTCCAAATATCACTACACAATAACTTCAGGACAACTATGAGCGTAAGGTAGTAACAATATTTTTTTGGTAATTCAATCATAGAAGTTAGTTCAAGAAACTTCTACAATTTAATTTATAACTTATTTTTATTTCTTTCATGGTCTAGCATTACTGTAATACTTCTTTAGCATTACGTTATTTTTTAAAATCCTACAAGAAGTGGTTATTCATTTTCTTTTCTTGAAAATTATGACTCTTCATTTATGTAGGAAGGCAGGAGGTGGATCTCAAAGTTGTAGTTGTTGAGATCCCTAAGATCATCAATAATCACATTCCATATTACGTAGATACTCCTTTTTATAAGAAAAACTCAGCTAATAACTAAATATGCTGCCATAAAACCATTGCTCTTATAATTTAATTATTTTTGCCTTTCATTAATTTTATTAATGATATTTTGGGGGATATATTTGTCAAAATGGTTCGCTCATTTTGAATCAAAGTGACGTTCATATATTTTCCCACATTCAAATTAAAACACCGGCCACAAGGCCCGATGATATGAGTCATGGCCTCTTTTTGTTTTTCATTGCAGTTTGTACAATAAAATCCTCTTAATTATTAATAACAATATCAAAAAACTTGGTAAGATAATAATTTTGCTAATTCCACAAGCCAAAGTTATGAAATCTTACATTACACCAACCACCAGGAAACTAGAATTTTGTGCCTTCAACTTCACCCTTCAGGATTTTGGAAGCCCCTACAAATGATGAAATCACCAGTCCATTCCGTCAAATAATGACCTTTCAAACACCTGCTTCATTAATACCCAAGACAGCAAACTTAACAGTAGTAAAGTGGGTACACTATAAATTACCTGCATAATGGTAATAGATGGTAAGTACACCTTTATTTGTTTGTCCTATATCATACAAACTCCTTCTATATAACCCCAGGTACTGAATATAAAAACTCACCCACTAATAATAATATGCCACATCTCTTCATCAAAGCCCTCCACTTGTTGCTTTGTGATGCTCTTTATTTTGTCGTTTTCAATGTGTCCACTGTTGTCATCTTCTGCTTCAGATTACATTTACCTCAGTACATGCACCTGCTCTGACAGGAATCAGAATCACCTGCTCTTTAAAATTTACTTAAAGAAGTCCCGTATATCATCTTCCAACTAAATCAACATCTATCTGGATTTCAGTCGGTGAATGCATCTCTTCTCACACAAATAACCTGCCTCCACCAGTTATTTCAAAAGCTTTGCTATATCGTCTTCGACGTGCGACAACGCTGCCGTAATTTCTCAAGCTCCTAAGGTCTGTGCTCAGTATTTTCTTGGTTATTCGTGTTTCATTTATTGGTATTCCCTGAAAGAATATCAATTAACTCCACCCATCATTCCTTCGTTAGGTAGCTCAATTTATAGAATCTTACTGAGCTTCGCTCAGGATCATCATTTTGTGTCCTCGGTGTTTCCATTGTCTTTCAATTTTTGTTTGCTTCACTTCTCTCTAGCTATTTCATCTATACTTAATTATGTATTTCAGCCGTCAATTTTGGTCTATCTACAGCAATAAATACTCCACAATAGGAAATTTCAAAGTTTCAATAACTCCATTTGAAATGTTGAGTTTCTTTGCTGGTTTCATTATTTTAGTTTTCCATGTTTAATATAACTTCGCTTCTGCCGTTAAGTTACAGAACAACATGGAACATACACCATTGTCTAAGCTGGAGGAAGGACACCGGGGTTACAAGATCAAAGCCCGAGTTGCGAGAATCTAGAATTCTACAAATCCAACATTACAAGACCAACTGATGAGTATCGATTTTCTATTGGTTTACGAGGTAAATGAAAATTAATATTACTAAAAAATGTTAGTGAACATATCTACAATATGCTAATCCTTGTCATAATGTTGTGAAACTTTTTAGAGCTAATAAACCTTTACCAGGGTATGAGTATACAAGGATCGATTAGACAGGAGGATGCACATCATATGAAAGAATTACTTATAGAAGGGAAGATTTATACACTCACAAACTTCATTGTTGGTGCTGCAAAAAAGAGTTACAGAGTTTCAGACCATAAAAATATTGTTTGTGTCGGCACATGGACAATAATCAGAGAAGTATATGAACCAGAAACAACTATTCCAATGAATTATTTCCACTTCGTCGACGACAATATCTTAGAATCGAGGTTATATAATGATGTGCAACTTACTGGTAAAAAAACTTGACTTTAAATATACACTACCCATTATCTGTCATTATATTTCATAAATTTCTAATTTTATCCTACTCCCTCTCTTTTGCAGATGTCATGGGTTTTTTGATCTCTGTTAGTCAGATGACAAACACTCAAGCAAATGGAAGAATGGTGCCCAAAAAGAACTTAATCATTCAAACCACGAGGTAATAACTACATGCACAAATCCATCTCTGAGTTAAATTTATTTACACAATTAAAAATTAATTACTAATCTATATTTAATACAGAAACAAAACAATACCTATCACATTATGGGGTGATGTGGCAGAGGCCTTTCATGAAGAAGATGCATTAGAATTGGCTACAGAAGATACTGTCATAATCATTCTTTCTTCAATGACTGTAAAGGCATTTAGAGGTATTCCATATTTATCAATAAACATATTAAAATTTATATAATTCCATGCATTCATTTGCAACTAAAGTGCTAATTTTTTTGGTCATACTTGCAGCTGATACAACACTGTCAAGCACATCGGCAACAAAGATATACCTCAATATGAAAATAGAAGAAGTTGACATTTTCCGCAAGAGGTAAGTTTTATAAACATCATTTCAACTTATACAATCTGCAAAACTATTATTTATAGATCACTAATTTACTTAATTGTATAAAAATCTTCGTCCAAAGTTTCAAATGCACAAAAAAACTCAGTTTTGTCAATCAATCACTCAACTCAATGCTGGATATAACAACTAATAGAGAGGCGAAGAACAATACTGTTTCAGAGTTGTTGTCTCTCGATAGAACTGCTGACAAAGTAAGTATTTACATCAACTTTTACTTTAAACTGCCTCATTTTGAACATACATATGATGACTGCTTATTGCAATAAATAATATGAGCAGGGGAAAATTTATTTATGCGTGGCCACCATAGCAGAGATAGATGCATCTAAAGGATGGTGGTACAACGCATGTCCTAAATGCAAGGTAAGTGTACTTAACAATAACAAAATGATGCTCTGTAGAAAGTGCGGAAAATCAGGAGGACTACCAATGCCATGGTAATTTATTTATTTACAAATTCAATATTTCTCTTTTATCTGATATTTCCTCAACATCAAATATAAAATATAGTGTGTAACCAACGGGTACAAAGTCAATATCTTGGTCACAGACGAAACAGGAGATGCTAAATTCCTCCTTTTTGGAAACCATGTCGAAAGACTCGTTAAGATATCAGCGAGCACTTTATGTAATCAGAAAGACAATAGCAGAAATGTTGTTCCACAGATTATCAACAATCTGATTGGAAGGAAATACAAATTCAACGTCTCGATCAATGACCGTGAAAATGACCCAACTATCATAACTTTTAACGTCTCATAGGTCTTGGAACTAACACACAATGTGGAAGCTCTTCACATTGTAGACATGGAGAAACCTCGCACTGAAGCATCCATGGGATTTTCTGCTGCTGGTTCAACTGACTCACAAAACAATGCAGAAGATGATCTTATAAGCCATTCTGCCAACAAAAGAACCAGGTACAAAACAAGCTAACTTTTATACAGTAGTTAATACAATTTATGAATGATACTATACCATCATCCACATATATTTCATTACAACATTGCTTTATCATCTCATTTATCACCATATACATACATTTTTTTCACACTTCTTCAAATATGTATTACTTCTATTCTAAACTTGGAAGGATTGGGCTGATTTGCTGGCGATTTGCCCGTCTTTTCTTTACCCGTGCAAATGCCTTAACAATAAATATTTATGAAACAGAGGAACGATGGAATCAGAAGAAAAGATTTGCAATGATAACTCTATAAATGCAGAGCAATGTCCAAGCATCTCAAAGGGGAAAAGGAAGATGTCATGATCATACGTACCTGCTAAAAATTAACTTCACTTTTGTCTCCTGCGTGTTTATAAACTCCATCTATGGCTTTTGTTTTCCCTACAAGATAGTGCACAACCTATCCTCAACTATGTGTTAACTTAAATTTTGTTCATGGATAGGGAATGCTATGTGCAATCCTCAACTATGTCTTAAGTTAAATTTTGTTTATGCGTAGTGAATGCTGTAAATAGCTTATGAACTATTATCGATGAAATATATTTCAAGTTTTAAAAATGACTTTGCCTTTTCATATCTCATTTGCTGTTTCTAAATTAGTTGTTTTATATTTGGCTACTTCGGCTGAGTTTGGTTTTGTTGGGGATTCTATTTCCTTCAGCTGTGTGTAGTTTTACCATATGCTAACTCCCTAATTTACATGCTTTTCTCTCTGTAAAAACCAAATCATAAAGAAAACAATGATGATCACCCATCCACATAAGAACAACACAGAATATTATGAACCCAATATATATATTACATAATCAACAATACAAATCAAGTCTCCAGAAGCTATAATGCATTCAGTTGCAATGCATAACACCTAAAAAATATTTAATGTAATGATAACAAATATAAACGAAGAAACACATCAACCATTTCTTTATATCGTCTAAACAAAATCAATCACAATGATAGTACATTATATTTTAAAATATTTACTAAGCAAATGACAAACGATTCACACAAATTTGGAACTAAACCACAACAACTCATTCTCAACTACAAATGAAATAAACATCAAATCTACAATTAAAACTCAGTCAAAGTTTTCAAAAAGGAAGATGCCCATTAATAGCAGATACATGATCGACTTCCACAAACATCATTACAATCACTACAAGACGAAACAATCTCCAAATCTTTTACACAAACCAAGGAAACTGCAAGACCTGGATCACATAACAAAAAGCTTAGAGTATAATAAGACAAAATAACTCTACTATAATAACTTAAAGTATCTCAAAGCAAACTCTAAACATCAACATAAACAATAACTCTCTACAAAACTTCGTCTTCTTTGCATCTAAAAACATCCTGAAGATCAATGTGTGGAAAACTCAACTAAACATATCGGGTAAGTAAACCTTCAACCACTTTCATCTCTTCTTTCGTTTACCTATATACATACACAGTTTATACATTTATCATTACATTAATGCTTCATTGAAAACACAATTACCCAATTTTTAAAGCTTCATCCTTCTTAAATGTTATCCTGCTTATTACAGTCTTCACTTTCTATCATGCCTGTTAATATACTTCTAGGTAACTGATTTCATTCAAAGAAACATAATTCTATATTCATCATATAATTTACCAAGAAATTTTCCTCCATTTTACATTACAAACATGTATCTGTAATCAACCATGGATCCCAAATGTTGTCTATATAAATATGGTTATTCTTCCTTCACTATTATGATATTATCTAAATAACTAGAGTTATCTCACACAATTATTATCATATTGCGACTTCTCTATCTCTACAATAATACCACTATAAAAACAGAGGAGACTAGACATATTATGAAAATGACAGCTACTTATGCTTGTTCATTTACTTGGTAGCCTCTTAAGTCATGTTTGCGTCCAATATAACGCGCAAGGTCAACAAATATCAATTACTTGGAAGCGATTATGAAGAATTGATAAGGGATCTACAATGGTTAAATATCCAAATAGAGTGTGTTGCCACAAATGATGAAGCTTTAATTGACGAAGTAATGAACTGCTTGATAGAAAGTGCAGAACAAGTTCTAAAAGAAAAGGAGGTGCTAAAGAAGAAATGGGAGGAACATCTACAAAAAACTTATAACAGTAAAGATGTGGATGTTTCTTACACAATCAATTCTCAATCAGGAAGCAAAGATGAAACCAGCACAAGCAAGTTGATGACAAAAATAATACTTCATCATGCCAAATTGCTTGTATGTTCTAAACAAAAACAATATGAAACATTCTTCCTATCAGCAATCAAGATGCTATATGAAGAGGCTCAAACCTTATATGAGATCATCATCCGCAATCAGTGAACAGTGAAAAACATAGACAATAGAAGTGTTAGAAATATAGCATGGTGTAAGGATCAATTGGCTAAACTTACTTTGGATGCTCTGGGACACCTCCAATGCCAGCTTCATTATTCTGAAGAAAATCCAACCATCAACAAAGACATTGCAGGTATGGTTTAACCCCTAGCTCGAAGCTGTTCACTTTCAAATTGCATCCATATATATCTCTTATTTATATATTTATATTTCCTTTATTTCCTCTGTTGTTTATTTATAATGGATAACATCGATTTGTTTTTCATTCTGTTTTCATTGTTTACTGGCTGAGAATTTGTAGGCCATTTAAACATAATTTACTTCATTTTACCTTATGTTGTAATCTATTGTTTCAATCATGCATAGTCAGATGTCTTCTAATACTGATACACTAATTCTGTTATTTCAGGAGAAGAAACTAAGGACAGTGTTGAAACTTTCAACCCCACAACAAATAATGGAAGATTCTACATACCCATAATAGAAGACATTTTCCGTATAAGAGAAGTTCTAATCTACAGCGAAAAAAGACTGGAAAACAATATTGAGATTGGAGATAACAGCAATGATTCTCTGCTACAGAGAAACAACAACATCTCACACACTTCCAAAAGGAAAAGAGAATGATCCAAATCGAGGAAAACCAAAATATGGTTTTTGTGTTTCACCTAAAAGTAAAAAGGTATGATAAATTCCTTTCAACCATATGTTTAAAAATATCTATCATCACAACATTGAGAAAATATTTAGCATACTCTATGTTATTTAAATTCCAGAATAATTTTTCTTTAAATACTTATATCTTATGACGTTGAAACATTTTATATAATACCCTTATATAAGATCACGTTTTATCTTACTGTTGCTGTACAACTAACAATAAATTTTATAACCTCGCAGGTTAATGTCTTCATATATATACTTTTGACTCATGGAATGATGCTAACGTAGAATTGCAATTCCATAAAACATCAGTTGATGAAACGACGACATGAATCGCAATTCCATAAAACATCAGTTGATGAAACGACGACATGAATCGCAATTCCACAAAACATCAGTTCATGAATTTTGTGCATGTAAATAGTTTATATAGCTCTTTAACAACAGTTTTATGTATATATAGACTATAAAAGTATGTATAAAATATCACAGTGTTTATGGTAAAACCACAAAAGGAAATCAACTTCTTATTAAGCATGTACCTGCCTATTCTCTAAGCAGCGCACATTACGTATACACAGCGATTTAGTATAGTTAATCACAGACATTCATGTTCCCGCAACCTTTCTGGCACATTCTCTTCATTCGGCTAATATTCTTAGCATGCTTATACAAATGTGGTAAGTTTACGTATGACAAATTTCCAAAAAAAAAAAGGAATTATAGAAAATAATACGACACCTACCAGAGTAAATCGAAGAAATCAATGACTAATTAGGTGCATTTCTGTTAACATTTCCATTGACACAATTTTTTTATAAAAATGAACTAAGTTGTATGGCCCAACAAATTTCTTCACCTCCAAAACCTCTTTCTTTCAAATTCAATCCTTTTTATGCACATCATGGTCCTCTCAAGCAGATCTCCCACATAGCCTCCGACGTATTACACTCCAGAATCAACCAACATGCGACTTCGCTTCCTTCCTCGATCTCGCGTTTAATCACTTCATGAATCCTCCCCGACACACCTTCTCCATTAATGCCCATTTATTTCGATTTCTCTGGCGATTTCACTATGTATTTAATCAATTTCCTCGCCCAGCATCCAAATCAGTTCATCACAAAATTCCTCCGACATCTCATTATTGTGCGAAAATCATGACCCCGCTGCAACGCGCGGGCATGTCCCTAGTGGTATATATTTAACAACGTATTCTGATTAAACTTATGAGATATTCAACTAAGGTGTAATTTTCTCGCAATCCAGTTTTATAGGAATAAAAGTTCTTTTTTTTTACAAATAATTCCTATGTTTGATTGGTGACAGGGTCGGTTCTAACCATTTTGATGCCTAAAACGGCACAACAAAGTAGTGTTCTATTACAAAAAATAGTTTTGGACTGGGTAAAGTGTAGTGTAGATTTTTTGCTGAACTAATGGGTTAGATAATAAAAAAATGTCTTACAAATTTTTCTTAAAAAATACATAACTTCGACATTATTCGATATTCATAATTGAGAAAATTTATGGTTTGTTCACTCTATTCCTCTCTCTTTGGTCTAGCTTCCATCTCTCCGTCGCATTTTTGTCTTATCATTTTGTTAATCAACAATAAATTTGTATCTTCATTACAAATTATGAATTGATTATAATGAATTACAGAAGGAGAGAGAGCACACAATTAATTAAGCATATTTCATCTTTCGTTGATTTTGTATTTATGGTAAACTTGGTTTCTCAGTGTGAATATATAAATATATTTGATCGTTCTTACAGACAATTATGGTATGTAAACCATGAAGAGGAATTCGCATATATATGGATATCCTAATAATCAGAACTAGTAATGAATGACTTTGTTTTTAACAAAGTCAAAACTTGAATGTTAAGCATATTTGGCATCATAACACAATTTTTTAGGTGTGACTGTTAGCTAGTCATGTAGGTTTCTTCAAATTTTAATTAATGAGATTTATAAACAGTGCAATGCACCAAAATTTACCAATATATATTTTACTTCATTATTGTACATGAAATTAAGCTATATGTGTGTATTTCTTATTCACGTATAATAATCGTTCTAAATATAACCACCAAATCAAATAAGCCATTGGTTGAGTGACAATGACTTTGCATGTCCCTGACTGAGGTCATGGGTTTTAGTCTCATCTCCTCCAGTACTTGTACTTGTACTAAAAAAAATATATATAACCACCAAAAGAAAATAAATAAATATATTATACATGTATATGCTACATTTTATGAAATCAAATTTTGATTTAAATTCAGATAATAATCTACACCGTTAGTCCGTTACATGCACCAACCTGTTCGGCACATTAGTGCTTATGCTGCATATTAATTGCAAAGCATGTGAAGCCACCACCCAAGACAGAAAAACATTTAGTGCTCTTTTTCCATTTTAATTGCAGAGCAGTTGAAGTTGGTGAATATCATTAACATATGTAGAGGAAACAAAAAACTACATTTTTTTTATTAAGATTTGAAATTTGTAGTTCTGACACTTCTTATAGGTGGTCGTATTCAATAATCGCACAAATAGAATAATAATATTCGGTGTGCTTTTATTTCCCCCCATGATATGAAAGTCTTTATATGGTTCGAATTTGCTCTTCCAAACAATCTTTCAACCGATTACAATTTCCCAAGCAAAGGGAAATTCCTTGTTCCCTTCCAATTCGATCCTGCATTCAATACTCTTTGAGTCCAAAGCACACCCTTTCACAGAAAAAATTATACTAAACTGCTGAAAATGTTGGTGACATTGAAGGGCTCGCATATGGTGAAACCAACAGAGCCTACTAGTGGTAACCTATCACTCTCAGAATGGGATCAAATTGGCACCATCAATCACGCCAGCATAATATACTTCTACCAAAAACCTTGTCAAAAATGGCTCACTTCTTCAGATTCCATAGTCAATTCCTTGAAAGATTCACTAAGCAAGATATTGGTCACATTTTATCCGCTAGCTGGTCGTTTACGCAGGATTGGTCGAGGCCGGCTCGAGCTGGACTGCAATGATGCAGGGGTCGAGCTCATTGAGGCAGAGTCCAATGCTAATCTTGAAGATTTTGGTTATTTTTCATTGTCTTCGGAGTGTGAATGCCTTGTGCCGGAGGTAGACTACAATGTCTCTCTCGAAGAGCTTCCACTGTTGCTAATTCAGCTCACTAAGTTCCAGTGTGGTGGCATTAGCCTCTGCATATCAATATCACATGTGGTCGCTGATGGGCTTAGTATGGGCCACTTCATCTCTGAATGGGCTAGAACTGCTCGTGGCGAGCAGCTGCAGATGGCTCCGGTTTTCGATCGACAAGCACTACGAGCTAACTGGCACTCTCCAGCCCTTGATGGCTTTGAATTGGATCATCATCCGTCTCTGCAGATCGCTCAATCAAGCTATGTAGAACAGCTCGAGAAGACCAGTGATGCAATGCTGAGACTGACCAAGGCCCAAGTGGAGAAGATTCGGAACAGAGCCAATGACGGTAAGATGGGCCGGCCTTACAGTAGGTATGAGGCCTTGACCGCTCACATATGGAGGTGTGTGTCCAAGGCCCGTGGGCTTAAGCCCGATCAGCGGACTGCAGTTGGAGTTTGTGTTGATTCACGTGGGCGTATGCAGCCACAGCTACCGATCGGTTACTTTGGGAATGCCATTGTTGATGTTGCTGCAGTTAGTCGGTCTGGCGAGCTTGTTGAGGAGTCACTCGGATATGCCTGCCGCATTATACGCGAAGCAATCGAAAAGGTAACATATTATGTAAAGAATCTTACGGATCTCAGTGTTATTTCATCAGTGATCTCAAATGTTGGATCGACACACAGATTTCATATGGAACACGTAGCTCTACGATTTCAAATGGATTATGTGTGTTTATCTCAGCATTTGGGATAACTGATAAAAAAACATTGAGATTCTTAATATTTTCGTATAATGTAGTTTTTATGCCTTCCATTGCTTTTCAATTTGTTCAAATTATTTTAAATTGTTAGTTTCTCATTTATTTCAATGGTTTTATTTGCTTTAAAAGAACATATAGAAAAATAAAATTTTATTCAGATTTTCTATATGTCAAAACTTTATCGCACATTGGAATAAATGACATATAAAATATATAAAATATATTTCATTCCTCTCACACAACCGATGTGTTATTGGGCATAAGAATCAATGTTGACGGTCCAAGAAGAATAAAGTCGTACGGCCCATGACTTTGGCCCAATACATATGATATTGGCTTGTAGTGTTCGAACTGGATTTTCTGACAATATATTAACATTCTTAAAATATCATTTATTTCTTAATATTTGTGTCACCTAATTTTCTCAGTACCCTTATTCAACAACATCAGGTGAATAACAGGTATCTGAGGTCAATAGTTAATTACTTGGAGAAGCAAGAGGACTTGACTAGTTTTCAAGATCTATACGCACTGGGTAGCAATCAAGGGCCTCTTTACGGATACCCTAATATTGGTGTGGTAAGCCTGTTGACATTGCCTGTTTATGGCAAGGACTTTGGATTTGGAAAAGAGATTTGTGTGAGACCAGGATCTTATGATTTTGATGGAGATACTGTGATTATACCAAGTGCAGAAGGTGATGGATCTGTGATTGTTGCTCTGTGTTTGCAAAGTGGTCACATGGATGCCTTTAAGATGTATTTTTATCAAGATATGTTTTAAGATAATTATGAAGGCGGCGGGCCCACACGTGACAATGTGGGAATGGATAAGCCATCGACTAATAAACACAAGCCACGTCAGATAATAAAGCTAATTCATCTCCAGATTTTATTGATTGATAATCGGTTATCCGTTCACTTCTATCATTTTTTTTTATCCACTGATTATTGTCTTTTCGATTCTTGGCGATTAATATTGCCCAATGTATACTCCGTTTGTTATGCGGGAAATGGCATAGTTTCAGAAAATGTTTATTGTGGAATACTTATTGATGGAAAAGGAATGGATTTTTATGATCAATTTTGTTGGTGGTTAGAACGAAGAAGAAAAAATCCTATATTTTTGCTAATCTTGGTTTGTGTTGGAGGCTTGGAGCATATGCTTGCGTGAATAAAATTGGTCTCTCAATAACTTGACTAGGGATATTGTAGACACTAAAATCTACAATCAATTTGTTGTCGATTGAGGCCTATGACAACCCTGCAAGATCAGAAAAGGTTGACCGTGAAACTTGAACACCGGTGTGGTGTCGACCGAACAAGCTCCGACGGTCAAGTCAGTCAACTGTTGGAAATATTTTTAGTGAGGGAAGTGAAGGGCTTTTTAGAGAGAGAAAGAGATAGATACCTGGTGGTTCAGAGAGAGTAATGAGGAGGACCCCTCCTCTATTTATAGTGTGCTCAATCACGTGTTCAGCACATGCTAAACAGTACGGATTAGCTCCTTTGATGGGCTGTTATTGGGCTTTTGATCCCATCTGATAATTACTGGACACCATGGCACTGAGGTGCTTTCATACCCCATCCAAATATGGGCTTTGAGTGTTGCTAGGATTTGCAGATCAGACAGGCCCAGGAATGCACATCTGGGCTGATCTGTAATTGACGTTTACGCTGGGCTTTTACTCGTGTCGGAATATTTCGGGCCAACGATTTTTGGCCCATACAGTTTGTCCCCCACTCTCGGAGTCAAGTTTCTTGACTCTGAGAGTAGTCAGGTCGTCGTTCACGGATCGCATGTTAAACTATCATGGTCTGGTTCGTTCTTACCAGATTTTCTGCCTCTTAAGCTTACTCGTTCGGACGAAAGTCCTTAACCTCTTGGGGCTTGAACGTTAGACTCTCACGGGTCTAGTTGTTCGTTCGGACGAAAGTCATTAACCGCTTGGGCTTGAACGTTAGACTCTCACGGGTCTAGTTGTTCGTTCGGACGAAAGTTCTTAACCTCTTGGGCTTGAACGTTAGACTCTCACGGGTCTAGTTGTTCGTTCGGACGAAAGTCCTTAACCTCTTGGGGCTGAACGTTAGACTCTCACGGGTCTAGTTGTTCGTTCGGACGAAAGTCCTTAACCTCTTGGGCCTGAACGTTAGACTCTCACGGGTCTAGTTGTTCGTTCGGACGAAAGTTCTTAACCTCTTGGGCTTGAACGTTAGACTCTCACGGGTCTAGTTGTTCGTTCGGACGAAAGTTCCTCGACACGTGTCCGAGGTATCTGATAGGATCTCTTGCATTGATTGTAGCTGCCAACTGTCTGACTTTTGGTCTACCGAAGGTACGCCTTTTAGGGTTTCGGGGCATTTAAATGTATTCCCCCTTCGCACGTTTCTTGGGTTCTCAGTCTTTCTATGACGGCTGACGGTTCTTTCGTCAGTCATTAATGCCGTGTAATGATGTCCCTTGGTTTTCGTGTTTATCTTCTACATATACAACAATTTTTCATTATCTTCACCAACGTCCCCCATCAGAGATCTCCTTCTCCTCTTTTCTTGCTTGCAGGTTCTTTCTTCTTCAAGTACAGGTGACTCCTAAAGTCTCTCTTCGACTTTTCTTTCTGTTTCTAGTTTCTTTCTTGCTTGCGTTCTCTCTGGCTGCTTTCTTTGATTTTTGCCCATCACTTGGCCGGTT
The DNA here is from genome assembly GCF_013401445.1 of Tripterygium wilfordii. Lineage (NCBI taxonomy): Eukaryota > Viridiplantae > Streptophyta > Magnoliopsida > Celastrales > Celastraceae > Tripterygium > Tripterygium wilfordii. The sequence continues at coordinate 966,649 of NC_052237.1, read as the reverse complement.
TTTGTTTTTCCGGCGGTTTCCTGGTCTTTGTCTCCGCCGCGCCTTTGGTCCCCGGTGGGGCTCTCCGGTAAAGGTTTCCTATGGCTTCTGCTTCCTATTTGGAAGAAATCGCCAATCTTAGGGAATCTGATTTAGACGAAGTAAGTGGCGCGCGGTTTGGTGATGAAAGGGAAGAGGAGTCCGGACAACATCTGTTGGTTAATAGGTGCGTTACCGCGACTGGGGAAATTGATGAGCGAAGTGCTTCAGGTCGGCCCGCTCCTTTGAAAGTGGTTCGTCTTCCGAGGAGGACTTATCACGAGTCAGGGGTGCGTTTTGCGGAGCCTGTCGAGGAGGCTGGTACAAGTGATCATCAGTCTCTTCCACCCATCGGTATTGAAACGATCGAAGCGGACGGCCGGCCCTTGAACTTTCTGACGAAGACGGATGCTTCGGCTCTGAAAGGGAATGAACTTCTGAGGTTGAAGTATTGTTATAAATTTCCGTCCGGAGTGGAAGTGAAAGCTGCGACTTTTTATCAGAGAGTTGATTGGGATGTTCCGGGATGGGTGGCAATGTATGAAGCTCCGTTCAAACTGGGTCTACGTTTTCCGCTGCCAACGTTAGTACGGGACGTTTTGCGTTACTTCCGCATTGCCCCAACGCAGCTCATGCCGAACGGTTGGAGGCTTCTCTTAGCAGTTGAATGTTTGAGTGAGAGGCTGGGACGTCCGTTCGGGTATCGGGAGCTGTTAAACTGCTATTATTTGAAGGAACATCCAGGAGACCCTGGCCGATATACTTTCAATTTGTTTAGAAAGAAACAGGGCCATCCGGTATTAAACTTGACAACAGCTGACCGAGGGTGGAAACCCTATTTCTTCTGGGTTCGAGGGGAGATGGTATTCGGTCCCGGCGGATCGGACGGAGTTCCTCTTTCTTGGAAGAAAGCTAGTAAGTATAGTATATTGTTCATTTCGTTCGCGATTGACTGACCCAGACTTATACTTTCCTTTTTGCAGGAAATTTGAGCACGAAGCCTGCCTGTGATAACTACGAGCGAGCTTTTAACAATTTCGTTGGGGACCTTACTGCCAAGGAGAGAGATTGGAAGGACATTTTGAAAGAAGCAAACCTCCGTAGGAGCTCTTTGTGGTCGCACGTACAAGACTTGCAAGAAGGTACTCCCGTACCTAAACTTAGAGATTTAAGTACTGTTTTGTGCGCTACAAGGTCATTCGAACTATTAGGATACCAATTTTCTTTTATGCGAAATTTGAATTTAGAAGAAAGAGGGTTATCGGACGATACAATGGCTGGCCCGGTTGATGTTAAAAGTGCTGGTGAAGCCTTTGAGCGAAGGAAGAAAGCTGCTCAGGAAGCCAAAAAGAAGTCGTCCAGAGGAAAGTCTGGAAAGAAAGCAACAGATAAAGCGAAAGACACTGTGGAACCGACCGATGGTGGCGTCGCAGAAGTCGAGCTTCCTCCTTCTCCCAGAGAGGCTAGACCAAAAAGGAAAGGAAAAGATTTGGAGGATTCGTCGGGTGCAGTCGTCTTTACCTTTCCCGAGGGGACGTCTGCTTTTGGCGACCCGGCCGCATTTATGAGTGCTGCGAGCGGTCTCGTATTCCCGGCTGACGTTGAAGAGTTTACAGATTTTACTACTGAGAGCATCGCGGACTTTAGTGCCACCCGTGCCTTTCAGGTATGTCTCTATCGGTCGAGACTTTGAGCATTTTCAAACCTCTATACGTAGGTTTTCCATGTTTTATATACACGAAGATTTAACAATATTTCTGTTGCAGGTTTTCGAGGGTTGTCTCTATATGCGTGAACAGTACGGCGTGATGAAGCAAAAATATGTTAGCGCTTCGCTCAAACAGCGGGAACTCTCGGCCGAAATTTCATTAAGAAAGAAGAGAGAGTCCCTCGCGGTAGCCAATGCCAAGGCTTTGGAAGAGAAGATTGCGTCGTTCGAGAAGGAAATTGGGGATCTGAAAGCCCAGGTTCAGTCCTTGAACGTTAGTCACAAGTCTTCAAAGGATGAAATTGCGGATTTGAAGAAGCAACTGGAGTCCGCTGTTGACGACGCCGTTATTTGTACGACTGGGAATCTAATGAGGGAATTCAAGGAAGGGAAGTCCTCCGAGTGGGATGTTGACCTACATATCCGCAACCACGAGGAGTACCTCAAAATGTTTACTGAAGACGAAGAAGAAGCTGATGGTGATGAGATTGATGATGTGAAAGATGGGAATTGCGATGCTCCCCCTTCGGCCTGAACGTTACATGGCCTTCATGTCACACCTTGCTGTCGTCCGGCTTGTGGAAATATAATTTTTGGCCAATTAAGTGGTAATGTAGTTTTTGGTGATGAAACTTTGGACGTCGGTTCATTTTGTTAATATTAGTTTCGACCGTATTGATAATAGCGGTTGTACGTTTATTTTAATAGTTTGAACGAGATTTTAACAAAAGCAGGGACTTTATTTATTTAAAAATGATACAATTTGAGATGGATAGCGTTCCAACTGTTGTTCAATTCCCGCCCGTCTTTGGCTGTCAGTTTGTATGCTCCTCGTCCGACAACTTCCCTAATCTGGTACGGTCATTCCCATGTTTGTCCGAGTTTTCCTGCCCCATGCTCTTTGGTGTTCTGAAAGACCTTTCTAAGTACGAAGTCTCCGACTCGAAATATTCGGGTTCTAACATTTTTGTTGTAGTGACGCGCCACTTTTTGCTGATAGATTGCCGTCCGAATCCTTGCCTCTTCTCTGAGTTCGTCAATCGTGTCTAAATTCTTTTCTAGTAATTCGTCATTCGTGCTCTGGCTAATCCACTGACATCTGGCCGAGGGGAGACCGATCTCGACGGGAATGACCGCTTCCGACCCATATACGAGCGAAAAAGGAGTTTCCCCTGTTGGAGTTTTTGCCGTCGTTCGATAGGACCACAGTACTCCAGGTAGTTCCTCCGCCCATTTTCCTTTGGCGTCCTCAAGCCTTTTCTTCAAAGTGTTCATGATAGTTTTGTTGGAGGACTCAGCCTGTCCGTTCGACTGGGGATTGCGCGGAGTGGAGTAGTGCAGCTCGATTCCATATTTGTTACAAAAAACTTGAAATTGATGGCTCAAGAATTGGGAGCCATTGTCGGTCGTTATCTTTTTTGGAATGCCGAACCTGCAGATAATGTTTTTCCATATAAACTTCTTCACCTCATGGTCACGAATTTGCTTAAAAGCTTCTGCCTCGACCCATTTTGTGAAGTAATCCGTTAGGACGAGGACGTATACCCTTTGTCCGGAGGCGACCGGCAATTTACCAACGATATCCATTCCCCAGTGCATGAAAGGCCACGGTGCTAGCGTGGGATGAAGCTTCTCAGGATGAAGATGAGAAACTTGGGCGAATCGTTGACACTTATCGCATAATCGGACGAAGTTCGCAGCGTCTGCACGCATCGTAGGCCAAAAGTATCCACTCGTTAGTGTTCGATTGGCCAGACTTCTTCCGCCCGAATGGTTTCCACACTCTCCTTCGTGTAATTCTGAAAGAATGTCTCCACCTTGCCTAGTAGTTACGCAGCGGAGCAGCGGACCCGAATACGATTTCCTGTAAAGCTGACTTTCATAAGTGGTGAACCGAACCGCTCCAGCCCTGAGTCTTCGGGCAGCATTCTTGTCAAGCGGCAATTCTCCTTTGTCAATGTATTTGATCAAGGGGGTCATCCAGCTATCTTCGGCAGAAATTGTTAGGACTTCATTAACGTCTTTGGTTGCCGGGGCATCAAGGTGTACAACCGGTATCATTTGTGGCTCGTTTGTCTGTAGGGCAGATCCCAGATTGGCCAGTGCATCCGCATGTGAGTTTTCAAGACGTGGTACTTGAGCTATAACGAATTCCTCGAACAAGTCTCGAAGTCTTTTTGCCAACTCCAAATAAATAATCATGTTCGCTCCGCGAGCCTGATAAGATCCGAGCAGTTGGTTGACTACCAATTGTGAATCCGATCGAACAGAGATCTTTCTTACCTTGAGTTTTTTTGCAAGCTCCAATCCAGAAATAAGAGCTTCGTATTCGGCTTCATTGTTGGTAGCTCGGAACCCACAATGGATGGATTGCTGCAATATTTCCCCAGAGGGTGAAATGAGAACGATCCCGAGCCCGCTTCCGTTCACGTTGCTGGAACCATCAACCGAGAGAGACCACGTCCCTTCCGGATGCTTCGCTATATACAACAACTCGTGCTTCGCTTGGGCCTCTATTGGTTGAGTAAAGTCAGCTACGAAGTCGGCCAACACCTGAGACTTCATCGCCGTCCGGGGTTGGAATATAATGTCATGTTCACTGAGTTCCACGGCCCATTTTGTTAATCGGCCCGACAACTCGGGTTTGTGGAGTATGTTACGCAAAGGGAAGGTTGTGACAACCACGATCGGGTGGCATTGAAAATATGGACGTAATTTCCGGGCGGCTACCATAAGAGCCAAGGCTAACTTTTCAAGTTGGGAGTACCTCGTTTCTGCATCAAGCAGGCTTTTGCTGATATAGTAGACAGGCAACTGTCGACCATTTTCCTCTCTGACTAAAACAGCGCTAACTGCTGTTTCTGAAACTGCAAGGTATAACAGAAGTGACTCACCCTGTTTTGGCTTGGAAAGTAGCGGTGCTGATACCAAATAGTGCTTCAATTGTTGTAAGGCTTCTTCCGACTCGACTGACCATTCAAAGTCCTTGCTCTTGCGTAGAATGTCGAAAAAGCTGTGGCATCGATCGGATGACCGAGAGATGAATCTGCTTAGCGCCGCTATTCTTCCGGTCAGCTTTTGCACGTCCTTCCTGCATCTTGGCGATGGGATATGGAGGACCGACCGAATTTGCTCCGGATTTGCTTCAATTCCCCTTTGAGTCACCATGAAACCGAGGAACTTTCCGGCCGACACGCCAAAAGAACATTTTGTTGGGTTAAGTTTCATATTGTATTTTCGAAGCACCTCGAATGCCTCTCGCAGGTGCCCCAGATGGGATTCAGCTTTCAGAGATTTTACCAGCATATCATCAATGTAGACTTCCATAGTTTTGCCCAGCATTGCGGCAAACATTTTGTTGACCAACCTTTGGTATGTTGATCCTGCATTTTTTAAACCGAACGGCATAACTTTATAACAAAAAATACCTCTTTCAGTTATGAATGATGTCTTCTCCTGATCATCTGGATGCATGAGAATTTGATTGTAGCCTGAGAAGGCATCCATGAAGCTGAGGAGTTCATGCCCGGCAGTCGAATCAACTAGCATATCGATGTGTGGGAGAGGGAAAGGATCCTTTGGGCATGCTTTGTTCAGATCAGTGAAGTCGATACAAACTCTCCATTTTCCGTTTTTCTTTTTAACAACCACCACATTTGCCAACCAATCCGGATATTGAACCTCACGAACAGAACCTACATCGATAAGCTTTTGAACTTCATCGTTTATAATACGATTGCGTTCGGCCGCAAACTTCCTTCTTTTCTGTCTGATGGGCTCGTGGTTCGGATCAACCTGGAGCCGATGGACAACAACTTCTGGATCTATCCCCACCATATCAGCATGTGACCATGCGAAGCAATCCTGATTTTCTGTAAGAAATTCGATGAGCTTCGTTCGAACATCATATTCGAGACGTGCGCCAATCTGTACTTTACGATCGGGATAGTCCGGATGAATCCGAATGTCATCTAATTCTTCCATATCTGGCGAACCTTGGTCGACTATAGCAGCCTTGTCTGTCGGGGCTGTTAGTTGCTGTAATTGCTATAAGTCATTTGTTTTCCCCTTTAAGGCACTGGTGTAACAGTTCCGTGAAGCAAGTTGTTCTCCCCTAATCTCTTTGACTCCCCATTTCGTAGGGAAACGTATCAGTTGATGGTACGTCGAAGGGATTGCTTTCATCTCGTGGATCCATGGTCGACCGAGTATGATGTTATACGGCGAAGAGCCTTTTAACACTACGAAGTTAGTGTTGAGATTTATTCCTTCGGTATAAACCGGCAGGGCGATCTCCCCCAGACTGTATACCTGCTCCCCGCTGAACCCAAGGAGTATTGTTGACCGGCCAATGATATGGGATTCATCGATTTCCATTGCCTTGAGACAGCCTAGGAATAGGACATTCGTCGAGCTGCCATTGTCAACCAAGACACGTTTAATAGTGTAATTAGCAACAAGAATAGATATTACCAAAGCGTCGTGATGTGGATTGAGTAATTGCGTGGCTTCATCATCAATAAAACTTATCATTTGTCCGGACGGTGGTACGATAAGTTCGGTGGATCGTAGGATTGGATTCACAGCCTTCCGGGCATTTCTCTTTGCAGTTGAATGCGATATGCCGCTGATCTCAGAACCACCGATAATGACTCCGACTGACCCTTTTGGCTTCGGGTGAGTCGGTGGTGTCAGCTCTCGATCAATCCTTCTGGCCATGGTTTCTTTACCCTTTGCGGTCAACACGTCTTTGAGGTGCCCACGGTTCAACAACTCGATAACTTCATCGTGTAAACCTCGACAATCCCGAGTGGTGTGGCCATGGTCTTGGTGGAAATCGCACCACTTCGATGAGTCCCGACGGTCAGCTGGGGACCTCATTTTGCTAGGCCACTGCACCTTGTTCCCCAAGCTCTTAAGAGTGGAGATCATCTCGGTCGGTTCAATGTTAAATGCGTATTCCGGCTTTCGAAAACTGGACGATGCAGATCTAGATCGATCGTAGTGTCGTCTATCATGGCGTGATCGATCCGACCCTCGAGGTCGATGATCTTGGCATTGATCCTTGCCGACCCCAGTGTGTCCGACGCTCCGCCCGGCCGGGGGTTGCTGTTGATTGCTTTCATCCTCGTCCCATTTAACCTGGGCCCACGCGCGCGCCAGCGCGTCTTCCATGTTGGTACACGGAAACTTCGTCAACTCTTTATAGAGTTCGTCGGAGGGTGACAGACCCTTTCTGAAAGCCGTGACAGCTGTCTCCACGTTACAGCTAGGGATCAGCACCTTCTCCGCCAGGAAGCGACCAATATAAGAGCGAAGAGATTCCTCCGACCCGCGTCTGATTTTGTAGAGATCGTCCGAAGCTTTGGGTAACCTCCTGCTGCTAGCAAACTGCTCTATGAAAAGATCTGTCAGTTGGGCGAACGAACTGATCGAGGCATTGGGGAGGTTAATGAACCATTGTAATGCTGGACCGGTGAGGCAACATCCGAACGCTTTGCACATGCATGCTTCACGAGATTCCCTTGACACGGTGAGGGTGAGCATTCTTTGTCTATACTGGGCCATATGGTCGTCCGGGTCGCTGGTGCCATCGAAGGAGCGCATGTTGGGAAGATGGAATTTCTTCGGCATTTCCACCGAAACGATGCGATCGGAGAACGGAGAGTCAGAATAACTGTCGGGTAGGCTTTTCCGGATTGGCACCGGTACTCCGGGAAGTCGTCTGAGGAATGTTTCGACTTCGGTTAGTCTCTGCGCGTCGGTTAAACCCTTGTCATAGGACAGCCCGGCATCGGTTGTCATGGTCGAACGAGTTGGTGGGGGCGGAAGATCCCTATGATATGCATTAGATTGCTCGCCGACCGATAAAGGTAGGTGTGGGACATTGAATGACTGAGATCGCGGCTGACAAGAAGTTTCAGCTGGATTAGGAGAGTCCAGTGACTGCATCGAGCCGATATTGAGACGGACCTGTGAGGTCGGGGGCGGTGTGGAAAGCTGAGCCAACAACTGTTTTACTTTGCCCCTCAAGGCAATGTTTTCTGCCCGGACGGAGGCACTTTCGGCCTTTGCTGCAGCCTTGTCCTCCGCCATTTGAGCCTTCAACGCTGCCAGTTGAGTAGCAAAATCATTTGAATCGTCCGAAGACATGATGGAGAGTCGTCCGGAAATGACTGATCTAGCCGAATGATTGTCAAGGCCCCACGGTGGGCGCCAAATTGTAGACACTAAAATCTACAATCAATTTGTTGTCGATTGAGGCCTATGACAACCCTGCAAGATCAGAAAAGGTTGACCGTGAAACTTGAACACCGGTGTGGTGTCGACCGAACAAGCTCCGACGGTCAAGTCAGTCAACTGTTGGAAATATTTTTATTGAGGGAAGTGAAGGGCTTTTTAGAGAGAGAAAGAGATAGATACCTGGTGGTTCAGAGAGAGTAATGAGGAGGACCCCTCCTCTATTTATAGTGTGCTCAATCACGTGTTCAGCACATGCTAAACAGTACGGATTAGCTCCTTTGATGGGCTGTTATTGGGCTTTTGATCCCATCTGATAATTACTGGACACCATGGCACTGAGGTGCTTTCATACCCCATCCAAATATGGGCTTTGAGTGTTGCTAGGATTTGCAGATCAGACAGGCCCAGGAATGCACATCTGGGCTGATCTGTAATTGACGTTTACGCTGGGCTTTTACTCGTGTCGGAATATTTCGGGCCAACGATTTTTGGCCCATACAGATATGTTGAAGCAGTAATTTAGCATGGTGTTAGAACTAAAGGTCATGTTAATACTTGTCAATCAAGAGAGTTATATATAAGTAAATGTCAAACACTTCTCACACAAAAAAAGTGTTCTCCAGATCTAAGTAATGTGAGAACGGTCCAAGAGAACAAATATGTGAGGGGCTTGTGGTCTAAAATAAACAATATTTGTTGATGTGTTTGAGCGAAAATTTTTGACATGATATTGAAACAAAACTCAATCAATTTGAACACGACATTTACCCGTATTCACTTGTTGGGATTCGCATAATGAGTTTACGAGTATGGAGAAGTGTTAAGACTTATAATTCCACATCGGATTGACATAATCCAACCAAGTGGCATATAAGCAAATGTCAATCACCTTTCACAGAACAAAATCGTTTTCTATATCTAAATATTACTAAGATGGCCTAAGAGAATAAATTCGTATGAACCCATGACGTGAAATATATAAGATTTATTGATGTGTTTGGACTTGAATTTATAAGAGGGCATGGGTTTATGCTTAAGCTTTTGCATCCACCTCCATGATATTTTTATTTTTGTCATAAGACAAATATTCGTAAAACTAACGAGAAAAAAATGATGATATCGTAATGTGGCTGGACCATAGTACGTACCGGCCCATATTTCAGGTTCGTTGGTTAATCCATTAGTCATTATGTGGGCTTTGTTTGCAATCCACTAGGCACTAACCCAAGCTAGACAGGCCCAATTTTATTACGTGAAAGTATGGGTTTCATTCATCATCGAAGATTCCACCACCATAGCATGCCCATAAGCAAGATCAGATCAGCCAAGGTGAGTCTCATTCCACTTACACGTGTCCTATTCATGCACTTGTCCCCGTAGCCGGAAGAGACAGGGCAATACCGGAGCGACAAAACTATATCACACATGAAGACAAGTAAATAATGCAGATTGTGGGACATAGCCTCGCAAGATGAGTCATGGAGGATCCTCTGGATAAGGTCGACATCTGTCCACCTAACCTCCTACAGCGACAATTTATCTTTATCGTGATATTTTGTGATTCCTTCACGGCTTCACCTTTACGAAAAGGTCGATAAGATATGCATCAGCCAAGTCAAAAAGTTATCCAATGAAATCCAACCTAATCTAAAAGGCGTAAAAGTAAGGGAAAAAGGTTTTCAATGTCTCAATCTTCAGTAAAATAAATAATCGTCACTTGCAGTTGATAATGGTAGTTCATTTTTTTTTAAAAAAAACCATTATTTTATAAACTTTTTTGCTAGGAGAACCACTGTCAATAAATGATTTGATAGCTGCTTTAAAATAATTTTTTTTTAACTTGAACAATTTTGTGAGATTTGATGTTAAACTAGCGCCGTCAAAATAAATAATTATAATAAAACACAGAGTGTGACCGCAAATATATTAATCTCAATGGGAATTAAATGTAGTATTTTTTTAATTCATACAACTTGCCCTAATAAATTTTTTTTAAAATACCCTCTAAAAAATATTATATTAACACTTCAAATAAATTTTATTTTAATACTAAAATCTTCTCATTAATGATTATCATTCTATTTAAGCTTCCAAGACAAAATTCAAGCTTTTGATGCCCTAGTAATTGGCGCTTGTGCCTTTTTAACTCACGAATTATTGAAGTTGCATCAATAATTAAAAAAGTTAAGCCTTTTCATAACCATCCTTATCTTTAGCCACAAAATTAATTTAATGGACATCCCTTTCCACCCATCTCACGATAAACCTCTCGACGAAATCTCGCTGAGACACTCACGTCCAAAAGACACAAGAGGCTAAAATAAACCTCGACTATCTCGTCCAGGGCCCCCCCACACCACGCCACATGGGCCCCACCAGTTCGTACAGTCCAAAAACCACTCTCGCATGGGACCGGCTCATTCCATTATAAAACACAGACATCATCAGTGCAGAAATAGGAACTACGAACAAACTACGAAGTGAAGGTATCAAGCTAGCCATTCATAATACTGTCAAGAATTCTCGTCTGCTTCATCGGCGGATCGGAAAACAAAATTTGTTAAACAGATCGAAATAAAATGAGTCACTTGAACCGTGTGTGCGTGGCTGCGGCAGTGGCTGTTTTGCAGGGTCGGAAAGATCAGGGGCATAAATGGAAGTCCGGGTTGAATTCTTTTCGGCTGAGCAAGAGGAGGTTCTTCTCAGGCGGCGACAAGCCGGATTTCCGTCCACTATATGGTGCGATCGGGTTGGATCTTACTGGGATTATGGAGATTCGTGATGGATACGAGAGGCAGGGGCAGACCGAGGAGTCTCTCCAGCGAGTCATGTATTTGAATTGCTGGGGTCAAAGCTGAGGTCCACCGTGGGAGAGTGGAAGTTCCCGGTGAGAACAATATTTGTACATGCGACTAGGTGGCGATAACTGATAAGATGCATCTGGTATGCGAAGGGGGACTCGTGGTTGACCGAGTTACAACGGCCGAGTTGCGTATGGAGATTCACTGTTGATGTGGCCTGGGCTGATGTTGAATACTTGAATTGTGAAATCACTGAATTGTATATAACCTCCTTGAAGAAGTCAATAGAAGGCTGTTTTGCCTGGTTATGAATTTAAATCTCTGATTGCAATTTTCCTTGTTTGCTTATTTGATCCAATTATGTGGAAGTATCAGTTTCCCAATCTAATCTGAAACAAGGAGTAATAGTAAGATCAATGAAGCCTTTAATTGGGTTTTAACATGAGATTCAGGTTTTAGAATCAAGAGACTAGTTTTCCCCAATCTGCAACAGTATGTTAGTATTTTGTTAGAATCTTACTTGGGGAAACAGCTAGCAAAGGCGGTCTAGGTATTCCACACAAACGAATGATTGAACGCTGCCGGATCAAAAAATTCCACAAAAAGTAGTGGGAAGCCGTCTTAGAATTTTAGGGCTTTCACTTTTCATAGTTTAAGCCTTTAAGATGAAGCCCGGCCCAGGTAAGATGCGCTCCTAGTCCTCGTGGGGCCCAGAGAGCGAAGTTTGATATTTGACTGCATACCTTTGAGATCGAAAATCGGAGCGTCTGTGGGAGCCGTTTGGCATCGGAGGGCCAAGATTAGACCAAATTTGCAACGTCTACCTTTTCTCCAACGGTCAAAAATCTCATAAAACCTATACAGAATCCCCTTATCGATGTGTTACTCTAAATTGTTTCCTTCTTTGATTCTTTCTCGTCACTCAAAGAAAACCTTTCTAAGAATATAAACCGCGATTTAAGAATACAAACAACAGTCTTGATCTCTCCAAAACACCGTCCTAAATTTTTCGTAGACCCAGTGAAGGAAAGGAAAATGAGTATTCTTCAATACCCAGATGCAGTGAGTGCATCAGAGCTTCAGGTATGGAACAACGCTGCGTTCGACGACGGAGATTCAGAAGACTTGACCCCAACTAAAGCTTCTTGGTCGAATCTGAAAGCTTCTTATGTGAATCGGTCGCTCGAATCTGATTGTAGAAAAGAGAATCAGAGTCCTGTCTTGGTAAAATCTCCTGTTCCTCTCAAATCGTCAATACCCGTAAAGCCCCTTAACTCAAACAATGTCATAGGAAATTCGCAAGGGAAGCCGCCGAAGGTTTCTCTCAAGCAGGGTTTTCTTGAACCCTTATCAGAATTGAATACTGGAATTGAAGAAGAAGAGAAAAATCGCGATGAACAGAAGATTGACATGGAGATCGAAGAAATTCAGAAGGAAATCAATCGGTTATTATCGAAACTTGAAGCGCTTCGACTTGAAAAGGCTGAGAGCAAATTGAAAACGATTGAGAGGCGGGGAAGAATAGTGCCAGCAAAATTCATGGAACAGAAACAGGGTGTCAAGAAAGATTCAGCGAAAAAGATTGACGACTCTCTCGTATCAGGTACAAGAGCAAATCTTAATCGCAGAGGGGTCAGCTTGGGGCCAGCAGAGATAGTCGCTGGAGCAAGATCTCGGTTACAGGGTAAGCACGAAATCACCCCTGTTCAGCCAATACAGAGTCGGCGCAAATCTTGTTTCTGGAAGCTTCAAGAAATCGACGAAACAAAGGTAACAAAAGAGAGAGGAAAAAGCTCGAGTTTAAGTCCAAAATCAGGAAAGACTGTATCAAAGATTCAGACACAAAGACAAGCTGCGACTACAGTTGGGTCTAAGAAGACTGTGAAGAAAGAAGACGGGATTCTCGCAACAATTCAACCAAAGAAGCTATTTAGAGAGGTAGACAAGACAGCATCAACCAAGAAACCATTGAAACCCGGAAGGGTTGTAGCGAGCCGGTATAGTCAGATATCAAATCAGCTGAATGGGAGTGTCACAGTGAGTGATGTTAGAAAGAGGTCTTTGCCTGAGAATGACAAGGAGGATGTGCAAAGGTGCGACAAGAGACGCGTCTCACGTGGGAATGCAGTGATGCAGAAAACTGATACTAGAGTGAAGAAGAGGTGGGAGATTCCAAATGAGTTGGTGGTGTACAAGAGTGTTGCAGAGGATGAGGAACCTCCACAATCCTTTTCGGCAATGCGACAGGAGCAGCTGCCAAGGATCAGGATAGCCCGGCGTGTCAATGAGAGTCCAAGAGATTCTGGTGCTGCAAAAAAGGTTGTCGAATTGGTTGGGAGGAGATCATACTTTGCCCCTGAGGAGGAGGTGGCAGGAGCCTTTGTTTGTCAGGCATTGACATTTAAAGAAGAGGACCCAGATGAAGAAGAAGCACACTTAATTTTGTGAAAAAAAATTGAGCTCTGAATCTGCTGAGCTTTGTATTTATAATCCATAAGTCTTGTTATGGAGTAAGGTTGGATTTGTTTTGTCCTAATGGGTTTGTAAGTTTCTGGTCAAGTATTTTATGTTCTATTATGAAATAATGGGATAAGCTTTCATCTTTCCGTATGTTCATGAACGTTGTCTCAAATTGTTTACTTCTCCTGCCCCTCTACCCCCACTGCCCACTGGCATTGCCCGGAATTCTGGAAATGCAATTATGCTAACCAGATGGCCCAGAGACAAAAGACTGAAAGAGCATGGGCTTACCAGCACAATGGCTTACCGGGCTGGGCCAGACAAAGAGCAGCCCAACTTAAAGTCCTTCATTGAAAAAATAGTTTAGGTCCTAATTCGATAGTGTGATGAAGAGTTCATACCAGCGCGAAAGAGAGGCAGTCGCAGCGGCCGCTACAGAATGAGGACAGAGAGTGAGTGAGTAAGCCGCTAACCCCGTCGGTCTGAAGCCTCAACCCCAGAACCGATCTTGTTGAGGCTTTTCATCGGAAATTCGATTAAACGGGGGAATGTCTTGATGGTTTCGATTATTAATCGATATGATGGTAGCTGCTTCAAGGTGCTTCAAAGGCATTCGTCATTGCAAAGCCCATATAAACGCATATGCAGCGGTGCAAAATAGTTTAGCTTTTAACTCGTCTTCAGTTCGCAGCTTTGGAGGTCGCGTTGGCGGCAGAAGAAGCGGAGGCTACTTGTACACTGTAAGTCTAAGACTCAAAGGAATCGATTTTTTGGCTGAGCTTAGTGCCTCTCTTAATTGCTTTTGGCTATTGAATGCGACCAACTTCACGCCGAAGCGTCGAGTAACTCGGATAAATTCATGCTTTATTGAAAAACTTCATATTTGAGCCAAAGCCTGGATGTTGCTTGTGTTTATGTAACTTGTCTAGAATGTTGCGCGCATTATCTGTCTGCATTTTGCTTTGGGTGAATGAAAAATTGCTTCATATATGTCTCACATAGATTAACCATTTTTGAGATTTCTAAAATTGCTTCATATATGTCTGACATAGATTAACCATCGTTGAAATTTCTATTTACCTGTTATAAGTTCTGATATTTTTATTTTGGTCATCCTATGGTGACATTTTACAATACAGAATTCTTTCAAATCAATTACAGTTGGTGTCCCCTGGATCTCTCCATTTTTTGCAATTACGCATGCAAATCATGTAAATTATAGGCCATTTTCCATACAGGCCTCTTCAGATGAAGTAGTGGATGAATTCTTGAATCAGATTCGTGCCGCTGTTGAAAAATCTCATAAGTCAAGTGGAGAAATCTGTACTTCTTGCATTGAGAAGCTGTGCAGAGAGGGAAACCTTTCTACTGCTGTTAGATTACTACAATCCTTACGTGATAGTGAAATCCGCCTAGACTCCAATGTGTATAAGCTCCTTTTGGCAGCAGCAAGCGACAGTAACGACATTGACACTTTGTCCCAGGTTTTCAAAGATCTCTTTGTGTCTTGTAAGTCTTTGCCTTCTACTTCTTACTTTCATGTCGCCAAGGCTTTTGCAAATACAGATGACAGTGTCCAGCTACTGGGATTTGTTAAAGAGATATCGGAATTGACTTTTCCCAGTGGTTTAATGGCTGTAAACAGAATCATCTATGCCTTTGGTGAAACTGGTCAGATTGATAAGGCCATTTTGATATATAATCATATGAATGATTTGAAATGTAAGCCAGACTTGATCACATATAATAACATCTTAGATATCCTCGGCCGTGCACGTCGCATAGATGAAATGCTGCATGAGTTCGTCTCCATGAAGGAAGCAGACATCGTTCCAGATTTCATCTCTTATAATACACTGATAAACAACTTGCGGAAGGTAGGTAGATTGGATCTGTGCTTAGTATACTTCAGGGAAATGGTTGAGAGTGGAATAAATCCAGATTTGCTTACTTACACTGCATTGATTGATGTTTGTGGACGATTGGGAAACACTGAGGAGTCATTAAGACTCTTTAGTGAGATGAAGGTGAGGCGAATTCGTCCTTCAATTTATATATATAGGCTGCTTATCAGTAATTTGAAGAAGATTGGAAAGGCGGAGTTAGCAACAACTCTTATGGAAGAGATGAATGATTCTCTTTCAGATCTGGCTGGTCCAGGGGATTTTAAACGAAAAGGCGATCGAAAAGGTAGGTAGTTGGGTGCTCGATAGTCCAGTTATTGAGTTATTGTGGAATGCTCATTTCTGGGTTCTTGAGATAGCTTATCGAAGGACAT
Source organism: Tripterygium wilfordii (assembly GCF_013401445.1). NCBI lineage: Eukaryota > Viridiplantae > Streptophyta > Magnoliopsida > Celastrales > Celastraceae > Tripterygium > Tripterygium wilfordii. The sequence goes on along the minus strand of NC_052237.1, from coordinate 951,141 downwards.
GTGATGGAGGCCTATGCATGCAATGTCATCGGTAAGTAATTTAAGCTATTTGTATTCTCATTTACTTTCTGTATGACCCATTTCTTCACTTTTGGTTTCAGCACCAACTTGATGATTGACTCTCTGAATTTTCTTTTCGCCACTGCTCATATGTGAAAGTGTTCTTTATCTACAACTTATCTTTTAACTGGTTTGAGAACGAAAATTTGTGTTACTTAAAATTCTACTTGGTGATAATATAATTATTCTGTCCGTGATGTGATGGATGTTATGGAAAATGTTTTCGCTGCCCAACTTCTGCATCTTTTAACGATCTACATAAAACAGCAGGTTGTTGATTGGGAGCTAAGCAAATGGTTGGTATGTTGCAAATTAATGCTAGCATCTGGAGAGAACTGTTGTCATAGATTCAAAAGTTGAGAGCAGGAGTGCTGTCTAGGCCAATCTGGTTGAAGTATGTATATACATTGATCTTCCCATGCAATGGATGGCTGAGGTGAAATGCCTTTTTACAGTTACCTAACCCTTGCTTCTTTGTGATGATATTGGTCATACACAGTTTAACTTGCAACTTAGGAACTTTTAACATGGCATCTCGGATTGTTGCATAAACACTCCAAACAAGGATCATGTGGAAGCATCTTCATCTTCCAAGCAGTTTGCTACAAACAACGTTGAGATCGATTACATGATTCAATATGAGAAATTAGTGAGAATGTTTGAAGCTTTCTCTATGAATCCCTTAGCTTTGAATCCATCAGTGTCTATTTTAAGGGCATTGGTTGGTAATATGTTATAGAATACTGAGATGTAGATGTAAAGCAAATCAATCTGTTAATGAAGAATGACATTCAATTGAAGGTACTCTGGTTATCTTTTGTGCTTTCTGCCAGGATGGGATTCTTCTAATTTTTTTTTGTTTTATAAGTTGAAAACCTGATTTAATTTGGTTCAGTGGTTTTCATCAGAAACCACCTTATATAGATTGATACACGTGTCAGTTGGAGTTGGACGGTTTCACAACCCCTTTTTCTTTCGTAAAAATCCATGCTAAAGGAAATATAGGCATTTATTCTTTAATGCTAATAACCTAGAAAAATTGATTTTCAAATATTATTCTCATTGCAGGAAAAAATCTTTGTTCTAGAAGTCAATAACTCCAAAATTACTTTGGCATCAATGATTCTTTGATAAGCAGAATTAAGTTGCCAAGTGCTAAACCACATCTGCGAGGGAGAGGAATGTCCAAGCCAGCCAGGATTTTTCATCAATATAACTAGTGACTATTCATCAAGGTGTGAGCTATTACAAATATAGCAGAATGCTTCAGAAGCCATATCTATGCATGCTTTAACAATAAAACACTGTATGAATTGATGCACAACGGGAGATAAAACATTTCTCACTTAGAGAGCACCAACCCAACATAAGAGGAAGAAATATCACACAAAAGGATAGAAGTATATATACTCGATAGAAGCAAAACACTGCAGTGCATCTACAGAAGATTTGTTGGTGGCTCAATATAACTTCAATAAGGTTTCATCACTTCTAGCTTTAAATACGGCTTGAATCTCTTCCAAAAATGTATCTCCGAGTCCAATCAGATATCACTAACATCCTTGTGCGCCAGCTCACTTGCTTACTGAACACAAAAGTATAACCATATCAAATCAATTTCTTTTATGCCAGGACTTCTTCAATTGCTATCAAATCAATTTCTTTTATACTCACCTTGCATACACAGAATACCAGAGCCACTGAGTGCTTTGACCCATTGAAACCCAGTCTCCAGGCAATTCGGCAGCTGTTTGATCTCCTCCTAAAGGTGCGAATTGCCCAAAATGCTTGTACCTACAAACCACAAGTTTCCAACGGCTTACAGTAAAGCAAGAACAAAAGAAAACAGAAGCTAGAATATTGTGGCATTTGGTTGGTTAGTCTATACATCCTACTAGTTAGAGTAGTTTATAGAATAATACAACAAGCAGATTAATGGCAGCATAGAGGAGTGAGGACATCGAACTTTTCCAATAAGAATGCTATGGAAGATAAGAAAAGAATATCACATGAGGAAGATTTACTTGATCTACTGAATTATAAAGAAGTTGAGAATAACTTCTTTCAGGGAGTTTCTTGCGAAAATGTGCAGCACAATAATGATGCCCGGCACTTCTTAAAACAAGAAAGAATTATATAGATCAAACAAACTCATGACCAGGAATCTTGGAAGATATATGGACTGATCACATAGGGAATACCTAAATGGACGAAATTGATGGCGCCCGCCACTTCTAAAACGTCGAGGACCTTCGGGTAGACCTTCACACTGCTCTCTACGGTTAAAGCACCTTGAGAGATATGTACCTTGTTGAGCAGCAACCTGCAAATTCAAATAATAATTACTGTCCCCTTATCATCCTTAGTCCAAAACTAACTACTTGCACAAGTACAGTCCAACCAGATGAAAGACAAACACCTGAGCAGTTGCAGGCAGACTCGTCATCTGTGAATCAACATGAGAAAGGGCTAACTTAAATTCTTCAATATCCACTTCCTCTCTGTAATTACCCTGAGGATCTTTCAACAGATCTGCCACATCACTCAGATGCATTTTATTTAAAAAGACATCCACCTGAGGATATCTTTCAATGATATCATCTATCACATCTTTGAATTCTAGGATAGTCAAGGTACCGGAGTTGTCCTTGTCTGCATCCCTAAAGATGGTTGAGATGTCTTCCTAATGACGAAACATTATCAACATAGAAACAAATTATAAACTATTCATAAAGAGGTGAGGTGCATTCTAAGAAATATAACTTTAATGTTACCAACAATGATGAAGCAATCATGGAAAACATTTATTGCAGTTGAAGATTACTAAAAGAAATTCTGCATAAAGTATTCAGTGAGACTTTTGTGAACCTTTTCTTTTCTGACACAACATGCGGCATATGGTTAAATATTGAGTTCGCTAGTTAACTGACATTAGCACATAATATTGTCTGTTTACAGTTTCTAATACCATAAAATAGCCTTCCACTGCTTTGTAAAAGAATAACAATCCATATATCTCACCAAGCAAACAATGTCATATATGAGAGGGCAGGATCACGTAAGTTGGAAAATGCTGAGTTTACTATTATATAGGATATGCAAAATTTTATCGTTCATGAAACAATGAACAATGTTTAGCAATTGCAAACTTCAACAACTGAGGAAGCAAACTCAATGTCAGCTTGGCCTAGAAATGCAAAGATTGATTCATTTAAAGGGCCTTGTAACATTGTGCTGTCACCAAAATTTGAGAAATAATAAGCTAGAGTTGGATCACTTGAACGCACAGCGACATAGCAGAATGCCAAATGGCATATGAACCCAGGCACCCAGCAAAAACAAAGAATAACACCAATCAGCTAGGAGTGCACATACCATGATCTTACGTTGATCTATTGTGGCACAATCACCTAGGGCATACACCTGATCACATCCCTTGACCCGCAACCATTCGTCTGTTGCTAGAACACGTCTATTACCCTGTACACAAAGCAAAAGATTAAGCAAAACCAACTGAGTCCCAAATAACTACTGTTTTGATAATTTAGTTTGCAACAGACCTGGCCAATTTGTTCCATGAAGTCCCTCATAACTGGGCGGGTTCCAACACCAGTAGACCAGACAACCAATCCGTGGGGTACAGAGCAAACCTCTCCCTTAGATTTGACTTTCATGCTAATTTCCTTATCGGAAACACTTACAACTCGGCATCCTGTTTGAACCTCAATTCCATCTCTACTAAACTTCTGTTCAGCAAATGAACTGATTCTATCATCAAACCTGCAGAGAGACATAGAGCATTGAATTTGGAAAGTTTCAAGTGGAAGCATAAAGTAATGCATTCATATTGGGTCCAATAAAATGCAAGGTACATCGACATACATTTGAACATAGAAACACAAGCAAATGGGATCTTCCTAGACCTGACATACCAGATTTCAATGGAACCATACCAATATATAATTAACATGAGATGTATAAGGATGATCCTCTAAATTTGAATAGTATACCTCAGAATTAACTATTAACACGTGCTTGTGAGTCATTGTGCATACAATATGTGCTATCAATGGCTAAAAATGGAACACGAAAAAACATGTAATTAGCACAGAACTTACGAGTGGAGCATGTAGCAACTTCATGCTTTTCAAACTTCAAGTATGTTGACTTAGATAGAAAAATACATGCTTATAGGTGAGTTCTAATAAATTGAAAAATAAGTCACCAGGAGATACCATTCAATAATTTCTCACATCAAGGAAAAAAGTGCATCCCTGTAGTGTTCCTGCTAACCAAATCCAACCCCATGGGTGGTAAAGAATAATGTGATTAAGAGATACTGGTTTGATGATGGATTTGAGGCCACAGAAAGTATTTCTTTGATCGTAAGAGTAATAGTACAAAGATCTACCATTCTTTTTTAAGCTTATGTTATGTCTTGGTTCTCACTTCTCACTTCTCACTTCTCACCAAGTAACATAGTGCAAAAAAATGAAGGATTATTCTTTATTATGTACATATAAGAGATCATAAGGTAAATTCCTAGCGTGCAAAAGAAGCAGGAGAATTAAATCTGTAGTTCAGGAGATATTTTAGCATTCATGCACTAAAGCGATAAAATATGGCATTCCTTACATGTTCAAAATATGATCTCCTGATTGAATTAATGTTATTTTCACTAGCTCTTTAAGTGCTGGATATATCTTCACTAAATCTTCCTGGATAAAGTCATGCAGCTCCGCGGCAAATTCCACACCTGTAGGGCCCCCTCCGACAATTATGAAATGAAGATTTGTCCTCCGTTCTTCTTCACTTAGGTCTGGCAGAACAGCCTTTTCAAAACAATCTATGACACTTCTACGGATCACCTGAGCATCCTCCACTTCCTGCATGTTATGCTCAGTTACTTGCATTAATGAAGTACAAAATATCTCATTTTTAAATCTTTATAGCAGTTTTACAATATTCGCAAACAAAAACACAAATGAGGTTGTAAAAAGAATGAAACATTAACATATGACACAGGCTTTATGGTATTTAAACAACTTTACCTTTAGAAAATGGCAGTTCTCCTGTACACCAGGGGTGTTGAAAGTATTCACTTGTGCTCCTACTGCTATGACCAAGTAGTCATATTCCAAGGAAAATTCATTTTTTCCCACCAAGTTGTTTTCAATATTAGACCTACAGAAAACCTTTTTGTTTGCAGCGTCAATTTTGAGACACTCTGCCTCCCAAAATTGAATTTCACCATTTCTCTGTAAATCAATGGAAAAGTGAGTAACAAATATTCCCAACCATTACACAGTTTTCTTTTAAAACTGGAACCCCTACGGAACTAACAGCTTGACAGCTGCAATTCAAAGAGACAAAGCAGTATTTGGTGGACATCATGTAATGTTGTAATGTCAATATTGGAAGTAACTCAAAAGTAAAAAAAAAATTAATCAATTGATTCATGGCGATGGCATACGTAAATCACTTGATGATCAAGAAAATTCGGGGATTTCCCTCTCAGATGTTGATCGTGGGTCTAGAGAGACTAGCCGTAGAGAGCTTTCCAATCTTATGAAGGCAGAGGAATCGGCCTGGAGACAAAAATCCAGAATCTGTTGGCTTAAAGAGGGGGATAGAAACACGAAATTTTTTCACAGAATGGCCTCAATTCACAGGAATCAGAACTACATTAAATCTATGCGCATCAATGGCAGAGAAGCTACCCTTGAAGGGACTTTAAAGACAGATATTCCAGCTTATTACACGGCCCTGTTTGCAGAAAACTTTCAGTGGAGGCCCTCTTTCGATGATCTGCCCCTCAATGCCGTAAATGCGGAAGATGTGCTTTGGCTTGAAAGGCCTTTTGAAGAAGAAGAAATAAAGGCAGCCCTGGATAGTTGTAAGAGTGATAAAGCCCCGGGCCCGGATGGGTTCACTATGGAGTTTTTTAAGAGATTCTGGTCTATTGTGAAGGCAGACATTGTGGAAGTCTTTAATGACTTTCATAAGAACGCAGAGTTCGTGGAGTCGTTGAACACCACCTTCATCACTTTGATTGCCAAGAAAGCTGGCGCCCATGACATCAAAGATTTCAGACCAATTAGCATGATTGGTAGCATTTATAAATGGTTGGCTAAGCTTCTCTCAAAGAGATTAAGTAAAGTTCTGGGAAGTGTTATCAACGAGGCTCAGCACGCGTTTGTAGAAGGTAGGCAGATTGTTGATGCTTCCTTGGCAGCAAATGAGATTGTTGACCATTATTCTAGACTCAAGAAAACTGGTATCATGTGCAAGCTGGACATGGAGAAAGCCTTTGATAATGTGAGCTGGAATTTTTTGTTCAAAGTCTTGGAGAGAAAAGGTTTTGGGAGGAAGTGGATTTGCTGGATAAAAAAGTGTGTTACTTCAGCTTCCTTTTCAATCTTGGTGAACGGGGCTGCGACAGAATTCTTTCACTCCTCAAAAGGAGTTAGGCAGGGTGACCCCCTGTCTCCCCTCCTTTTCATTTTAGGAATGGATATCCTGAGCTGCATGTTGGATAGAGCCGTCTCAAACGGCATTCTTGAAGGGGTCACTATCAGCAATAGAACAAACTCTGTCATTGTGTCTAATCTTTTATATGCAGATGATGTTTTGTGCTTTTGTGGAGGAAGTGTGGAGCAAGTTAACATCCTTCGCGCCATCCTTTTAGGGTTTGAAGCTATCTCGGGTTTGAAGGTCAACTTAAGCAAAAGTCATATCATTCCTCTGGGAAGCACTGGAGAGGTTGAAGTTTTAGCTGAGGCTCTCGGATGCAGCATTTGCAACTTGCCCACAAATTATCTCGGGCTCCCGCTTGGTGCTAAACATAAAGATCATAATATTTGGAGCCCTTTGATTGCTAGTTTTGACAAGAAGCTGTCAGGATGGAGAAGAAATTGCTTATCAAAAGCTGGAAGGTTAATGCTGATTAAGAGTACCCTCTCTAACCTCCCAGTTTATATGATGTCTATCCTGCCCATTCCTTCCTCAATTGCTGGTAGAATCGAGAAGATCATGTGCAGATTTTTGTGGGGTGATTCCTTGGAGAGCAAGAAGATGCATTTGGTGAATTGGAACTGTGTCAAGCTCCCTAGAGAAGTCGGAGGACTTGGGATAAAATGCCTGTTGACTTTTAACAAAGCCTTACTAGGCAAATGGTTATGGAGATTTGCCACCAGTAGGAATCAATTATGGAGGAGAATCATCGCTTGTAAGTATAGCACTGAGCATAGTGGTTGGTGTACTAAGCAGAATAGAGACCCTCATGGATGCAGCTTGTGGAAATTCATTAGAAAGGGTTGGGAGGTCTGGCTTGCTTTGACTTATTATCAAGCTGGTAAAGGAAACTCTATAAGCTTCTGGAATGACGTCTGGATTGGAGACACTTCTCTAAAGGATTTGTTCCCGAATCTTCACTGTCTAGCTACACAAAAGGGGGCCTCCATCTTACAGTTGCTTCAAACTCATGATAGAGATACTTCTTGGAACATCACCTTTACTCGTGAGGCCCAAGATTGGGAAGTGGAAATGTTTACTAGGTTCTGGCAGTTGGTTTATGGTGCAAAAACCTATCCCACTAAAGAAGACAAAATCTGCTGGAAGTTGGAAAACAGTAAGTTGTTCACGGTGAGTTCCTTTTATAAAGAGCTTCTAAAGGACCACATGCACCTTGGTAACAATCGTTTCCCATGGCTCTGGTTATGGAAGTCTAAGGCTCCTCCTAGAGTTATCTTCTTTAGCTGGGAGGTTGTTTGGCAGAGAATCTTAACTCAAGACAAACTGCAAAGGAGGGGCTTCTCTCTTGTGAATAGATGCTATTTGTGTAAAGCAGATTCGGAGTCTATTAATCACCTGTTCCTGCGATGCCACTGGTCAAGAAAGGTCTGGGAAAATGTTTGGAAGATGTTGGGGCTATGTGGGTCTCTCACAATACTGTAGAAAAAGAGCTACTTGCGTGGGCTTCTATTGGAAAAGACAAGCACCAAAAGAATTTCTTTCAACTCATTCCTATGTCAGTTATGTGGCTGATTTGGAAAGAAAGGAACAACAGAATCTTCGAAAATAAGGAATCCTCCCTAGACTTGTTTATTGTAAATTGGTTTGCTTGTCTAAAATTCTGGAGTCTGTCTTTCCCTAGAAATGTTTTTGATCTTGTTAACTACTCGTCCTTGTTGTAGTTGTGGGTTGCACCCCTTTGGTGTTTGAATAAATTTTTCTATTCAAAAAAAAAAAAGATACAAACAGCTCCTGGTTTGCAAGTTACATTACTATTTGCAGAGAGTCTAATAACCAAGCAATGAAATTTGAGGCCCAAGAAAACTAATAAACTGTTTCTCTTTGGTCAGGAATGAACCAAAAGTAACGACTTCCAGCTCACTTCCGACTATTAGCAGTCTTCTAAATAGCAAATTGGGAGTGGAAAAATCCTGACAGGCTAACCTGTATACCAAGGAAGTTATTGAACAAACCAGCTCACTAATGCGACTCCACTAATCAAGTTCAACAGCAATGGTCAATGTCATCCCTGGCCAGCTATACTATATTGAACTAACAAAAAGCCGCCCAAATAGCCCCATTTTTAAGTGAATTCAAGGAGTAATTCTGAGTAGTCAATGAAAAAGATTTTGCTCCCTACTTAACTTACCCAACTTTCACGCCCTAGCCATAATGGTCATTTCTCAAAGATAAATCACCTCAAACATATAAGATAATTAACCAATCATCATATGACTAGTTCATGAAACAACTTTTGCAGACCTCGGTTTATGTTAGCTACCTTCTTTATAATATTTCGGACTGGCTCCACAATGCTCCTTGCTTCAACTGTACCACAAGTGACGCTAGGTAACAAAGGGGTGAAAGCAAAATAATTCCGGGGGGAAACAACTTGAACATCATATGACGAAATATCCAAATCTTTAAGGAAACTAGTCCCTGCCCATCCTGTTCCAAGTACCACCACTCTCTTCTTCTTGCCTTCCTTCTGATTAATATCAACACTGGATGAGCCAACATTGGACTGGGAATCTGAATACGCTACATAGCCTCCACCACTGCAACAGGTCACAAGAAAGAACACTTGACATATGTGATTCAAATGATCAATACACTTGGCAAACAGAACCAAAATCTATATAAGTAAGCAAAGAAAAGGCATCTTTATGTCTATAATAGATTCCCAACTTTAAGAAATCAAGTCTCTTAAATCTCCTCACTGAGGTAGGAATAGAAGTAGCATGAGCTGCTAGAGAAGGTTAAGAAATTGGTATAGATCATCGAAATGAGATGAACGTCATACATAGAACAGTAGTTGCTGATACAGGCTTTACATATTGTATTTTTACATAGTCGGTGAGAGAATCAAAATGCATGAGCTCAGAATTGTTGGGCCTTCAGTTATGGATCTCATTACGATCTTGAGTCACATCTCAAGATCACCTAAAAGCAACGTTTTAGAATTATGATCCAAACCACATCAGAATTTCGTTTAGTGTTCAGATAATGCATATCATGCGATTCAATTTTTCAGCAATTATTATTTCCCTCATCACCAGACTCTACAGAGACTGAAGGCCTTCTAATCCCCGGGTTATAAACGTTAAAACTTAAAACCTTCCATTTTGGTTAACAGGAAGAAATTTTAGAATTCTGAATAGTTCGAAGTGATGGAATGAACCTGAGAGTGCAGAGAACGAGGAGCTTAGAGGAAGCAGGGAAGCTATGGAGAGTCCGTGAAGCCCTATTGATGAAGGACCTTATCGTCATTCTTGGGAAAGATCACCCCCCTAAAGGAGCTGGAGTTGGAGCTGAGTTGACACTCAATCAGTGTAAAAGAACCAGAACTAGATCGACTCCCTTTCCCGTTTCGTTGCCAGAAAGACCTTTAAAAGTCACTCTAAAGAATGATAACTTTTTCTACGTGGCAAAACCTGGTTAAAATGTAAGGGCTGTATGCAGTGTTCTGTCCTCTTATCGCTTAACTGTATCATCAGTAACGTTCAATATTTAACTGCTTTTATTGGGCCATGGTTAATGCTTTCTGAAATTTTGATGGGCCATGGTATAAAGGGGCTACGACAATGCCTATAGGAGAGTAACCACCATAGTGAATACTCTATTGGGCCATCAATTTTTTTGGGAATTGTTATTTATGAGGTTTAATAGGGAATGGATGTGTGTCAATCACAATAATATAAATTTACCGACTTTATTGTAATAGAAATGAAACCCAATATTGATTTAAAGATAAAAATATGAGAGTGTAAGATGTTGATCCCATTCTAGATCAATGTAGACATTGTATGCTCCAAGCCACATCATCCATCCAAACTTTCCAATAAATTCTAATATCCCCAACAACAATTCACCATTGCAAAATGGGACTGCAAACAAGTTACCCAATCAGGTTTGTTAAATGGGCCACAACCTTTCAAAAGGCCCAAACAAACGCTAAGATGATAAGTTGCATGCACGTGGCAAAGGACCCAAACAAAAGGCTATGCATAGCAAAATGACCAGGAATTTCATTTCTTTGGGCAACAATAAAACCTGCGAACAATCTACGACCACATCCACCAATTCACCAAACTACACAGATTACAGAGAGAGTCAGCGTCCTTGCGCTGAAGTGATATTTCCTCTTCAAAGAACACTCACATAGAAGTCGAATAAAGATAGCAGGAAGTCAACACAATACAATAAATTCCTTACAGTAATACAAATTTCTTTTCTAGAGTTATATAGACACCAACCTCTGACTTCTTATGATATATTCAGTCATTGCGTAATTAATTTCCAAGATTCCAATAGGGAAATCAATAACCTGCACTGTGTATAAGAGAGGAAATACCAATAAGAATATTAATGCCAAGAAAGGGCACTGAAGTCGATCTGAGATAAAAGAGTTCATGCACAGACACATGGTTAACCTTAATTGAACTGGATTTGATAGAATCTAGGGAAGGAAGCATATGTACAATATCTGAGATTGCACAAGCATCTCTAGGATTACATTTACCATAAGACCTTCACATAATTGAATGTGGTTCCATAGTTTAACTCTAAACTCAGTAGCTATACAAAAGAGAAGTTGAGAAGTTGATGGCATCACACAATATCCGAGTTTTTCAGACATATGATCAACTTCATACTTTGACAGACAACTACAGTTCAGCATGACACATAAAACGCTTAAATCAAACAATTGAACTAGCACGGTACTCATTGACATCAGAAATCTAATTTCACTCCACAACATATTGAGAGAGATAAATTTACATGGATGAATATACCAAACATTCACAAAATTTGAACTAAACCTTGTCAAATATAATTCAGCAATGCCTCAGTTAAATCCATTAACATCAGTGAATTATAGCTTCCACCAAGTAGGTTCTCCCTGAAAAATCAGGGTCTTGGCTCCACCACACCTCAAACAATGCGGACTGGATCATCATTGGCAAGTCTATGGCACAACAATCTCAAGCAAAATAAGCAATTTAACATGATAAAACATTCATACAGTTCAATTGTTTCACAAAAGTCTCAGAGAAATCCAATAATTTCAAGGTAAATGCAGCAACCCCAAGTAGATTCTCCCTGAAACAGGGTCTTGAGGTAAACTACATCTCAAATACATGGATAAATCATCACTGATATAGATTACAGAAAACAAAGAGAAAACAAAAGAAACCACACAGAATAACAAAAACTTCAAAGAAACAAATTTCATAAATCTCATAGTAAGAAAAATCAATTCTCTACAAATTTAGACCCTGTCAAATAAAATGGCTCAGAATATAAACAGCTCTATCAATCAGGAATTTTCAGAAGCAGAACTGGCATTAAAGCTGAATAAGTATCATCACTGCCCAATCAGTTCTTAGTCATTATTGGGTAATACAACAAAATTTTCAAAAATTACAAAAACAATCATTTTCAAAGAAGATAATCATTAGTAGTTGGCTCATATCAAGAAATTCAACCATTTTTATATCCTTTACTTCACTGAATCATCTCAGAAGCGCGGATAATAATGTAATCATCGCCAAAAATTTGACTCAAATTAAAACAAACAGAGTTCCTAAAAATCCCAACTATTTATGCCTCAACAAATCATCTAACGTACACGAAAATCAAATAATTATCATAAGCAAGAAAGACTAAACAGATATCTATAGACAATACAGTACTATAGCGGAAGTTTTTAGAGGCAAATCTATGGATAAGGCATACCCCCACGTTGACGCCGCGATTCTCTGTTTGCATCTATGACTAGCCTTGTTTCCAGAGTATTACTTCTATTGAAAACAAGCTAAAGGTGTTGAGAGGCACAAACACACAAATCATATACAAATACACATATACATTACACATGAACATGAACATGTGTAGAAAAAAGGATTTGGCCGTTTATTTGACACAGATCAGCCGTTGAAAAATAGAGGCCAAACTGCAACACTAAACGGCAGGCTCTATAGCACGAGCATTGGGGCTTTCTTCTTCATTCAAGCAATCGGAGAAGCCCGGGAGGCTTGTGCAGGCGTGTAATTACAAAGAATTTAGAAAGAAGACGAACTAAATCTTACCACACACAGACGCAAACTCTGGCGGCAGTGGTAGTCGAAAATATGTGAGCAGATGAAAGCGCTCCTCTCATGTTTATATAGGTTATCAAAAACCCTAGTTGATACCCAACAATTAGAATAGTGAACGCTGGGTACGAATCGGGTACAACCCGTATTGGTGTTTTTTTTGGGCGAGCGGCCCATATAGCGTAGTAGATCCTCATGGGCCCACAAACTGCAGCTTTCTTCTCGTTTGATATTGGAGCGGTCCACACACAATTCATTGGATCTGGCTGGATTAAATCATTGGGGCTTAAAAAATCTTAGCTATGGGCTTGGCTCGTTTAAATTAGTAAAATTCGGATTCGAATTTATGTTTTTTTTAATACAAAATGCTAAAACTAAGCTCAAAACAAATTCACATTTTTATCTAAACTAATTAAGTTAAATTAAAAAATCTGACAAACTCCGATTTTACTATGATAAATTAGCATACCAAATATATAAATTTAAATGTGTATAACATAATCCAAAATTGATTGAAAGAGTACCCGACCCGTTGTCATCTCTAGTATACTCTTAGACTATCATCCATGTCAAGTGCCGATACCCAGCCCACTTGGCGGCAAGACGGATTCCAATGGCTAAGGCTGCAGCAAGCAATGGCACTGGTATCCTCTTATCCTTTGTAAGAACATCAACTTGTTCCTTCCCCTCTGCAACCTTCTTCCAATGGTGAGTAATAGCTAGAGCAAGGAATGCAACCATCACCAAAATTCGAACCCAAGGTTCTCCAACAGCAGCCAAGACAGCTGCAACAGGCATTGTAGAGGAAACATGATCCTTTTTCTTTATCAGTAGTGAGAAACAATAGAGCCCCAACAGAAGCGTCCAGAAGACTGGCTCAGATATATAGCCCCTTACTGCAGCATAGCCAATGATGCCAGACACTGTGAGGAGATATGGCTGGCTGCTAACACAGTTGGGAACTGCAGTTTCACCGACAGCAAGAACTGCAGACACAAGCATGATGATAGTCATCAATTCTGGAACAGGAGTGTATGCCACTATTCCAGAGTAGAAAGCTCGGATGGTGTAGATTGCATCCTCTAAGCATCTGATCGAGTAAGTAATAGGATCACCAATGAAATGAAAGATAATGGCCAACACCCATTTCAGAAGGTATCCCACAAAACCAATTATAGCAAGTGTAGCTCTTCTCCAATTTCCCAGCTCAAACAAGACTGCCCTCCATGCATAGACAAGAAACGCAGATGCTGCACATGAAGCATAAGGGAGAAAGGACTTTAGCTTCAGCAATATGATGTGTGTGTAACTGTGCTGGCTGAAAAGCATAAAGAACATCTGAAGCAACTCTGGTAAATTAAGTTGCCTATAAGCATAAGAATCAACCGGCGAAAAATATACCAGTGGTAGAGTTGCAGAAGTGCAACCTAAAGGTCATAGGTTCAATTCTTGGAAATAACCTCCTCACATATTATGTGGAATAAGGTGTATGTCCGTCCCCCGACCCCACCCACTATAGGAGGCTCGAACACGAGTTATTTACCTTTTTTACAATAAACATAAGAATCATGGGACTGAAGGGTATTCGAAAACAAGTAGTGGAAAACATCTCATATGATTTCCTCAACCCACAAATGAATACACTACTTAAACAAATTTGTTTGAGACTTTGATTTAGCAGATACAGCAGAAGCAGGAAAAAGACTTCCATTAGCTAGTTATAATAGATTAGTTTCTAGACTCAACATGAACAAAAGCAGATTGAACGTGAAACCATAGAACAAAATGTAAAAGTCCACCCCAAGATTTAACACACCCTAAATCCTAGCAGACAAGATTGAAAGGGAACAACAATTTTGGAAGGGCGGGGTGACCTATGTAATTTTAAGAGCATACTAAACAAGAAAATTCTACAAACCTACTATCACAGATTTTGAATCGCTCATCTCATTCAGAACTATTTGAAGAATTCAGTTAGCATTCTCATGAGTGTTGGCAAGTTTCCTTGGGAAACTATAGTGGACTCTGTGTACCAGTATTACCAAAAAAATCCGTAGGATGCACTGTTCTGTTCTGTTTTTTTTTTTTTTCCCTCATTCAAAAGTTGTCCTTCCCATTTCAAAACAGATAAGGGCGAATTCACCCTAGTGGCAAAGTTGCTTCTCCACAAACTAAATGTCTTATGCTCAATTCCTAGAAAAAATTCTTCTATCATGCGTGGATAAGAATCATAAGACCCTGCACATCTTGCACTTTCACAAACAACCTCTACTTTGGAAGCCTTGTCCAAGGGAATTCTTTAACTAGCTATAAAAATTATGGTAAAAGAAAAAGAAAAAACAATTAAGGCAAAAGATTCCTCTGAATTTTGCCCAAAACAGCATTATATTGCAGTGTGAAATTTCTGTCAAAGATACAATAATGAACATTCTTAAACCTCCATTGACTGTATCGTACATATTTAACTAAAGCACGTTGTTCTTATGTATCTACAAGTTTCTCCATCAGCGTCATCAAAGCTTCACTCTGAGTCAGTTTGGGCTAGACAATTGACAACTCTAATTATAAGAAAAATTAATTGGAAGCTACTAAGTGGAACCCCTACCTCTCTGGTTTCGCACTACAACAATGATCTCTACTAATCCTGTAATGTCAGTAAATTTCTCCAACAATGGAATCTTAATCACTTGGGAAATGTACATAAAGTATGAATTGAGTCTAAAAAGGTAGACTTCAGCAAGGTAACAAGTAAGGCAATACATCAAAGTGCAAAGTCCATAACTTAGTCGTGCAAACATGAAGGATTCAGAGTGATGCATTAGCTTTCCCCAATATTCACCAAACTATTCACTCTTCTAAGTTTCAACATTGGATTCGTTTATATGTTTATCGGAAACACAGCAAAGAGTAAACAGACGCAATAACAGAAATTAAACCTAGAGATACTTTTCAGGGGGAAAAAAAAGAAGGTAAAAACACTACTACGGGCCGAAAATTTGGAACATACCAACAAACCAAGGCCACCTAACGGGTGGGTCGGGTGCTTCTTTTGTCAAGTATCTGAACCGATCAGGCAGAGTACTCTCCCCTCGAGCCAATTTCTCGGCTTCATCCGTTGCATCCTTGATACCTCCTTCTCCACTCTCCGCATTGACAGGAAACCCTAGCTTTCTAACAGAAAGTAATCTGGGAATTTCCGTAGAAATCCCGAGAAAATTACTAGGAGCTGGTTGGCGGTTTAGTGAATAGAGACTAAGCTTGGAGCGAAATGGAATGGTTTGGAGACGGCGAGACAAGGGAGTGAACGTGAGCGGAAAGAGAGGGGGTTTGAGATTGAGAGAGTGGAGAGTCGGAATAGCCATTGACAGGAAGCTCCAAGGATAAATTACACAGACGTGGCCATTCTCAGTAAAATGAATTTAGTACCCAAATTCAAGGGATTTTACTAACGTCCACCTCCTCCAAAAGAGTGGATGGTCCACCCCATTAGAATAAAAGTGTTAAAATTATATGTGAAGGTTATATTGGTCTTTTCCAAAACTTATATTTTAAATCGAACGGTTTTTAACAAGGATGGATTGAGGGTGGACTGACAGTCGGACGTAAGACGGTCCCAAATTCAAGAACATCAAAATAAAAGACTGTTATATAGCCCTTCACTTATTATTAGAGCTCCTCACAGATGGTTAGGCCCAATAAGTTGCATCATCATGTGCGTGCACAAGCCCAGTTAGGATTAGTCTTACTTTTTGTCCAGCCCGTATTAGAGGCGATCACACATGCTTAGGCCCAATAAGTTATATCATGTGCTTGGGCAAGCCGGGTTAGGATTAGTCCTCACTCGTCACTCCTACTAGTTCAGTCCAGCCTTGAAGTCTTCCTAGAAAACCAGCCCCGCCCAAGGCCCCAAAGCACGGCAGCAGTGAATCACCGGGGTGATGCAATCAAGATGCATTTGCCATAGCCATACATGCAAACCAAAAATGTGTTGGGAGGGGACCCTTTTCTTTGGAACTTCATCTTATATCCTTCCTAAAGGCAAAATATATCAACACAACGCAATGACAAATATGGGTACATTTGGTCCTAGCTACCATGATTGCAATTAAAACATCAGACTGAAAATTCACTCATGACAGACCTAATATGGGTACATTTGTTGTCTTCCAAGGTAAGAGTCATCAGGGTTTAAAAAAGCAGCGGAAAGAATAGATAGACCCTTTGTATACAAATGGAATCCGGGAGAAGAAAAAGACAATCCCATATAAGAAATTAAAAGCGAGCCTTTCGCTTCCAACCTGTGTGTTTAGTGTCAAGAGGCACAACATTTCCTTTTCTTCTCCTTTTTTCCTTCCTCTTCAGTACCCATTCTCGAGTCCTCCCTTTCTTGGTTACTTTCTGTTTTTTCTTTGGTCTATGCCTGTCCGAGATGCAGACCTGAAAGCCCCAAGAAAGTCTCATCATTAAAGAGAGAGATTACATAGTCGTTAACATTCTTATACTGTTTCTCTCATTTCTAAAAGGTAAAAGAAAAAACAGGTGCCAAGGACTTCAGCTAACAGATAGCAGCAGAAGAAAAGAAATAAAGAAAAAATGACAACAATGAGATTACGAGACAAGACAACACACCGTCTGATTCTCTTCATTTGTGCTACTTTCATCATCTGAACAACTCTCCCCGTCTTGACCTTTGCCCTGAGGGACAGATGAGCTTATTGACGGTGGACCACAAGTGAGTACAACAAATTCTTTCCTCATCTTTGAACTGTTACAGAATAATTAGCTAGAGAGTCATATGCTAGGCAGCTGGAAAAGCTGCCTGAATTATTTACAATTATCAATCATCACAACTTTCCCAGATTGAATCCTGGAGAGTTGTTACTAGCAAAATAGTATTGGTAAATTTATAAGAGCAAGTTGATTCACTGCCAATAGAATCAAAATTCATGGCCCCAAGTAAAGAAGTTCAAAATAGATGATTCTATGAAGTCAACAACCAATGTCATGTGTGTTGGCAACTTGGCATGTACAAGTATGTTATAGTTATTCTTTATCATATATAGCTGAACCCCCTGCTACATACTAGAGCATGTATATCTCTAAAGATAAAAGCATGCTGCAAAACTGCAAATGGGACAGAGTCATTCCTCCTTCAAATGCAGAAAGCAACATCAAAATCCAGGCTAATGAAAACTTAATAAAACGTTTTGTGTACTTTCATATGTTTCTCTAATATAAAATGTATTACGATAAAAGGTATGGGAGCATGTAGACTGAAGGAAGTAACTTACTGTTTATAAGTATTAATCCCTAGAAGTCCAAAGCCATCACTACAAAACCCAACCCGCAAACCCCAATAAAAGAGAATAAAAAGCCATTCTTCATCATACATGAATGAATTCCTTGCTTACCTGTGGGGATAGTCAACAACCACACCACCAGCAAATCCAGCACGCATTGCAGAACTCAAAATCAACTCACGCTGGGCTACATTTTCTGGGTACATTTGGAATGCTGCCTTTGCTCCCCTTGACAAGCATCTATATAATGATCCAAAGAAAGCCCTAACAAAAAATTGAGAATAACATTTTAATTAACCTTTAAAAGGATGAGGGCAGCTCATTTCAACCACATAAAGTCATGTGGTGTTTCATATGCCTCATTACACAATTCATGGAAGTGAATTGAGGAAAATTAAGATCTCAACATACTTCAGTCGTAATCGTGGTTCATGGGACGTCTTGTCCACATTGCATAACCACTGTTATCAAAAGACATGAAAGAACACAGTAAGCAGTGGACATATAATGTCGTGTCATGAATCTTTAAAATTTAAATGAAGCATCAATAATATATTATCTATACCTTGAATGTGTGAAAACAATAAAAAAGATTGTCAGTAAATTGAGTAAAACAATGCCAGAACAAATAACATGATTGAATTTGAATAGGCTAACAATTACAAATATACAATAAAATAAATTTGACCCGAAGATATAGCTGGAAATGACACTAAATATACAATTTGAGGGAATGAAAAATTAGACCATTCAACCAGTAGTTATTCAAACAAAAAATGTTGACTTCTTTAAAAGTTAACATTAAGGGCTTGCCCGTTTAGGGTGTTGGGAGGTGTTAGGGAGGGTTGGGTTCGTCCCGAACACCTCCCAACCCTTGACTGTTTGAGGCGTTCGGAACCGTTGGTACAAACACTTCCCAACACCTCTCAACCCAACACCCCCAACACCTCCCAACCCAACGCCTCCCAACACCCTAAACGGGCAAGCCCTAAGAAACCTGAGCAACCTATTTCTATCTCATACACCTAGCCACAACCACAATGCCCAATACCTGAATAGCAGATATGCTGATGGCCCCATCAATAACTCCAGTGCGTAATGGTAAACCCTGCGAGATAACATTTCCTTCTCTGATAAGTACCTAACACACTGAAAAGGGATCAAGTAAAAAAGCAAAGGAGGTATGTAAGAGGTGCGCATCTAAAGAAAAATAAACTAAAAGAAGAAACATGAATTGGATAAAAAGGATACGAATAAAGATCTTAATTTACAAGCATATAAATTTGGAAAAAGAAAATGCAGGCTTTAAGAGGCACTGTCCAATAAACCTTGCAAAAAAAAACCATAAAATCTCTCTTTTTCTTTAAAATGCAACTTGACATCTATCTATAACGTCCAACACACATTTAAGTTGCACAATCCTACCAGGAAAAGAACATCTTATCCTTCAATAAAATATCGTGGCCACAAGAGGAAAGCCAATGTTTAGGTAAATACCTGACCCATATCACTGAGTAGAAGATCACCCTCGACCTCCTGTTCCAAAGCAACATCTGCAATTTAAAACATGTAAGGCTTACAAATAGAAAAGAGCACAAATAAATCTCCAAGGAATATTCGAACCTCAACCGAAGAGATATTGCACATACCAAGCATTGATCCAAAAAAAAACATACCAAGCATTGATTGTGATATGTCTAAGCCAATCCACTGATGTCCATTTTCAGATGGTGTCTCCCCACTCAATCCCGACCCACAACCTGTGAAAAAGATGGTCAAAGAGAATGTTTATGTTCCAATCAACCTCACACTGAAAGTTGCATTAAAAACAACTCTGTACCCTCATACAACGTAAATGATTTTGAGTAAAGCCAGTATTAAGACAATTACAAGGAATGAAACCTGAAAACGTCATTGACAATATATAAAAGAACATATGGAATACCAATCTAACACCTATCACTATATTAGATGATCTAACGCACATTTAGATAGGGAATTACCAATGTCAAGGAGTAACCTCGGGACTCCATCATCGGGCAAAGCAAGAAGCTCCAGAGCTCTCTCTGAGAGTTTCGCCTTTCAATATAAAAGATAAACCAACAACCAAATCATCAACGACAAGTTAACTTACGTTTGAGCCAAAACAATAACCCATACGGAGCGCGAGAATTTGAGGAAATTCCTCTTCCGTCAGTTTCTCATCCACAACGCATAAGCAGTGAAGTATAAAAAAAAATCAAAACAATGAAAAAATAAAAAGAAACCTGAATCTCTATTATGCGAGAAGAAGACGTGTATTTGCAAGCCTCCGCATCGTCGTAGTATATCTCCGGTGGCGCTAGTAACTCCGGCCGATTCGACATAACTACGAAAATAACGTCACTCTCCCAATCTCTAACCCTCCTCCCCTTTTCGCTTCAATTTGTTCCGTTAATACGAAGGTCTCCAGTTTCACACTCTAAAACCCTAATCTCGAGCGGGAAAAATAAAAGAAGAAGCTTCATTTCATAAAATCACGGCAAGAACTGAAATCCAAGCCCAAATCAATCAAAATTCGTCGAGGGAAAATATACCTGATCAGCGGAAGCTTTATTGTCGTCTTCAAAGAGAATGAACGCAGGCCGGATACTGCAAGTTGCAGTGACTGTCCGACAGAGCCTATTCGACATTCGGAGCAAGACCATGGTTACTGAACTTGGGCCCTAAGTGATGGACGAGCCTTTTGGTTTGAGAGAGAGAGACTATACTGCTGATTGCTGAACAAAGAGTTTTGGGCTTAGGGAACTCCTAAGCCATAACGTGATTGGGAAATTTTTTTTTGAATTTTGTAATTAAAGTTGTGGACAATTATTAATTCCCTATAAAAACTGGTTAATAACAAAATTACAAACTCATATAGTATAAAAGTAAATTAATGTCATGATTATTGGGCCGTGATTATTATGATTTAAAAGAATTCAAAGTAAAAAAATATATTCAGAAATATATACCTGGAAAATGAAATTACAAGCCAAAACATGCGAAAACATGTTCATAATATATTTGTAAGCATGCGATGTTTATAGTAGAAGAGCAAAAATACCTGAAAATAAATCAATAATTAGGACAAAAAGATCATATAGAAGTCCAAAAATTCAAAATTATATAAATAACAATGTTTGGGAGAAAATCTCCCCTCTCAAATGCATTCAAACAATCCAGTCAAGCATAATGCTTTCTTTAGGCATTCAACCTCATTGATCACTCTACCAATAATTAAAATTGCCTTTTGTTTTCTTTAGGCTGAATGCATGGCATTCAACCTCATTGATTTATTCCAGAAATACATATGCAGACTTCTTTTCTCGAAACCATCATCGAAATTCTCCATTCTGACTTCTGTGAGGTAATGTCGCCAGCACCTAATTAAACCCCACCGGCAGTAACATAATTCATCCTTCAATTCTATAGTCGCTCTTTTGTCGTATATAAACTGCATCATAAAGTGCAGAAGGTGGCTGTGTGAGTCAAAAAGAGTAAAAGATTAAATGAGACCAAAAAAAAAAAAGAATTTAGTAAGTAGATATATATGACAATTTCAGAGTAATTAGATTATTAGCATCAGATATTCTAAAAGCCTTTTTTTTAATCGATATTGATATCATACAAATTTTCTTTCTGGACATCCAATTTGAGTCAAACTCGTGCCGTTAGGTTAGACTCAACACACAACATGATAAATTGGGTCAAAACCTATACGTAGATATTATTTACAATGAAAATCAAACTCAAGATTTTCTGAATACATAGCGTTTGTCCCAAAAACTAAAAGCTAGAAACTAACAGACACGAAATATATCCCATTTCAAATTTTTTTCTCATGCACCTAACCTTGGACGATCTAGGTATTATCATACCAAAAATTATCATATTTCCAAAACGCAGTCTATAACGGCAAAAGATTTTGGCAATCAAAGAAAAAAAAATGTCAAAAGACGTAAAAGTTGAACCATATATTATAGTCAAAACTACGAATTGAAAATTTTAATGATTGCATGCCATACCTTCAACG
This sequence comes from Tripterygium wilfordii, assembly GCF_013401445.1. Lineage (NCBI taxonomy): Eukaryota > Viridiplantae > Streptophyta > Magnoliopsida > Celastrales > Celastraceae > Tripterygium > Tripterygium wilfordii. The sequence goes on along the minus strand of NC_052237.1, from coordinate 929,116 downwards.
TTTTTTCTTTGGTGCCAAAGTTAATGGATACGGTGTTCAGGCGAGGAGCAAGCCAAAGCAAGCTATCCAACAGTCGTACAAAATTCTCTGAGGAGCATTGGGTGATAGTTACTTCCAAACGCTTGAGATCATGTAATGGAGAACCTAAAGTTTCCCTGAACTCTTTAGGAAAAACAAGTAACTGAAAAATAAAAATGAGAGTTACTGTGCCAGCCAGCCAGCCAATAGGTGAAATACCATAAAATGAAACAAAATGTAATATATAAAATTTATGTGAAGTTGCACTATCCAAAATTCCAAATCCATGAAAATGGACAGTTCTATAACACAATCTGTAGGTGAAAATGTTAAGGATCCCGGTGTTTTTACATTCCAACAAATGCTGATATGAACGCACATGTAAAATAATGGATCCCACATGATTCATATGAAATCGTGTGGTTCATCTAAGCATTTGAAATAAATTGGGACAAAAAAATATTGGGATCTGTAAGAATGTTGTAAGAATGTTGATTTTTATGCGTTTGTGCGTATCAAGAGGTAATAACATGAAACTAAAGAAAGTTTGAGAATCACCGATGAGTTGTGGTTAGGGGTGAAATCCCACTAGAACCCATACTTAATCAACTTGAATTCGGGAAGGCTATTTATAATTTTAGTGAAAGACAGAATTTGATCGAGAAACTTACTTTGTCCATTGGACAAACAAGCGTTAACTTGTTGGAATGGCCAAAATTCCCAAGAAACTGCCTCAAATGCTCCCACCAAACATAAATTTGATCATCACCGCTCATAATCCATCTCGGCACCTTGGGGAAGAGCTTGACATCTGCATATGGTGCATCAACTGTTATGTCCGATGTCAATCCACCGCGATACACAAATGAACTCAACTTTGGTACACGAAACTCCGCTTCCTCCAACTGAGAGCAATCATACAACTCCAATGTCTTAAGATTTGCGTGAGAAGTCTTAATCTTTCTCAATTCACCACAAGCAGACAGTTTCAGGCGCTCGAGCAATGGGAATAACAATGGCAGCTCAAATTCAAGCCACTGGTCTGTTACGCAAGCTGAGTATAAGATTAGGCTCTTGAGATTCTGTGGATTTCTTATGTCGAACTTGCATCGAAGTTGTTCCTGCCTGTTATAATACTTGAAATATTCAAGATTCGATGCCATGACGATGATATTCTCTAGTCCATAGCAATCACTGATCGTCACTTTGAATACATTATCATTTTTCAAGTACAGATCTCTGGGTGCATAACAGTTGCGCAGCCCCAAGAACTCAAGCAGGGGAAATTTGGATAAGTGGTCTCTAATCCATCCATTTGTAATCAGTGCTCCTTCCAATGTTAATTTCTTCATGGAATTACATGATTCAATGTTAATCACACATGGCTGCAACGGATTTCTGGACTCATGAAATGTGAAGGATTCGAGACGGGATGCTTTGAAATCAATCTCTCTTAATCCTCTGCACCCCACGATCTCCACCTCGTGTAGATTTTGGCTTGAAATATTGATCTGGTTTAATCCTGTGCAGTCCGCTATCTTGAACATCAGGAGTTTATTGCTCGATCCTTTCACTGTTTCTAATCCACTACACCGTTTTATAGTCATATCCACAACTGAGAAACTTCTGTCGAGGACTAGATCTGACTGGTTTATCTTACACCCGTCCAATTTCAATACGGTGATTGATCGGGCGGAAAACAACTGAGCCGGCAAACTACACTGCGGAATTCCAAAACACACATCAATGGATTTCACGTTTTTCTGTAGAGCCAAAACAATCAGCTCGCGAGCACTCGCCATATTCACTAATTCATCAGTAACAAACCCTTGGTTAGCAGGGATTTCAATCCTCGCAACAACTGGCGCGCGGAGCCGTAACTCGTGCCAACTGATATCCCACGATCGGAATTGGAGAGAATCGTAAACATCGTTGATGAACTTGTTAAATATTTCAGCCCCACTAGTTCCACGGTCAAGCTGGTTACTGTGAGTATTGATTTTCCAATCACGAATATCGTAATCGACTATCGGAAACGAATACCACGAGTCCTTGAATTTATGGGAGACGGCGCTGATCCTGGCCGCGTCACGTCGGGGGAGATACGACATCACGTGGTGGATGAGTGGCTCCGGCAAGTGCGAGATGCGATCGACTGCTGCCATTGAATCTGATGATGATAACAACTTACGCCTCTTCATGTAACGACGTGTTTAATCCTCTTCGACTCCTCTTTATATATGTAGAAAGAGTTTGCGCATTGGGAGAGGAGTTTGAATATACGAATAAAACGACTGTAGATAATTAGATATGAGCTATGATGCGTTAAATGGATTTTGTTTTTTGATATAGCGTTAAAGAAAAGCCAAAATAGTAAAAATTCAAATAATTAAAGAAATACCTTTTCTATATGTGTCCAAATATGTATTCGTCTACAAATGATTTCATACATTTTTCAACTTTAAATTGAAGTTAGTATTTGTATTCTTGGTAAGGAATTCAATAAATTGAAGTTAATATTTGTATTTTTGGTGAGGAATTGAAGTTGAAAATTTTCAGTTTTTAATAATGAATATCTTTTCTGTGAATAAATAGAAGTTAATAGTTGTGATTTTTGAGAAATTTTAGGGGTTTCATATGATTTTGTGGGTGTTAGGAATATATCCAGCGCAATTGATGTCATGTAATCGACGTTGGTACAATGATCGACGTTGTCATGCCAATTCATTCAACGTTAAATGGTATATTGATGGTCAATGTAATGTAGAAACGTGTTGATTGTGCTAAAATCTCAAAATCTCTTCGAATAATCAATTTGGAATAAATTCGAAGTTTCAAACTTAAAAACCATTGGAATTCAAATTTCTCTCTGATGTGTCAAATATATACATACATTTGTGTATCCTTTACACATAAGTTCATTACATTTTGAGTTGATTAAGAGTTAATATTGCCTAAGAAAGCTATATTTGCATATTGTAGGTGTCAAGGCAAGAAAGGGAGGAAAAGAGTGCAAAATGAAGACTTGGAGCCCAGGACTAATTTCCGATCGATCGGTCATATTCCCGATCGATCGGACCTGCCAAAACACCTAAAAATATCATCGAGACAGATTGTATTTCCGATCGATCGGACTATTCCCGATCGATCGGAGTACTATTCACAGCACTGCGCAGTTTCGCGGAAAAGACCCGAATTCACGTGTTTCTAAGCTAAAACGACCCCAACTTGTTTTTGGAAACGACATAAGAGTTTGGAGAAGTATAAAAGGGCATAAGATAGGGTTTTGGAGGAAAGCTTGGAGGCTGGGGAGCTGGATTTCGTGCTACCTCCATTGGAGAGCTTGGAGGCCACCTTGGAGCTTGGAGAAGAAGAGGATCTACAAGGGGGTTTCCTCTATCCTTTTCTATCCTAGTTTCTATGGTTGATTTCCTTTGTTTAATGATGTATTTTGCTTCCATGAGTGGCTAGATTTCCTACTAGGGTCTTAATGTAACCAAACCTTGAAGATTCAATAAACTTGATTTCCTTATTTCTTGATTTCTCTTTCTCTCTTGATTGTCTATGGGTGTGATTAATGCTTTTGAGTGTTTGGCCATCATTCAATTGATTTGCTGCCTAGATTGAGACCGGAAGGAGATATCTAGGGTTTGCCTCAAGCCATAGATGACATAGGATGCATGAACCATAGGAATATAGGTTTGTGACTTATGCAATCGCTAAATGATTTCCATAGTTCGTAATGGGTTTTTGATATATTAATCCGATTGTTAGGAATAACAGGGATTTATATTGAAAATACGTTTGATGTACCTAGGAATAGAACATTGAATAGGTTGGGAAATCGATTGTCATTATTGAGAGATGAATTAGGGATTAAGGAATCAAGGGAATTGAATTGGATAGGTGAGGTGAAGTTAAGTACCCTAGTGCTTTCCATCCTTGATTTCATATTTGTGTTTGATTTGTTTTTGTTCTTTTTAATTAGTTTAGTAAAAATCAAAAACCAATCGCTAATCATTTTCTCCAATTTACATAATTGTAGCTTGTTTGACATTGATTTCTTTTGCCAACACATCCCTAGTGGAAACGATAATTTACTCATCTTTATATTACTTGTGCGATTTGTGCGCTTGCAATTAAATCCATATCAAGTTTTTGGCGCCGTTGCCGGGGATTGAGGCAATTGTTTTTTGTGTCAATTTAGGTTTTAAATTGTGTTAATTGGTTTTTTTTATTTTTCTGCAGAAATTCTTTCTCTTGTATGAGCTTGGGAACACGTTCTTCTAATCCAGAATTAATTGCTATTGATTTGGAGATTGAAAGAACTCTTCACAATCTTAGACGGGAGCTTATTAATAATCAAATGGAAGACATTGGAGACAATCAAGGAAGGGGGAATATTGGTGATCTTGGTGGAGCTTTAAATGTGAATGTTGGCAATGGTAATGGTGGAGGTGCTAATGGAAGAAATGGTGGTGATGAAGTTGAAGGCCCTCCTAGGCAATTTGACCCTCGCTCTCTTGAGAATTGTGCTAGGCCTACTTGGGACACAAATCCTTCAAGCATCCACTATCCTCCTATCAATGCTACTAATTTTGAGATCAAGCCGGCTATCATCAACATTATCTCAAATTCGGTTGTTTTCTATGGTCTTCCTAATGAAGAGCCCAATATCCATCTTCGCTCTTTTTTACATATGTGCACTACTTTTGGGATTAACGGAGCTTCTAAAGATGCTATCTTGTTGAGGTTATTCCCATTTTCTTTGAGGGATAAGGCTAAGGGATGGTTAATGTCCTTGCCTCCCAATTCTATCACCACTTGGGATGAGATGGCGGAGCAATTCTTGACAAAATTCTTTCCTCCGGGCAAGGCGATGCAAATTAGGGCGGATATCATGTCCTTTGCCCAAAAGGATTTTGAATCATTTTATGAGGCTTGGGAGCGCTTTAAAGGAATTATTCGAAGTTGCCCAAATCATGGTCTTCCGGAATGGGTGGTGTACCAAGCTTTCTATAATGGGTTGTGCATGCATACTAAGGAGATTATTGATGCGGCTGCGGGAGGTTCTTTTATGACCAAAAATCAAGATGAGGCTAGGGAATTACTTGATAAAGTGGCCAAGACCACTAACTCTTGGTCCTCGGTGAGGGGGAATCCAAAGCAAGGAGGAAGTTTTAGAGATGATGAAGTTATGTCTACCTTGGCTATTATGGCAAAGAAGATTGATGCATTGACACTAAATCAAGCTCAAGGAGTACATGCTATGCAAAACACACCTTCTCATATGTCTTGTGCTTATTGTTGTGGACGCCATCCTACGAGGGAGTGTCTTATTGCTTCTTCATCTAATCCTAGTGAGCAAGTGAATGCCACTAGTGGAGGTAATTTCAATCAACCCCGCAATGATCCTTATTCCAACTTCTACAATCCAGGATTTAGGAATCACCCCAACTTCTCTTGGAGCAATACTCAAAATGTGCAAAATCCTCAACATCTAGTGCAATCCCAAGAGAAGAAGAGGGATATTGATGAGATGTTCTCAAAGCTTGCGGAAGGTCTTGATATGCTTACAACGCATACCTCCCAATTTATGACAAGGACGGAGCAATACATGAGTAAAACCGATGCCACTCTACAAGCTCAAGCAACTTTGATGCAAAACTATGGAACTTCCATCCTAAATCTTGAGGTACAATTGGGGCAAATAGCTAACAATTTGTCATCTAGAGAAAGAGGTACCTTGCCAAGCCAACCGAAATTGAATCCAAGAGGGAAGGATAAAGAGCAATGCATGGCAATCACTCTCCAGACTGGTAAGGTAGCTCAAAATGCTGCTGATCTTGATGCCGAAAAGGCAAAAATTTTGCAGGAAAAGGGGGAGTGCAGCAGAACCAGGGAAAAAGAAGCTGAAAAGTGTTCAAGGGCTATTTCAGATCGATCGGACCCCATCCCGATCGATCGGCCAGCTGCAGTACATGATGAAAAATGTAGAAATGAGAAAGATATGCAGAATTGGTTTGCTGTGGAATTGGATTGGCCCGATAGTTCTCTCCCTGCACCTCCAGTCAAACCTTATGTGCCTCCAATTCCATTTCCTCAAAGATTGAAGAGCACTAAGAAGAAGAATGATCAATTCTCTAAATTTTTGGAGGTATTCAAGAAGCTTCAAGTGAACATCCCCTTTGGCGAAGCTTTAGAGCAAATTCCTTGCTATGCCAAATTCATGAAGGAGATCTTATCCAAGAAGCGGAGGTTGAAGGAGCATGAAAAGATACAGTTAACCGAAGAGTGTAGTGCCATTGTGCAACGGAAGCTCCCAATTAAGCAAGATGATCCGGGAAGTTTCACAATTCCGTGCACCATTGGAAGCACCTTGATTGAAAGATCTTTATGTGATCTTGGAGCTAGCATCAATTTGATGCCATTGTCGGTTGCTAAGCAAATTGGGATGAAGGAGATTAGTCCAACCACAGTGTCTTTGCAAATGGCGGATAGATCTATCAAGTATCCTATTGGCATGGTAGAGGATGTCTTAGTGAAGGTGGGTGATCTTATGTTTCCGGTTGATTTTCTTATTTTGGATATGGAGGCCAACCCCACTACTCCTATAATCTTGGGAAGACCATTCTTGAGCACCGGGAGAGCTTTGATAGATGTTGAAAAAGGGATGCTTACTTTGAGAGGTGCGGGAGGTGACCAAATCACTTTTAAAGTGTTTGGAACTAGGAGGCAAGAGGAGATTTCTCAACAATGCCTCCAAGTAGAGCATATTGACATGATCATCCCCGACACTCTTGAGAAGGAAGTTCCATATATTTCGGTGGAAGTTCTTTTAGGCAAAAATTCCAAGGTTGAGCATGAAGTTCCTAAGACAGCCTCCCAAGCTGCAATTGAAGTTCAAAAGCCTCAAATTGAAGATCCCAAGGAGAAGAAAAAGAAGAGCAAGAAAAAGAAGAAGAGGAAGATCAAGAAAATGAAGAAAAATGTCTATCCTAAGGAAATGGTGGTGATGAAAGCTTATTCTCCTTGCATGGAACCTAAGCAATCCAATGTTAATCCTAGGAAGCCATCAAGGGGAGTCTACACCACAACTCTCAAGGATCCCAGTTGAATCCAAAAGGGAAGTCGGGCTGAAGACTTTAAACCAAGCGCTTTCGGGAGGCAACCCAGGTTTTATTGTTCTATCCCTATCTTTTTAGTTTTATTTTCACCTATTCCATGCATTGAGGACATTGCATATTTTAAGTGTGGGGGTGGGAATTTAGGTTTCTAGTTTTTGTTAAATAATAAAATTTTTGACTTCAAATGCCTTATGTCATGCCATTCTTGAGTGTATTTGGATGAATTTTGTGATCCTTGAAGCATTGATGGATCTTGCTATGGACATTCTTTCCAATTGAGTTTTCCTATCTTGAAAATTGTTTTGTCCATTGTGCTTTTGTGAATATGGAACACTTGATTGTGGGGTATGAAATATGACTTGACTTTGGCATTTGTGGTTGTTTGAGATCAATATGATTCTAAGTAGCATTACTTGAGCAATAAAAAAAAATATAGATATATATATATATATATATAAAATAGAAAAGAAAAAAAAAAATTTTGTGTTTGTGAATAAATGATTTCTTTCATAAGTTTTCTGCTGAGTAACCGGGCCTCTTGCCTAGCAAGCAATGAGTTTCGCGTAAAAAGGTAGGAAATGAATGTTAGAGTACCTTGGTGACTAGTTTAACCTCGTAGCCTTTTTGACTCGGGTAATTTAGAAAGCTCGTGAGCCCTAAGCCAACTGGATTGGGAGTCATTGGTCGAAAGCTCGTTACATGGGTCATTTAGAAAGCTTAAGGAGGTTGAACATTGCACAAGTCACCTTTGAGAAGAAAAGGAAAGAAAAAATGTGAATAAGAATGAAGTTTGAATAAATGCTCTTTGTATTTGCTTTTTGATTCTTATTGTTCTTGGAAGACTTCATGGCCATTGTTTATGTCACTTTGAAGCCAAATATCAAGTCAAATCCATTATGTGCATCATTTCTTGAATTTATAAGCAAAGTGGATGAGATAAGATTCTTGAAGGAATGCTTTTATTGGTTTGAATGCCCTAATGTTTGGTTTGTTAGTGTGGATAGGGTTGCAATTGTGAGTTCATTTTATACTCTTGTTGATGGCATGAATTTTGGCATTGAAGTTGTTTAATGTTTGTGGGTATCATTCTGGTAAACCCTCAGGAGACACAACTCCTCCTACTAGGGGCACCTAGGGGTTTAAAGGTTTGTGGCACATGCTAAGTGTCATCGTGAGCCCTACGAAAGTGGCATAGATTAGTTGCTTATTTAGAATAGGTCTTAGTTGTTTTATTTTTCATTTGAGCTTAACAGAAAATACTCTTTCCCTCCTTTATTCATTCTCAACTTGCTTGAGGACGAGCAAAGGTTAAGTGTGGGGGTGTTTGATGTGTCAAATATATACATACATTTGTGCATCCTTTACACATAAGTTCATTGCATTTTGAGTTGATTAAGAGTTAATATTGCCTAAGAAAGCTATATTTGCATATTGTAGGTGTCAAGGCAAGAAAGGGAGGAAAAGAGTGCAAAATGAAGACTTGGAGCCCAGGACTAATTTCCGATCGATCGGTCATATTCCCGATCGATCGGACCTGCCAAAACACCTAAAAATATCATCGAGACAGATTGTATTTCCGATCGATCGGAGTACTATTCACAGCACTGCGCAGTTTCGCGGAAAAGACCCGAATTCACGTGTTTCTAAGCCAAAACGACCCCAACTTGTTTTGGAAACGACATAAGAGTTTGGAGAAGTATAAAAGGGCATAAGATAGGGTTTTGGAGGAAAGCTTGGAGGCTGGGGAGCTGGATTTCGTGCTACCTCCATTGGAGAGCTTGGAGGCCACCTTGGAGCTTGGAGAAGAAGAGGATCTACAAGGGGGTTTCCTCTATCCTTTTCTATCCTAGTTTCTATGGTTGATTTCCTTTGTTTAATGATGTATTTTGCTTTCATGAGTGGCTAGATTTCCTACTAGGGTCTTAATGTAACCAAACCTTGAAGATTCAATAAACTTGATTTCCTTATTTCTTGATTTCTCTTTCTCTCTTGATTGTCTATGGGTGTGATTAATGCTTTTGAGTGTTTGGCCATCATTCAATTGATTTGCTGCCTAGATTGAGACCGGAAGGAGATATCTAGGGTTTGCCTCAAGCCATAGATGACATAGGATGCATGAACCATAGGAATATAGGTTTGTGACTTATGCAATCGCTAAATGATTTCCATAGTTCGTAATGGGTTTTTGATATATTAATCCGATTGTTAGGAATAACAGGGATTTATATTGAAAATACGTTTGATGTACCTAGGAATAGAACATTGAATAGGTTGGAAAATCGATTGTCATTATTGAGAGATGAATTAGGGATTAAGGAATCAAGGGAATTGAATTGGATAGGTGAGGTGAAGTTAAGTACCCTAGTGCTTTCCATCCTTGATTTCATATTTGTGTTTGATTTGTTTTTGTTCTTTTTAATTAGTTTAGTAAAAATCAAAAACCAATCGCTAATCATTTTCTCCAATTTACATAATTGTAGCTTGTTTGACATTGATTTCTTTTGCCAACACATCCCTAGTGGAAACGATAATTTACTCATCTTTATATTACTTGTGCGATTTGTGCGCTTGCAATTAAATCCATATCACTCTCCAAGCCAATGGTGCAAAAGAACTTGAGAAAGAAGAGAAAATAGCCTATAATCGCAGATAACATATGCATATGGTTCGAGACCATGGTTACTCAACTTGAACCTTTTGGTTCGAGAGAGGAGACACTATGGACTATAGTGTTGAACAAAGGGCTCCATGGTTACTCAAATTGGGCCCTAAGTCATGGACGAGCCTTTTGGTTCGAGAGAGTGTTGAACAATGGGTTTTGAGCTTATATGTAAACCATAAAGGGGCACACCGATAAGGATTTTGAAAGATGATTCTTGTTGTCATTAGGATTTAGGGAACTCCCAACGTAGTTGTGAGGGAAAAAAAAAATTTGTAACCAAAGTTGAGGATTTATTAATAACTTCCCTATAAGAAACTGGTTAATGACAGAATTACAAACTCATATAATGTAAAACTAAATGTCATAATTATGGGCCATGATTAGTACGATTTCCGGACTTGAAGAATGTGAAGGATTCGAGACGGTATGCTTTCAAATCAATCTCTTTTAATCCTTCACACTGTAAAATCTCGAACATCAGAAGTTTATCACTCGATCCTTTCACTGATTTTAATCCACCACACCGTTTTATACTCATATCCACGACTGAGAAATTTCTATCCAATACTATCTCTGACTGGTTTATCATACACCCGTTCAATTTCAACACGGTGATTGATCGGGAAGAAAACAACTGATCCGGCAAACTACAGTACTGCGGAACGCCAAAACAGACATCAACGGATTTGACGGTTTTCTGTAGAGCCAAAACAACTAACTCGCGAGCACTCGCCTTATTCACTAACTCGTCAGTAACAACCCTTTGTTCTCTGCAATCTTGATCCTCGCTTGGATTGGCGTGGAGCCTAAACTGGTGCCAACTGATATCGCTTGATCGAAATTGGAGAGAATAATGAACATCGTTTCAAAATTTCAGCCTGCTTAGTTCTACGGTTATGGTGGTTACGGTAAGAATTGAATATCCAGTCACTGATATCGTAATTGACTATCGGAAACGAATACCACGCGTCCTTGAATTTCTTGGAGACGGCGCTGATCCTGGCCGCGTCACGTTGGGAGAGATACGACATCACTTGGTGGATGAGCGACTCCGGCAAGTTCGAGATGCGATCGACTGCTTCCATTGAATCTGAATATCTGATGATGATAACAACCTACGCCTCTGCATATACGATGATATGTTTAATCCTCTTCGAGTCCTCCGTATATATGTAGAAAGAGTTTGCATTGAAGGAGGAGTTTGAATATACGACTGTAGATAACTAGGTATGACCTATGATTGCGGTTAAATAGATATTTGTGCTTTGCATTGTGATTGGTATAAGAAAAGTACAAAATGCATTGCAATTCACCCACCCATTAAATTATGGGTTCAAGTCTACCCCTCCTCAAATCCCTGAATTTAAAAAAAAAAAAATAGTTAAAAAAATTCAAGGTAATTAGATAAATATTTGTATATGTGTGTTAAATATAAATGAAGGGGTAGTAAATAATTTTATTTATTTTTCAATTTTTAATAAGTTGAAAATGTTCACTTTTGAAGGAAATCTTGGATTTAATTTTATCCATTTTGCCTTAAAAGTTTATCAAATCTCAACATAGATATAAATATTTTTTATCATAACTATTCCAAAATTGTAAAATGGACGCATACGATTTCATGTGAATCATGTGAGATCCTCGATTTTTCACATGCATGTAAAAATCACAGAGATCTTTAGTATTTTCGGAGATTTAATGCAAAAACTAATCATAACTAGCAGCCTATAAAATCTTAGAAATAACGTAAAAGTTCATTAATGCTTGGATTGAATTGTACTATGGAAAGCCCTTGAATTCTAATTGGCACCGCACCAAACTGGAATACCGAATACTAAAAAGGAAGTGATTTGTAAACGAATTTTTTGGATGGTGAGTTGTGGGGTGTCCAATGGGCCACAACGGGCCGCAACTGTCCAATGAATTATTTGGAGCAGATCGAAGGGAAATATAGGGCTCTAAAGTCCCATAATGACTCTTGAGGCTTTGGTTTTTTATTTTTTGAGAGAATAAATATCGAAACAATATAAAAAAAATCTAGAATTTTCTCAACATGCGCGCTGCCGTTTTAAGTTGGTGGCAGAGATGGCTTCATCGTAGCCGTTCATTTAATTTATTTTTTTTGTGATCGGTAACCCTAGGCCCTAGAAGAGTCGTGACCCAACCCCACCGCCTTATAACCCGTCTCTGTTCTGTCGAAAAAGTGGGTGGCCCGTCCTTGTATGAGACCCGGATCCAGTCTTTCTTGCATGAGAAGAAAAAAAGTTGACACAGCTTGTTGAAGGACCAGGATGCCTGCCGTCGCTGCCGCCGTTCTTAACCTGTCGGGTTCCGTACCTCATGTGAAGCCATTTCCGGTCACCACACCGTTTGGTATTCGCTCCCCACTGCACCGGTAAGCTTTTCTTCGCCGTTTACCAACTTTCCCTTTCTTCTAGTAGAAACCGATTCGCCTATTTGTTAGTTAGACTGGAAGTCTCGAAACATATAAATTATTATATGATTAACGGATGATTTGTGATCGCTTATTAGTTTTTGTGTTTTGAGGAATTGATATATTGTTTGCGTCTGATCTTTTATTTTTTGGCCTTTTGTGTTTCAAAGATTCTGCATCTGATCTCTGAATTTTAATTTGGGAAGGTTGAGTATTGTTACATTGGTTTAGCGTCTACCTTACATTCTTGGAGTTTGTTTTTATAGGTCAAGTTTAATCCTAACTTGGTTAACTTGTTTCTCTTTGTATGTAATTAGGGTGTATAAAATTCTAATAGCTGGAATTGGATATGTAATCCGGTATTTTTTTAAAAAATACCATTTAGAAATTTGCTTCTCATTGAAATCGAACCTTGGGCACACTTATGTCTAACCCAGCCGATTGCCAATTGAGCCACCTCTGTTGTTTGTAATCCGGTGTTTAGAATGGTCTAGAATGGAGTGCAAACGGCAAACATTCGGCGATTTTAAGAGGCAGAATTACAACGTAAAGCGAAGGACTTACTGAATTGTGAAACAAAATAGTTGACATTTTCAAATGGTAAATCACATCATTGTTCGGAGTAATGGTTACAAATTTCTGGTAGTGTTACCTTCAAATTCCTTGTAGGTCTGGCCGTGACTTAGGGAATTCATGCCTATGCTCTAAAGGGAATCAATTCGAATCTTAGCATTTATGGTAATGTCACCTTCAAATTCTCTGAACATGACTTCGGGAATTGCACATGCTCTAACGGGAATCAATTTCGAATCTTATCATTTAAAAATATTCTAAATCTTTTATTTGGTCCATTGTTTTTAAACTAAGTGCATGATGTGCCAAAGCCTTGTAACTGTTATTTCGAGTACCAGGGTATGGTATCTTAACGTTAAATGCATCCAACTGTATAGTTGGATCAGATTGATTGGGATTGTTCTCATTTATGTAACTTCCCCTTTAAAAGGAGCTCTTCATTCAATATTGGTTCTCTCTATGAATGCCCCTAAATTGGGTGATTAGTTGGCATTTTCGATGGTAAATCATGTCATTGTTCTGAGTAATGGTTACAAATTTTAGGTAGTGTCTGGCCGTGACTTCGGGAATTAATGTCTATGCTCTAACATGAATCAATTCGAATCTTAGCATTTATGGTAATGTCACCTTCAAATTCTCTGAACATGACTTCGGGAATTGCATATGCTCTAACGGAAATCAATTTCGAATCTTAGCATTTAAAAATATTCTAAATCTTTTATTTGGTCCATTGTTTTTAAACTAAGTGCATAATGTGCCAAAGCCTTGTAACTCTTATTTCGAGTACCAGGATATGGTATCTTAACATTAAATGCATCCAACTGTATAGTTGGATCTGATTGATTGGGATTGTTCTCATTCATGTAACTTCCCCTTTAAAAGGTGCTTTTCATTCAATATTGGCTCTCTATGAATGCCCTTAAATTGGGTGATTAGTTGCCATTTTCAATGGTAAATCACGTCATTGTTCTGAGTAATGGTTACAAATTTCTGGTAGTGTTACCTTCAAATTCCTTGTAGCTCTGGCTGTGACTTAGGGAATTCATGCCTATGCTCTAACATGATGTGCCAAAGCCTTGTAACTCTTATCATTTAAAAATATTCTAAATCTTTTATTTGGTCCATTGTTTTTAAACTAAGTGCATGATGTGCCAAAGCCTTGTAACTCTTATTTCGAGTACCAGGGTATGGTATCTTAACGTTACATGCATCCAACTGTATAGTTGGATCAGATTGATTGGGATTGTTCTCATTCATGTAACTTTCCCTTTAAAAGGAGCTCTTCATTCAATATTGGTTCTCCCTACGAATGCCCTTAAATTGGGTGATTAGTTGGCATTTTCGATGGTAAATCACGTCATTGTTCTGAGTAATGGTTACAAATTTTAGGTAGTGTTACCTTCAAATTCCTTTTAGCTCTGGCCGTGACTTCGGGAATTAATGCCTATGCTCTAACATGAATCAATTCGAATCTTAGCATTTATGGTAATGTCACCTTCAAATTCTCTGAACATGACTTCGGGAATTGCATATGCTCTAACAGAAATCAATTTCGAATCTTAGCATTTAAAAATATTCTAAATCTTTTATTTGGTCCGTTGTTTTTAAACTAAGTGCATAATGTGCCAAAGCCTTGTAAGTCTTATTTCGAGTACCAGGGTATGGTATCTTAACGTCAAATGCATCCAACTGTATAGTTGGATCAGATTGATTGGGATTGTTCTCATTCATGTAACTTCTCCTTTAAAAGGTGCTCTTCATTTAAAATTGGCTCTCTATGAATTCTCTTAAATTGGGTGATTAGTTGGCATTTTCGATGGTAAATCACATCATTGTTCTAAGTAATGGTTACAAATTTTTGGTAGTGTTACCTTCAAATTCTTTTTAACTCTGGCTGTGACTTCGGGAATTCATGCCTATGCTGTAACGGGAATCAATTTGAATCTTAGCATTTATGGTAATGTTACCTTCATATTTTATTTAGCTCTGACCATGACTTCGGGAATTGGATATACTCTAACGGGAATCAATTTCGTATCTTAGCATTTAAGAATATTCTAAATATTTTATTTGGTCCATTGTTTTTAAACTAAGTGCATAATGTGCCAAAGCCTTATAACTCTTATTTCGAGTACCGGGGTATGATATCTTAACGTCAAATGCATCCAACTGTATAGTTGGATCAGATTGATTGGGATTGTTCTCATTCATGTAACTTCCGCCTTTAAAAGGAGCTCTTCATTTAATATTGGCTCTCTCTATGAATGTCCTTAAATTGGGTGATTAGTTGGTTCCTTATTTCCTTCTAACATTTAAGCACTTCCCTCCCCCCTGCCTCTTGATTTTTGTTTATGGTGGTTAACATTTGTATTTTGGAAACAGGAATAATTATGCAGTTCAAGACTGGTGCTCCAAACCATCCGGAAATTATAAACCCAGAGGAATAATGTGCAAAGCTAACTTGCCACCCAATCATATATTGTCAATCAGCAGAGGTTCAAGGGGACCTCAACATGAGTTGCATTCCTGGGCTCCTAAAGGTATTGTAATATCCTGGTTTGCGTCAAGAATGTTGTTCTCAGTAAAATAGATAGTTGAATTATGATTTCTATGCTTGTCCCCTTCGCCTGGCGCCCCACCTTCTTTCTCTTTTTTCTCCCTTCTCAAGGACATCCTTTTGTTCTGCTCCATACGCTTCAGGATGCTATATCATTACTAGGGGACAGGAAATTTATGCATTCCTTTTCCTGTTATTGCGCTTTGCCTCTCTTTAGACGTGCCAAATATAATTCGATTACATTTACTCTCTTTTAATAACTCAAAGCATTACTGTCTATATTGTATATCGTCAAAGATTCTACAGGTTTATCACTCAGATTTTTTAAGACAAACCCCCCCCCCCCCCCCCCCCCCATAAAAGCAAAGTTAAATGTTACTGCTTTTTATTTTATTTTTTGGCTCTGTCAAGTTTTGCTGACGAAGATATAATTTGGAACCGTTAAATAACAGTAATTTCAATTATTTTGTGTTATTGATAGAAAAAACAGATTCACACCTCTTTTCTGCATCAGGCTCATTTTTCAGCGGGAATCAAGATACCCAATCAGACACAATTCTGTTTTCATCTCGTGAGAGATCTATGACGACTCCTAGGGCATTTAAGGATGTCCCATTCAGGATTCAGTACCCTGTAATAACTGAGAAACCAGAATGGTGGTGGAGGACTTTGGCATGTGTCCCTTATTTGATCGCATTGCAGATTTCTGACGTAGGCTATTATCTCCAACCCTTCCTAGAGCGCTATGAATTATTTGAAGATTTAATTTATTTCGTCCCAGGAGCAATTACTAGGTTACCGATCTGGTTCTCCATGGTTTATTGCTACTTTGGATATATTGGACTCGTGAAGAACAAACATTGGCCTCACTTCTTTAGATTCCATCTAATGATGGGCATGTTGTTGGAAACAGCTCTACAAATCTTATGGTATACTTGCAACTTCTTTCCGCTTATACACTACTCTGGCAAGCTCGGGATGCATTTTTGGGCTGGTGTGGGATTTTTTTACATGTTTGTCTTGTTGCAATGTGTAAAATGTGCTCTTAGTGGCATGTATGCTCACATCCCTTTTGTAAGTGATGCAGCATATATTCATACTCTGTTCCATATTGGAGGTTTTCAACGACCTTTCTAAGAGGGATAGACCTCTTTCAAGTTTATATTTCAAGCTGTTGCGCTCCATTGAAACGATGTCGCTGTTTCAAGAGAGATGTTCCTGTTTGTAGACTGTAGTAGCCATCAATAAAGAAATTGTGCATGTAGGTATTGATTGTATTGTGGTACTCTTGCCTGCAGAATTTTGAGAAAATATTGGTTGTTTTTAAGGCGCGTTTACTATTCTTTTGATTCGCTACAAGGCGACTTTAAACTTTAAAGGATGCTAACTTATGGATGGATTAGTCTTGTCCAAATTTTAGTTCTGGAAGTGGAAGGTATGTGAATGGATGAAGTGGGTAAATTTTTTTTTTTTTCTCTTTGGTTATTGTCTTATTGATACGCGATTAGTATTGGAAAATGGAAATAGCCCAATAAAGACAGCTAAAGAGAAAAGTGGTACGTAAATCATGTTTTGAGAATTTTTTATTTTTTATTTCAATATCATAGGGAATTATGCTTGCCGTTGGAAACTTTGGAGGTTAATTCTTCCTCCAAGTTCTTCGCCTTCAAGCATAGGGAAAAAAACAAGAAAATGCGCATTCATTGAGAGCATATGTGGAACAAAGAAAACCAATTCTCCCTATAAAAAAAATAACGTAAATGTTAGTGATAAAACATGGCAAGATCAGAGCCGTCAATGCCACTGAAAGTGACCAGCTAGAGCGAGTATTGCTCTCCATTACCACTCTTTTTGGTACAAATTTACGATTTTACCAACTTCTAAACCAGTTGTTAATACTTAGTATTTAGACAATAGATAGATACCTGTCAGAGGTTGTAGGAACCTTTGCTTCAGTTCCTACTTCCTAGTGCAATCACAGTTCTAAAATTCTTCATAATAACATCTCGATTTGACTTGATTCTCTAAAGTTGAAACCCAGAAACCTTTACAGATCGTCATTCAACTCGTGATTTGAAAGATTCCGAATTGTATCCCTGAAAATTTGTCGGTAGAAAAGTTACAGGGAATTTTTTTTTCCCTTGGGAACGAAGAGGTCGTAAATTGGTGCGTAGAATGAGGCGAAGGCCGGCGGATTTTCGCAAGTCGGTGAGGAGGCGATTCCCGAATGTGATTTGGTGGACTCTGTTAGGCATTGTGGTTCTGCTCTTTATTGTGATTTTGAGCAAAGAGGGACAACTAGAATCTAGACCGGCAATAGCTAAGGTAAGGATCTGTTAATTTATTATCTTTTATAAAGCGGTTGTGCTGTGTATGGCTGCTGAACTGCTTGTGATGACGAGTGTTAGGATTTTTAGGTTTTGAGCTTTTGTGAATTGGTATTTTGCGGGAAT
The DNA here is from genome assembly GCF_013401445.1 of Tripterygium wilfordii. Lineage (NCBI taxonomy): Eukaryota > Viridiplantae > Streptophyta > Magnoliopsida > Celastrales > Celastraceae > Tripterygium > Tripterygium wilfordii. Next base: position 911,292 of record NC_052237.1, on the reverse strand, counting down.
TATTGCAATAGACACAGCATAGTCATTGTGAAATAAATTGATATCTTCTTTGGCAGATTTCAATGTCGAAAATTGTTCCTCGATCTGGCATTTTATGCAACCCAGTTGCATGTTTTTTGCTGGATCCCAGGTAATGCATTATACCAGCTTATGTGAGGATTAACATGAATTTCCCTTCTCGTTGGGATTTCTGTCAGAGAGAATTTTGTTAACAACTTGTGCTTTTTTTCACATGCCGCTGCCAAAAGTTTACTTATGCGAATATTGATGGAATATGTTGGGGCTTTGGAAGTTTTTGACTGATGTCTAGTATCATTGTTGAATAGCCACTAACTGGATCAGTCCCTGTGACTTGTTGTTGCTGAGATAGATTGTCTTTCAAATGATTATCGTTGTCATATGTTGACAAAGCGGAAAGATTGCATTCAAGGTCTGGAGAGATTATTAAATACTTTAAATTGGGCTTGTCGACTTGTCGTCGTGGAGATTTGGAATACGTATGGTCCACGACATAACCCCAATGGGTACAACGCAATTCAAGATTCAAAAATTTGAACACACTATGGGTGACATTAGAGTACATTGGTCTGAGAAGAGGATAGCTTATTTAGTCTATTTTGTAAGTGGAAATAAACTTGATATAAGCAGTTGATAGTATTGTTGACTATGCTGCATGTGTTGAATCAAAGTTTTGGGAGTGTTTGCATCTCTCCACCCAGACCCAGTAGTGGTAGCCCAACAATTTTGTGCGTTGGGCTCCCTTCTTCTAGGTTGAATTAATTCATGGAATATATGGATGAAACCACATGGGTGATATCCTAGAGTAAGAATATAGTATGGTATAAGTGATATGGTCCAAGCAGTATGTAATATAGAATGTTGAATACCTCTTACTTGTTGGGAGATATCTATCACCACGAGGATCTTTGGAAGATAAAATGTTACTTTCTTGCATATTTCCTGATATATGGTGACTTGGGTTTCCACTTATTCATGCTAACTTTCATCATTGCTGAACTGAAAGTTGTTACTTATGTATTATCATGCAGAGATCTTACAAGCATGACAGAATCATGGAAGGCCTAAACATTGCTGATGAAATGTTGAGTGCCGACTCAGTCACCAGACAAATTAATGATCAAATTTCTCTTGCTAAATCTTTTGTTGTGATTGCAAAAGAAAGCAATAACCTTCAATTTGCGTGGGAATTGAGCGCCCAGATCCGCAATTCTCAGATCCTCCTTTCAGGTGCTGCGACTAGACGAACTCCTTTGACGACTTCTGAATCAGAAACTGTGATGCGCGATATGGCACTTTTGCTTTACCAAGCCCAGCAACTTCATTATGACAGTGCAACAATGATCATGCGACTAAAAGCCAAGATTCAAGCTCTTGAAGAGCAAATGGGCTCTCTGAGTGAGAAGAGTTCGAAGCACGGACAAATAGCTGCTGAAGAAGTCCCAAAAAGTCTATACTGCCTTGGTGTTCGGCTAACATCTAAATGGTTTGGAAACCTCACTCTTCAGAGCAAACTCAATGAAAGAAAGCAAATCAGCTCAAAGCTTAAAGATAACAGTCTCTATCATTTCTGTGTCTTCTCCGACAACATCCTAGCAACTTCTGTAGTGGTCAATTCAACTGCATTGAATTCCAAAAATCCTGATAGGGTTGTTTTTCATCTTGTGACTGATGAAATAAACTATGAAGCAATGAAGGCGTGGTTTTCCATGAACGAGTTTCAAGGAGTGACTGTTGACGTTCAAAAGTTGGAGGACTTCAAATGGCTGAATGCTTCTTATGTGCCAGTTCTCAAGCAACTCGAAGACTCTGAAACTCAGAGTTATTACTTTTCTGGAAACGATGATGGCAGTCGGACTCCAATCAAATTCCGGAACCCTAAATATCTGTCGATGCTTAATCACTTGAGGTTTTACATTCCTGAAGTGTTTCCAGCGTTAAAGAAGGTGGTATTTCTTGATGATGATGTTGTTGTTCAGAAGGACCTTTCTGGTCTATTTTCCATTGATTTGAATGGCAATGTCAATGGAGCTGTGGAAACCTGCATGGAAACATTCCATAGATACCATAAATACCTCAATTACTCCCACCCTCTTATACGAGAACATTTTGATCCTGATGCATGCGGTTGGGCATTCGGGATGAATGTTTTTGATTTGGTTGAGTGGAGGAAAATAAATGTAACGGGCATCTACCATCATTGGCAGGAAAGGAATGTAGACCGGACATTATGGAAGCTTGGGACTCTGCCACCGGGACTATTAACTTTCTACGGGTTGACAGCACCGTTGGACCCCTCATGGCATGTGTTGGGATTGGGCTATACAAACGTTAATCCTCAGTTGATAGAAAAAGGAGCTGTTTTGCATTTCAATGGGAACTCAAAACCATGGTTGAAGATTGGCATTGAGAAGTATAAACCTCTCTGGGAAAAGTATGTTGATTTTTCTTTTCCTTTACTGCAACAATGCAATTTTCATTGATTTGTATGGCAGAAGTACCAGTTCTTCCACGCATCTAGGTGCTGGGGTGTATTCATGCTTTTATGATGAATATGCTTGTACAATATTGTGAGATCGAGCGGTGCCGCTGGTTGTAAAATGGGTATTTATTGATGTGTGTTGTAGCATAGAATATTTACAAGAAGTCGTTTGTTGAGATGTTGAACTCAATTGCACTAAGTCACTAACTCTACAAGAGGTCATGAATTCAAGTCTCAACATCGGCTTTGGTCTCAATTGATTCATGGGATTGCAGGGCCTTCCGTGTGTCTGTTACTCCGTTTGTAGTAGAATTAGAGAAATAATAAGAGGGGTATTATTGTCCTACTCCATTATTTGTTCTTTGTAGAACTGCAACCATTTTAGCAGTTAGCCCAATTCATTCAGATGGGTTTGTCTTGGGTTTTCTCAACAAATATGTCTATGAAGATCCAACTCCATCGCCCACCCCAATAAGTTATATATGGTTTCTGGCCCAACTCATTGAGAGACCGGCCCATGACACATCATCACTTGAGCGAGAGCCTTGTACGCCAAATGTCAACCTCTCTGTTTGCTTCCTTTTACAATTCTTTCAAACGAGATTCAGTGGAACAACTTGCAAGGTGGCGAAAGAATATGCATGCCACGTCGACATCCGTGCCGGCGAACCTGAAGCAGATCCCTTCGCCGTCATTTTTGTCGCCTACTGCACAACGTCTCTCAGAAAATCCAATCTTCAAATCCAAAATCAATTATGTACCCAATACTACCCCTGCCTCTCACCTCAAATATCAAAACCAGACTAACCAGTTGTCCAATATGGCCTGACTTGGAAGGACAATTCAGTACTTTCAACTTTCCACTTCGAGTCAACCGATGATCGCACCACTCGCCGGCTAAAGCATATCTACTTTGCCGCCACTTTCAAATGTTTGTTTTTCCTCTGATCCATTTTCAAACGAAACAAACCCATCAAAATCCACCAAATCCTCTCTTCGTCTCCGTTTCTGTCTCTCTTTCTGACGCCATGAAAGGAGACAGTGGATCAGTATTCGCAGATGGATTTCTCAAGCCTAGAAAATCCAAATCCCGCGAGGTAAGCTCTCGATTCGTTTCTCCAGGCTCTTCCCCTTCCATGGACAGTGGAATTCAGCCTCCAAATCAAGCTCTCTCTCCGCAACGGCGCAAATCTACGTCGATCGATGCTCCAAATAACCAGAGAAGCCTTGAAAAGCACGGATTCATGCGAGGCATTTGGCCTTCTTCAACTTCTAGATCGTCTGATAAGAATAATGTAGGCACTCTCGCGGATCATCTAGGAAATGAGAGACTCAAGGATTACGTCGAAAGGAAAAAAGAAGCGAAATCAGCCACTGATGATGTATTTTCTCTTAGTAGGCAGAGGAGTTGCTCTGAATTTAACAGATTCGAGAATGAGAAGGAAAGTAAGGAAAATCACAGACCATCACTAGCAGGATCGATGAGATACACAGGCAAATTGCGTTTTGGGGCAAAATCATCGTCATCGTCATCGTCATCGCATCATCCAGGTATTGTTCCAGGACGATTGTCGGTCGATGAAAACGCTCTGTATAGTAGATCGTCTAGGCGAAAACCAGATATTTCGATGAATAATCTTGATTCAGAATCAGAGTGTAGTGATTTAAGTTCCACTGCGGATTGTAATCCTGCTGCTATTGACAAAACTCGCTCTATGAGCTGGAGAAAATCAGGTATTGAAGTATCGTCCAAGTATATGAATGATATACCAACAAGATCACGAAGAGGGTCATCTGAAGAGCAACCAGTATCATTGGATAGTTCTCCGATGATGAAGAAATTTACAATAAAGAATGCCATCAAGAGGGCTAATTCGCTCACCGGATATGGGGGTGCCATGTCACAATGGGCCTTATCGCCTGGCCGAACAGGATCACCACCCATGTCGGTAGAGAACAAGGCAAGGCCGATGTCGTTTTCAAGTTTGAAGCCGCCTTCAAGTCCATCGAAGGTTAAAGGTGTGGAGAAATTGCTGAATTTGGGACTTGACTTGTTCAAGAGCAAGAAGTCTTCTTCTGCAGGGTCGTCGCCGGTTGGGGCCGGTAATGTTGAGACCGTTCATCAGCTGAGGCTGCTTCACAATCGGTTGTTGCAGTGGCGCTATGCAAATGCCAGAGCTGATGCTGTGAACGTGAACTTAAACGATCAAGTGGAGGTATAATACAGATAAATTTAATCAAAAAATCTCAATTCAATTCACTTAGGCTATACAGATAACTATCAAGTTCAATGCTTGGGCGAAATGAGCAACAAATTGGTGATTTCAAAGATGCTGGCCTTCTATGGAGTCATCCACTTGTTTAACAGATTCGATTTTCTTATGTTTTGTGCAGAAAAATTTGCTAAATGCATGTGATAGTCTCACAAAGCTGAGACATTCAGTGCTACAAAAGAATCTAAGACTTCAGAAGGAAAAGATGGAGATGAAGCTGGAATTCATACTTCATTCTCAGGTCCGTATTAATAAGCTCACAACTTGCTAGTTTTTCCATATTAACCATGTCAGGAAATTTAATATTTAAATCTGGTTGAACTTGTCTGAGTAGATTAAACCACTGGAAGCATGGGGAGCTATGGAAAGGCAACACCTCTCAGCAGTCTCAGCGACCAAAGAGTGTTTGCATTCTGTTATTTGCAGATTGCCATTAGTCGATGGTGCAAAGGTAGGCCAATAATTTATTGTCACTCTCTTGTTTGGCTGAATAAAATTATCTGCATTATTGATAAATCTAAGTTGATTATATAGGCAGATCCGCATTTAGCTTCCCTCGCACTTGGTCGCGCATCAGATCTTACAGCTTTCATCAAATCCACATTGACTCCTTTTTCGCCCTCGGTAGGCAAACATTACCATTCTGGTAATCCTTACCATTTCTTTGTTTATGTCATAAGCTTATCCTTGATTCAATTGATGATCAGGCCGAGAAGACGGTTTCATTGCTTTCCGAATTAGCAGAAGTTGCTGCACAGGAGAAGCTACTGATACAAGAGTTGCTTGAACTTTTCAAAACTATGTCCAAATTAGAGGTAAGAACACAAATGCACCCAAGTACAATTATTTCAGAGGCAAAAATGACTTAAAAATTTCACTTAAGCAAACATGGATTCTGGCTTCTTGCGTGCAGATTCAAGAGAGGAGTTTACAGAGCTTTATTATTCAGTATAACTCGAGGACACAACAACATCAGCAACCCCATCAGCAGGAGCTACCACAACAAGAAGTCCAGTCTTGAATATGCGCCAGACTTCTCTGCTTAGAAACGAATAGTACCTGACGAATTTGAAGAACATTGATAGGTGTTTCAACATGTCATGTAGTTTGGCTTATAAGCTCCCTCAATAGCAGAAGTTAGCTTCTTATTTTTGGATAACTTTTAGTCATTTATGCTTTATTTATTCCAGTTTCCACGTATAGTTTTTCCCCTTTTCAAGTGCAAAAATCAATCAATCAATGAATTCTGTGGCAAGATGAGGAACTAATATTGTCAAATACAGCGTAAAAGTACAGAAGTTGACAAAACAAGCTTCAATTTTGTATGGAAACGTTCCAATGAGAGAAATGAACCAATTTTTTTTTTGCTCATTTGTGGTTTGTCATTCAAAAATTTCAACCCAAACACATTAAATAAAAATTTGTACGTTATGGGTCACGACCTCGCACGGATTTATTTTTCATAGACCTTCGCCATTAGTTTTTAGGCCCATGAAAACTCGTCTTTAATGTGAGATAAATTGAGTTTTGTTTATAAATTATTCGGGTTGGATTGTGGCAGATGAATGTGAGATTTTTAGTCACAAATGCAGGAAGACAAATAAATAGGTTAATTTGGCTCTGACTTGATCGGTTGATCCAATTAACTTACCAAAACGCGTCGTTTCATTCGTTTTACTCCCCAGTTCTCTTTCTTATGGGCCCACAGGGTACATTAATTCACTTTAACAATGACCACACCGCTTTAACCATCCAAAGCGGCGTCGTTTACCCTGATTGGATTTTAGTATAGATGTCTCCGATCTCCCTCCCGGACTCCACAACCATTATCTTTTTCACCTGACTATTGTTATCTACCGCCGAAAACCCTTGAGAGCGATGGCTACAATAGCGGCCACTGCAGCCCGTCGAGCTGCATCTCTGGCTCGGATTTCATCCTCTGCGACACCCGCTCAACCTGCCACTCTCATTCCCCGGCGTGGATTTGCCGGCGCAGCAGGTAATCAGCAACAAGTGCCGTCATATACTTACTGATAGATACATCGTTGCAGAATGAAACAGATTCATATATGTGTAATTGTTCTTGCGTTTTCCCTAGAATCCCGATCTATTCTGATGGATCAAGGTGTTCAATCAATTATAGATTAATTTTACTGTTAACACTGTGTGTTGTTATGTGTTATTTGTAAGATTTTATTTTCATAATTGAGGTCGTTTCCAATACAAATGAGTAACCTTAGTGGATGATATTGTTGATATCGTCACACACTGTAGTTTTATTTGTTGGTGGTTGGAAACGTTTGCTGATTAACTATAGAAGGTTATTGTTCCTATGAATTTGAGATAATTCTGTATGGCCTGTTTGATGTCTTGAGATATTGTGGTTTTATTTTCAGATCATCATGGACCACCAAAGATCAATTGTTGGCAAGATCCAATGAGTCCATCACAATGGAAGGAAGAGCATGTGAGTCAAAGTTTGGTGGTTTTTTATTTTACATATTGGAAACGTTACTGATTCTTGTGGGATCTATGGCGTAAATTGTTACATATCCTTGAACTTTGACATCGTCTATGGAAAATGCTTTGGTTCTTAAGGATATGAATGGAGATGTTTCTGAGTTTTAGCAGTGTCTTGAAATTATTATCAAATGCTTTAGGGTTGTCTACTTCCCTAAGCAAGTGAGTATTGATTTTATGAAAATTGATTGGAAGAATCGATTTTCTCTTCCCTTGCTTGGGGGGTTCTCTATGAAAATCATAGGTGGATAAAGGCATATCGAAGATTGGGATGTAAACTATAGTATAGTTATAGTTATTATATTCTTCATGATTATGTGAAGGCTTATGAATATAATTAGCATAAATTTGAAAGTTCATATGAATTTCATTATTACAATCCTTCTCCACTCCCATCCCTCCCAATCCCTAAGAAAAGAAAAGTAATGAAAGTTTCTTACTTTCTTCTGCTTGGATGGATTACAAGTTTTGTTTGACCTTTCAATCTGGAAGAGGAAATGCTCGAACCCCATATCCTCCATGTCCTTCCCACTGGAAAAGTGGAAATACTAGCAGTGGTGGTCACAGAAACCCAAAGGTTGTGGACATGTATATATGCCGAGACCAACCTTGAGTCTTGACTGGATCTTATGTAGTTATGTTTTTGCAGTTTGTGATTGTCTCCTTATCTGGTTGGGGTCTACTCTTCTATGGAGGATACAAGTTCTTCACTGGAGGCAAGGACAAGAAGGAAGAGGTACTTTGAATTCTGTTGAAACTACAAGAGTCACTTTTTTTTATCTTGGATAATCTAAAGTAGGTTTCATATGTTAATCATCTTGATTGTTGGAAAGATGGGTTCTTGCCATCTCATGCATTAATTGAAACCCATAATTCCATGGCTGCTTCTCACATCTACATCTGTCTGGATCCATAGTATTGTTTAGAAGTAATTTGATGTATACGGATTGAAAGCATATGTGTTGCATTCTCAATAGTTGCATATGCAAGGGAAAGAGATTATCAAGCCGGTAATTATTTCTAGCTTTTAGTCCACCTGTTGCAAGAATTTATGAGAAGACCACAATATGTAGATTCCTCTTTTATTGCTACAATTAGAGTCCCCCTTTCTCCATCCATGATCTCAGTCCTCATTTTCTAATTAAAGCGCATTTTATAATATGGGCCTCCCTACCCATGTTGGGTAACATATATGGCATACATAATTCAATATGATATTGGTGAAATTCAGTAAAGCTACATACATGTTCTTCCATTGATCAACCTATGCATATGGGGTTAAGATTGCATACTTTTGCCCTTCTCCAATTATGTTTCCTCTACAGGAGCCTTTGGCACTGTAGCCAAATGGAGTTGCAATTCAGTCTGATTTACTCTTTGGAAAAAAGTTGCAAATAACTCTTGGTAGATTACCAAATTGCCAAACTGGATGTCTGGAAATATTTGCAGAAATGCAAGCAGTAGCTAGCCATTTTAGCATGTATCACATGTCCTTTCCAGAGCTTGGACCTGTCATGAAGCTTAAATACGGCGCATTCGTCCCTTCATTATGGCTTGGATGGACAATTATAGTTTAAATTAAATTGACTAAACAAGCCGGCTGAATGTACTCCATGTATACCCCGTCTTGATGACATGGTGTTTTCTTACCAATTTCAGTTCATATTTACCTTGCCCATGAACTTTAATAAAAATCCTTTGTATTGTTAGCTGTAACATTTTCTGAGACACTATTGTTTGTTTACAGAAACTGGTGGAAGCAGCAAATTAAGATGTGGAGGTCTTAATCGCCACTCAAACGTGTCTGTAATAATTTGTTTTGCTGAAACTTCACATGCTGTGGGATTTGGTTTTTTCTTGTAATACAAAACAGCAAGTTCTAGCACCTTTGGAATTTCTTGAGAATGACCAGATGATCAAGAGAGGAGGCCGATTGCTTTCTAAGGAGACGATCAATTCATTTTCTTGCACTTTTTGTGGTTGCATTGAGCACTTTATGCATTAACAACTATGTTTAAATAATGTGATGGCATCATTAAGGTCCTAGTAGATTAAAAGGGATCAAATTATGGTTTGTGTGAAATGTTGGCTCAAGCTGACCGGCGTTAATCCATAATATGTGATGGTAAATTGAAGATGATGGTCCACCCGTTCTCTGCTTGATTTCCTTTTATTTATACTTACGGTTGCTTGTAATCATGCAGCTAATAATAGTTAGTTGCTTGTAATCATACAGCTAGTAATAGTTCCAGATTTGAGGAAATCCCGTCTTGTAAAGTGGAATATTATCAAGCTCCCTAAGCAAATTGGTGGGCTAGGTATAACTTCTATAACCACTTTCAATAAAGCCTTTTAGGCAAATGGCTTTGGAGGTTCAGCTCCAACAAAGACCATCTTTGGAGGATGGTTATTGTGGAATGATTGATTAACAGCCAATCAATTAATTGATTACGACGTAGCATATCTATCCTTCAAAGACGGAGGGGAAAAAAACAACGGGCTGGGCTTAAAACGTGACTAGGTGCAATCCTGGAGCCGCTCTCGGCCCATCCAATTTTAACAACAACTGACAACTGGGCTTTCGCGCGAATTGAAATCAGAGCATTTTATGGGCTTTTTGATTACTAACCATATGGATCAAGATGATCAAATCTAGCCGTTGGATCGTACAGCCACTCATTGGGCTTTGGGTTTTAGCCCATCTACGAATACACGTGAAGGAGATTAGGATAGGCATTCCTGTCCAGCGGCAGTTTTTTGCGGTTTCCAGGTAAATTCAGGTACTGTGCAATATTCGATCCCAGCGGATTCACTATTGTGTTTATTATTTTTTCCAATTATATTCTTCAGCAATGGACTCTCAATCTCAATCTCAATCTCAATCTCATTTTCATTCGATTGAGGATATTTTCGATTCCTCGCTGAATTTAGAGGAGACCCATTTCAAGGAAGGATTTGATGATGGCTACAAACAGGGCCTGATAGCCGGCAAAGAGGAGGCCCAAGATGTTGGCTTGAAACACGGGTTTGAAGTCGGCGAAGAAATCGGGTTCTACCAGGGGTGCGTTGACGTATGGAACTCGGTGATCCGAATCGACTCATCCTCATTCTCAAAGCGCCTCCAGCAGAACATCAAGCGGATGGAGGTGTTGATTGAGAAATACCCACTAATGGAGCCTGAGGATGAGAGTGTTCAAGAGATAATGGACGAATTGAGGCTGAAATTTCGGGTTATTCGTGCGGGTTTGGGTGTGAAATTGGAATATGACGGGTACCCGAAACCCAAGGACGTTGAGTTTTGATTTGTGTTGTCTGTCGCTGAAATGGGTTGCCGTAAATGTTTTAGGATTAGCTTGGAAATTTGGTAATAAAATCATTCCAGTAGTTGAGTTGTGGGTTACGGTGGTTTATAGTTTGAATAGCTTTGTTCTCCTCTCTTCTTGTTCTGAATTTTTAGTTGAATCCTTATGTAGTCATGTCTCGTAAATGTTTTCTTCCAGATTGAAGTCTGATATCTCGTTTTGAGCGTAAATCCTTTTACTTTGGCTTCCAAATTTACTTATTTGACGAGAAACAGTTGGGTGCTGATGTTGGTTCTCTTCTCAGGATGTGTTCAAATCTATATTAGAGAAACCAAAATTTGGTCCTTTTTTTTTTTTTCAATTGCAGGCTGTGATCATGCCTGGGGTTGTTATTGGTTGAACTATTCTTCATTGCCAAGACTACTTTGCGTCCGTGTGGCCTTGGCTATCTATTATGTGACAAACCACCGATACGTGGGAATCAGAGAATTACACCAACATTGAGTCTGATGCAACCGTGTTTGGATCACTTACTTCTTTTTCTCTGGTCACCTGGCCACATAACAGAAGAGCTAATGATAATATGGGATTTGCAGAACATGTGGATGAATTTCATTCATAACCCAAAAATGCTATAACTTGCGGTGTTTACTTGAGCCTTTGCATCTTGATTCTTGGAGACGTGAGCTTTATTAGAAAGCGTCTGCTGGGGCCTTTATTTGCAGCACCGTTTTATTTCAGTTGCTGCTGCTTCCTGTCTAATACAATTGAGTATTTCAAGTGAAGAACTTGATATATCCAGTTTTTCGTTTTCAGTTTAAGATTTTGCAAAGAGATTTCTTATAATTTTTATATGTGAGTGAGGCTATGTGGTCCCCAAGCGAAAAACTGAGTCCAAAAATTGTTGATGTCAATTCATTATCTCATTCTATCTTCTTGGTGCAGTTTGTGGAGGATTGTGTAGGCCTGTAGTTGAGAAAACACGATGAAGATGGTGCTTGCTTGCTGCAAGCTATACATATCTGAAAGCCGAAACAGGACTGCATTGGAGGCAATTCAAAGAGCTGCAAGGCTACACCCAGAAGCTTGTATCGTCAACAAATTTGAAGATGTGACTTACAATAGAGTTGGATATACTCTTGTCTCACATTTGTCTGCAAAGCCATCTTCAGACTCATGTTGTTTGAAAAGTGCCGTACTTGCCATGGTTGAAGCTGCTTTTGAAGCTATTAACCTTGAGTTGCATTGTGGAAGTCATCCTAGGCTTGGAGTTGTAGACCACATTTGTTTTCACCCCTTGGCTTGTGCATCTCTGGATCAGACAACTTTGATTGCCAAGTCTTTAGCGTCAGATATTGGCTCAAGACTTCAAGGTTTGTGCTCTTAGAACTGCAAAAATTGCAACCAGCAGTACCATGTTGCCCGAACTAGTGGGTTAACCAATTTTAATTGACAGGTGAAGATTATTTGCGTTGTGTCCATCTATAAGGGATCTCTGTTAAAGGGAGTTCTCTGACTGATGGTCTCATCTACCAACAGAATCTGGGCATAACTTCATTATTGACTTCCTTCACTTTTTTTGTTTCTCTTCTTTACCCTTCTGTTTCTCTTCTTTCCCTTGTGTTTCTCTTAATGGTTAAATAATGTGAAGTGAGTGAAAAATATGCCATCAGTTTAAGTTCTTGGTTTGGATGACTACGCATTTTCATTCTATAGTCAGTTAGATCTGTAGGTTCAAATATAAATGTCTCTCTCCCTAGTACTAATTGTCTTGTCAGAATAAAAGTTTAGGGGTACTCGGCACCGTTTATGATTTCTTCTGTTGCGTCCTCACAACACTATATATATAAGTAGCATCAAAGCTCTCCGTATTTTAAAAGAATGCTTAGTTATATGCAAATTTGGCTTGAGGCTTGCGGATGTTTCTAGGGAAAATGAATAAAGTTATTTCTGGATCGTATAATATAATGTTCTTTCTGTCCCCATCTGTCAGGGTCAGTATCTTTTACTAGTGAGTACTGAGAAGATTTTGACTAAATGGTCATATTTTTCTGAGAACAATAAGATTTGGTCTATGTCATTATTTTTCTATCAATATTGATGAAGGTTAATGTATCATAACTATCTTATATACTTATGAGGATTGAACTCCTTATTATAAAGACTATTTTGGTATCTGCTTTTTTCAAACTTTTGGGTTTAGGTTTCGTTTGCCTCTAATTTTGTTCATCTAGCCTGCAGTTCCTACATTTCTGTATGGAGCTGCCCATGATGAAGGGAGAACGCTTGATTCCATCCGGAGACAGCTGGGTTATTTTAGGCCCACCTCAGATGGTAACCAGTGGATAGGAGGGCTGCAATCAGAATCCTTGCCACTGAAGCCAGATGAGGGCCCTGCTCAAGTGACTCAGGCAAAAGGTGTTGTTGTAATTGGAGTGTCCCATTGGGTTGATAACTACAATGTCCCTGTCTTCACTACCGATATCTCTGCTGTTCGTCAAATTGCAAAACGAGTAAGTGGGAGAGGTGGTGGCCTTCCTTCAGTGCAAGCTATGGCACTTGTACATGGTGAAAATGTGACTGAGGTAGCTTGCAATCTGCTCGAACCAAGTAAAGTGGGAGGGGATAGAGTTCAGCAAGAAATTGAGAGGCTTGCAAGGGAGGCAGGATTGTCCGTAGGAAAAGGATATTTCACTGATTTTTCACAGGAGAAAATAATTGAAAGTTACTTGAAGCTGGGTTCCCTTGATGCAAATGTTTGATAAAATGAACCAGACAAGGTAGGGCTTCATGTTAACCATATAACCTGGGAATTTTTATAATGTAATGCTATTTCTCTTTCCCCAGAGGGCGCTTTTGTGCAGGTCAAGTGAGTAGAATAATACTTTATGTTAGTTCTTGAGATATCTCGATGTACCTTCATTGATGATTTTTAGACTGCCAGTTTTATATATGGATTTTCTTCTCTGATGGCTGTAAGTTTCCCTTTTGTTACATGCTTGGTTCTATTACAATTGAGGCTATTCTAATGTTGATTGGTGCAGAAACATATTTCTTTCTACTTTGAAGATGATGAAATATTGAGAGTGGAATGAATCATGAAAAAATTGACGCATCAAATGTTCTGGTTATCAGATTAGACAGGCATGTCTGGTCTAGTCCATCTAATTCATTCAATTCTGTCTGTTTCTCCTTGTATTTTGTGTGCAGATTGTTGATTCCTTCAACTAATTGTGTTTCTTTTTCAACCAAACTTAGCAATTTCAACAATAACCTCAATGGAAAATTAGATTAATTTGTCATTGAATATGTAGTTGATGTTTTACATCCTTTTCTGCATTCCCTGTGGACGAACTGAAGATGACAATTTTTCTAAACCGTGGGGGCGAAACTATGGATTATTGTGGCAAAATAATGAACATCTAAACCATAAGGCTTTAATTATTACTAGTGAAGATATTATTATCTATCTTTGTTGGACTTACTCTGTTGTTCTTATCAATATTCCAAGAAGGGGGTGCCTTCTTATCGGTTCAGGCATTTTTATTTTTCTTTCTATTAACATGAACTCTTTGTTTGTTTGTTGATTACTTAATTCTATTATATATGATTTGTACACTAGTTTTTATACCAAGCTCCTGTTTAAGATAGCACAGGATTTTCATTCATAATCTTTTCCCCATCGATAATTGGGTATATTTATTATCTGTGGGGCCATCTCATTACCTTTGTACTGTCCAATTTATTTTCTTGGATTTATGTTTCTGGTCAATTTCTTTCTGCCTGACAAATGGAGCATCTTAATCTCTGGTAATTTTTGTTTTGTTTCCTCTCTCATGATTTAGAGAGTAATTCAGCTAAAATCACTTGGTGATAGTCTAGATGATTATCTCTCCGAACTTAGGGTATAGAGAATCTCGCTCTGAGTTGGGTGTTCGATTCTAAGTTGACACAATTATTTCGAAGTGATTTGCACTGGGTTTCGACCCAACTAATCTATTGGACAGATTTGTGCATGCCTAACCCAACCTGAGTTTAGATTTGTTGGGCTATTTCAATGGCACACCTGCTGAGTTGTTCTAAATTACCAAAAAAAAATCTACTTTGACTAAGAAACCGGACTTCCACGTGAACCATGGATGATAGAGGGATCATGAAACAAATAAGCATACACAAGATAGCACCATGTGATTCATGCAAGTCTATGGCTTAAAAAAATTGAGCTTTAAGTGGCATGTGGGGACATTGAGGTGGACAATGCTGACTCATGGAAAGCTACGTTGTTATCTTTTAGTGTTTCGGACTTTGGATTACATATATGCATTTCCATTTCTTATCAATTGTCAGTTCTCACAGGATAATACTGGAACTCATCAACAGAGGGGGCCAAAGCAGAGGAATCCAAAAATGGATTTGAGCCCAACAAGCAAGGTATAATCTCTAACATTTACTCCTTCACAACCTGGTTCTGATCTTCCTCTATGTCTCTCTTGTTAGTTTTGGTTACTCATTTTTCTTGAGATTTTATGCGCTCATCTTGCACTGAAGTTTGGAAATTTCTCATTTAGAGATGGAAGTTTCAGCCTTTCACGGTCTTTGGTTTGGTTTTCTTCATTGACCCATCTCAGGAAAATCGGCTAATGATCAATCGGGTCAATGTGCTCTTGAGCATTTGACTTCTGATGAATTTCTGAGCCACCTGGTTAATCTATTCCACCGATTTTTGTACCTGAGAACATCTGGTTTTCCGTAATAAAGTTTAATGAGCTTGTAACTGAGCATCAGAAGCAATCTTAAGAGAAGAAAGAGATTTGGTGTCTATGTGAGCGTTGGGGGAAGGAGGAGCAAACAGAAAGTGATAATGTTTGCTTTATTTACTATTATTATTATTATTATTAGTCTGTTCTTATTGACTGAGAAAGCCAAAACATGAACATCTGATGCACGTGTAGGGTGATCTAGAAAATAAAAAGACTACCGCTTTCTCACGAGAGTGCATTTGTTCATATCAGCATGTTGGTTGGGCATTGACTATCTTATCTCATTCACTTGTTTGATTTTTGTGTTTGGAATAGAAGAACAAAAAGGCTGCAAACCAGTCGATGCTACTGTGCTGTAAACTCTTCGTCTCTGAATCTCGTAACCTTGCAGCTCTTGATTCCATAGAACAAGCTGCCAGGCTTCATTCTGAAACAGCCATCATTAGCAAATTCTATGACGGAGCTTACAATAGGGCCCGCTTCACTCTTGTATCCTATGTTGTTCTTGACAGCACAGGGAATGCCATCTATAGCCCTTTGCAGCAAACAGTGCTAGATATGGTTCAGGCAGCTTATGCAGCTATTAACCTTGAGTCCCACTCTGGGGCTCACCCTCGACTTGGCGTGGTTGACGACATTCTTTTCCATCCGCTCGCTCGGGCATCGTTGGATGAGGCGGCTTGGCTAGCTAAGGCTGTGGCAGCTGACATTGGCAGCAGATTCCAAGGTATGGTTCCAAATTTGATTACTATTTAGTCTGTAACATAGTTTTTCTTTCATAATTGTATGTTATGATGTTTGTGATGAGGAAATGATTGTCAAAAATCCCACGTCGGATTGACATAATCCAACCGAGTGATGTAGAACTGAAGATTCACTCCTTCTCACACTACTAAGGTCTTTTCTAGACTTAAGTAGCATAGGGAACAGTTCTTGGAGGGCCTAGGCCCCGGAATAACGAAGGCGTGCTGATTTTCTAACAATGATTTATAAGACTCTTCCATTATTGACTTCTTTTATTCAAATTTGGATAGCCTTGGCCAGCTATGTAATTGATTAGTTGTCAATATCTTGCAGTGCCAGTATTTCTTTACTCTGCAGCGCACCCAACAGGCAAGGCTTTGGACACCATAAGACGAGAGCTTGGATACTACCGGCCCAATTTCATGGGTAATCAGTGGGCTGGATGGGCCATGCCTGAGATCCTCCCTGAAAAGCCCGATGAAGGCCCAAACCAATTGTCTCGGGCCAGAGGCATTTCGATGATTGGGGCGCGTCCATGGGTCGCAATGTACAACATACCCATCTTGTCCACAGATGTCTCGGCGGCCCGAAGGATTGCACGAATGGTTAGTGGTCGTGGGGGTGGGCTTCCGACAGTGCAGACACTGGGCCTGGTCCACGGTGAGGACTCAACTGAGATAACTTGCATGCTTTTGGAGCCCAACCAGATTGGAGCTGATAGGGTCCAGAACCGTGTCGAGCTGCTGGCGGCCCAAGAAGGGTTTGATGTAGAGAAGGGCTATTTTACTGATTTGTCACCAGAGATGATTGTTGAGAAGTATATGAATTTAACTTCTCAAGGATGATTCAGTCATGTCTCTAAGACTTCTAACATTCTTCATCATTTGAGCTTGATCTTGATACAAAAAATAAAGTTCGACCTTTCTAGTATTTTTCTTTATAAACCATCTTCAGATTCACCTCGATCAAAAAGCTTCCTTTCTTTTTTTTTTAATTACAAGGGAAGGAGATTAGGAGACTCGAACTTGAAACTTCTATGAGATATCGCACACATAAATGACATCTTGAGCTACTCGTAGTTCTCATCAAAAAACTTTCTTATTAAGGGATTAAAAAAGCTTATGGAAAGTGAAGACAATGACAGTTGAAATACAAAACCATACTGAATAGTTTCAATATACTAACCACCTCAAGTAGGGCAATAGAACCCACCTTAAGGAGTCTGGCATATTTGAAGGAACGCAGATAAACAAACAGTTTCAGCATACTAACCAAATCCAGTTTGCAAAAGCTTTAAACAAGACCAAAATAAGGCTGAATACAGAAAACTAAAACCTAACAAGCCATCATCTTAATTGCCGCGGGTCTCTCCCTCGTCCTCCACCAAACCGACCACCCCCTCGGTACCCTCTTCTTCCGCGACTTGAATGTGCACCGATATTAAATTGCTGGGCAGTTTGAGTACTAGCTGGAGGAATACCTGATGGCTGCGAAGTGGGGTTTTGTTCTACATTTAATCCGTTCGACAAATTTCCTAGCTCTCCTACATTGGGGCCTGGGCCAGTAAGTTGGCCATGAAAAGACATCCCTAATCCAGTTTGGATGAAGCCATTTTGCCTTACAAGCCCGGGACGTGTATTGCTTACCGGTCCTGGAAACATATTTGGCTGCCCGCCTGGTAATCCAAAGTTTGGAAGTGACCCAGGAATGGGATTAAATGGCTGCTGAAATGGCATCTGATTTGTAAAAGGCATCTGATGTGGGTGCTGAAGATGATTTTGCACAGGCCACGGCATAAAATGAGGTGGAAACCCCACAGGTACAATTGCGCTTTGTGGCTGCTGAAAAGGCATCCCATTCATCCACATTCCATTTGAAGGCGGGAAACCAGCTGTAGTCTGTGCCATTTGTTGAAATGAAGGGACCCAGCTCATCGAGTTAGGAAAATCTTGTCTGATGGCCGATGATGATGAACAATTACCTTGATTTGTTGATGCAGCAACAGGCAATATTTGATTCTGGTTTTGATTGGGTGGCAAGTGATCCTTACCCATTGGTGTATTCTGCCCTGAGGCCATATTAGGTTTCCAGGTCCCTTCCCTGTTTTTAAGCTTCCTTTTATCATTTTTCTTGTTTCTAAGTTTCTGGTCATCCATGCGGGCCATGCCCCTCTTGCTCGTTTTTAGCCTTCTCTTGTACTCGGCTTCTTTTTCATCATCCGAAAATTCCTCATCTACGGACAACTCTTCATCATTGTCACCAGATGCATCATACCCTTTCTTGTAGAGATTCTTGTCATTAAGAACATGGTTGGCAAAATCCTGAACAAAAGAAATCAAAGAGCCTTCATGGATCCCCGCAGGAACTTCACTTTCAGAATTGTATCTTACGACGTAGTAAGGATTTTTGACAGGTCCGAAGATTTCATCAACTAGTCCCAGTGGGGATCTGCTTTCAGTCACCCAGAGGATAGAGCCCTCATCAAGAGGGTTGTGCTTTTCCACTCCTTCTATGATAACTTTGGCACCCATCATCTGTATGTATGCAAGTAATATCAGCAAGCCAACTTCAACAATAAACATATAGCTGGTGAATCAAAGCACTGTAGCTGATGACAAAACAAAACAACGTAAATTGGAGAGGCTTACTGACAAAACAACACCGACAGGCAGTAGCTGATGATGTTGTTGCAGGGAAACTTCCACTGCAGGAACCGGAGGTAGATCCTGTGAATTTTGGAAACATTTCGCACTCAGCAATCAAATGAAGTAAAATTTTCACACAAAAGTAAGCAAAAATACAAGTCCAATTACAACAGAAAAGTGAAGATGCTGATATTAAGTAACTAAATCATGTAAGAGTCTGCCATATGATTCAGAAGACATAATACAATACAAATATTTCAGATCTATCAGTTATTCAGGTGACATGCTTTAGAAGCTAAAACTACATATATATGTACATCAATACATAATCTAAAACCATTGCTACCAGCCTGAGCCACTCATTCACTTGAGAAGTAACAAGGCATAAAATAATAATAAAAAACTGAATATAAGCAACTCAGCACTACGGTCACTCATTCACTTGAGAAGTAACCAGGCATAAAATAATAATAAAAAACTGAATATAAGCAACTCAGCACTACGGCACTACCTCATCCAAATATAAAAATGCCAAACAAGTCTCCGTAACCTCTATTACTTGACCATGATAATATCACAATTTCAACTTGATTAGGTACTAAACCATTTGAATTTCACCCCAATGCATGCCATCAAGATTTAAACTCAAGTTGGGTGAATTCAAATGAAATAATACCTAATAGCAATTGATATTTAGTTAGTTCAATATCATTTGGAATGTACCATATATCCCCCCGACAATTAATAAAACCGCTACTTGTAAGTCTTCATTCATAGTTGATCGCCAAGACATTACCAAAAATTTCAACCCGTCTCACAGTCTCGTACTAGCTTGTCAAGACTGCATAACAAGTGAAGCATGGAAAACTACTCAGGTGTTCCAGAACAGAGATTTTCTTAGCAAGTAATAAGCATAAGAACAAACCAAGCATTTATCAATATTAGTTCCATTCATCAAACATCAATATATGTATAATAACAAGTAGGAACAATATCTATTACCCCATTATACATCACAGCCACATCAATTTACCTGAAGCTCATTCTTTGACCTGATAGGTCCTGATGCAGCTCCACCATCCTCGGCGTCATCGAATTCAACATCACTCCAAGAAACCATATCCTTTCCATCTTTGTCACCATTTACCAACTGATCCTCCTCATCGTCTGTCCCACCAAACGTCCTCTCTCCATCATCCCCACTTATCTCACCTTCTTCTAACTCCTGGACTTCATTTACTGCTTTCACCTGTACATTCATTTCCTTCTTCCCCTCTTCTTCCTCATCGCCGCAGATGTCAACGTCCTCATCATCACCATCGTCACTACTACTAGAAGCTGAAGAACTTTCCTCATCATCACCATCTTTGCTGCTACTACTAGAAGATGAAGAACTTTCACTCTCTGTTTCAGAAATACTTTCACCCTCGTCATCGCCCTTCCTCTTACCCACATCACTGGCTGCTTCACTAACAACAGTTTTATCAACAGTTTTAACCTTGCCCATCTCATCCGCGATACAGTAACTCGAAGTCCGTTCGGTTGCAAACTCATCCGGTTCCAGTTCCGATTTCACTGCGAGACTAGACACACCCACCTCATTTTGCTTGGACCCAACTAAATTGGGTTGGGACCCCTTAGCAACCGCGCCTTCAAAACGAGTTTCCCCAAAAGAGCCACCTTCAACCATCGGTATTATCTTCTCTTCAACCGCTACCTCAGCATCCCCTGAATTAGCCCAATCAGGGTTTAGGTAATCTTGAAACCAATCGTCCATTAAATCAAAATCAAGAAAAGTATCCGAGAACGATAAATCGAAGACTTTGAGATCGACAGCGCCAAGGGAATCCTTCAAAGTGTTGATCTTTGGGGATTGAATAGCGTCTTCTTCAATCTGTTCATCTATAAACCCAACCATCTCCGAGAGAGGAAAGATTAAGGATCTCGAGAGCTAACAAAAGGTTCGTGAGAAAAAATTGAAATTCCATATCTATATTGAAAAGGAACTACAAACTTATATACGGTGCTGAGGGGAATTCGTTTGGGGATGGTTTAGTTCTTAAACCCTAATTGGAAAGACTGTTTCTAGGGTTTTGCAAGTTATATTTGTTGCCGTTGCCGCTACCCCTTTTATTATTTAATATTTAAATTTAGGGATAAGTATCACAAAAGCCCTTAAACTTATCAAAAATGGTCAATTCAGCCCTTAAATTTTTTTTCGTGTCAAATGAGCCCCTCAACTTGAAACAATGATCCATGTTAACCCTTCTGTCTATTTTCCGTCAAAAATTGCTGGCGTGGACGGTATAATATGTAACATGACATTTTTTGTACAAAAATGAAAAATATGTGTAAAACATGACATGGATTTTAAAAAAATAAAACACTTAAATTAAAAATAAAAAACCCTCTCTCTCTTTCTCCCTCCCTCCCTATCTCAGTATCTCTCTTCTTCAAGATCAAATCCCTAGCTGAGATGCAAGTGTAATAACAAGAGTCCAAAAATCTGCCCCAAATCTACTGTTTAGGTTTCGTTTTTATCTCTCCCGGTCTTTTCCTTTTTGTCCGAGAAAGCTTGAGAAGAATTTCACATCACAGATCTAGTGAGTCTTCTTTTGAATCCAGCCATTCTGGGTTTGAATCCGACGGATCTAGGGTTGAGTCCGGCGAAAAGAAGCTATGACTTCTTGCAAGAATCTCACATATTTGGTGAGTGGCCGATTTTGAGAGTTTTGAATCCAGTCAAGTGTAGATCTTGAAAGAATCTTTGTCGTTTCTCTATTTCTTTGGTTCCTTTTGTTTTGAGAAAAACTTATAATTAATTCAATTAATGTTTTGTGACTAGCCTTAACAGGTGTAGATCTACATAATTTTTTGTCTGATAACAACTATTGATCCAATAATTGAACGTTTTTGTTGCTATGCCGGAAGATATGGCGGCGGGTTGGAGTGGAGGGGATGAGGAGGTGATGTCTGTGGTGCAGGAGGTCAAAAGGCCACGTGGAATAATTTTTTTTTTTTCAAATGACACATCATCAACTAACAGCAACATCAGCACGGTTAAGACGGAAAAGTGGTGAAGGGCTACTTTGGACCATTTCTTGAAGTCGAGGGATTCATTTGACACGAAAAAAAGTTTAAGGGCTGAACTGACCCTTTTGGGTAAGTTTAAGGGTCTTTATGATACTTCTCCCTTAAATTTACATATAAAATTATAAATATCTTTCGTCCACGTTGGGTCCTCATGTTTCGAGAACCTTATATATATTTCCAGTCATTAAAACTTTATGAATTTTTTAAAAAAAAAATTGTTAAAATCCTTCTCATTTTGGGATAGGATTCGGGCTTCGCAATTTATTAAAGTTTACTATTCAAATTTAATAGTGAAAAATAAGTTAAAAAATTTTAAAAAATATATATGATGTGATGTGACACACCTCTCAAAATTATAACCTCTAAAGTTTTAACCAAAATGATGTATGTCCATAATTTATAATTTTTTCATCTATAAACTTACATAATCTATGTGACAAGCAAAAAAGGCAAGTCACATAGATTAAAAAAAACAAATAAACTTTATTAAATAAACCATATAGACATGTCACATGTTTATGTAAGTTTATGAATGTTTATTTTATGAATGTATAATACTTCCGAAATTTTAAACGAATTACAGAGTTCCTAGATTCTTTAGGGCACCGCTTCTATCCTAAGCAAAAAACACAAACCCATGAATGATTTACATGATGTCAACCGGGAGTCCAGACCAGAACAGCCGAGCTCATACCATGTCAGCCCTTATAGGTGAGGGACAGGAGCCCATACAAGAAAAGCCCAACCCATACCAGAACAACCCAGCCCAGCCCATATCAGCTCTAACAAGTAACAGCCTAATAGGTGAGGGTGAGCTGCACATGGTAAGGCCCATAACTATACGCTATTCAGTTATTGCAGTAGGACAGTCTGGACAGAGACAAATCCAAGTCAAAATTTACATATGCGGTATTCTTGTTCTTTGTTTCTTAAGAGATAAGAATAGTCCTATCAAAAAAAAAAAAAAAAAAAAAAAAGAGATAAGAATAGCATTAAATCGAAAAGTCATGAATTGCAACACAAGTTATGATGAGGACCTACTCACGCTGCACCAATTAATGATGCAAGCTGTAAAACATTCATTTTATATGCCTTCTCCTTCAAATGTTAGAGCACTTTGAATGGTGTTATTTTATCTGGGTCAATAAATATGTATGGGGTTTTATGTTTTGTTGATGTGGTTGTATTGGGTTTTGTGTTTTGTTGATGTAGCTGTATTGGAATATGTGTTTTGCTGGTGTGGTTGTATTGGAAAATTGTGTTTTGGTGTAGTTTTATTGTGGACAATATAGAGGGAATGGGAATTTGTTGGCCTCCATGTTGGGTGGGAAGGAAAAATGTATAGGAATTTGTATTTTGCTGATGTGGCTATATTGATAGATATGTTTTGTTGATGTGGTTGTATTGAGATACATGTTTGGCTTGACTTTTTACTTAATAGAGATGAGACCCAATCTTGATTTTTGTTGGCCCAGCAAATTGTTCCCATTGCAATTGCTCTTATGTTTACGGTTAGCTAAGGCAACTGATAGCCAACTGTCACTTGTACCGTCGACCATATATGGGATTTTTTCTTTTTTTTGAAAATGCTTGAAGCCCACAATATGCGACTCTAAAAAACGTTCAATTAATATGAAGCGTTGGATTTAAAATAAATCATACATGTGTGTTTATAATCAATAACTATAGAATATATTTGAATGTCACATAGATTCGAAGGTCTTTTGAGATTACATTTTGGAGATGTAGCATTGCTATTACTTTTACTTTTACGATATCAACCTTCATAGAGTCAAGTATGTATGGCAGCTTATAGATCTAATAATCATCAACAACAACAAATGTCTCTTAGGATCACATTGTCCGCTCTATGCATGGATTTGTTCTCTTGGATTGTTTCTAATATACTTAGTTTCAGAAAATACATCATCTGTGTGAGAGGAGCTTAATCTTTTATTGAATAATACTTGAAATCCCTAAAAAATGACTCATAAAAGACTCTAATTTAATGTAATGTGAAGTGGATCCTATATGTTTGTTTTTAATCAATGATTATTTTAAGATCATATTTTAGGGGTCTCTAAAATTATCTGTCATTATTTACATACTAATTACTTACCAATTACTTGTTGAGTTATGACAGTATATATGATATGAGAATGCAAATCTTGAGAAGCACATATTGAAATCCAAACTTAATTACAGCATCAACATTAAAGATGTTCAAAAAGTTTTTGAATTTATAATTGAAGCTAATTTATCATAAAATAAACCGAATCGATGCAACATTTATCTGTAAGATCGAAGAACAGCTCCACAGAAAGTACAAACAATAGCTCTCCATGACTTCCAATAAAACGGCACATAACAAAATCTCGTCGCTGTTTTCATATCCGCGACGCTTGCTCCCCCGCCACACCTGGTGCACGTCCCCGCCGCCGGCTTGCTCCTCGACACCTTCCGCGTCTGATCAACCAGAAAACAGAAGAACACCATTTTTCTGTTTCCGACTTCTCGAGTTCTTGTCCCGATAAGCAGCAGCAGTAGACTGGGGAGCAGAAGGCCGTGGCCTTGGTTTTTATATATAAGCGCTAGGAGTTAAAGATCGAGCAACTGTCCGAGTTAGAGAGGTGTGGGAGATGTTGGGGGTTTAGTCAAATGAAGCAAGTAGTGTGGATGGTGTTTGATAAATGATGTGAAGCGCGTTTATATGAGACGGTCCTGCGATTTTATGACACCTGTGAAATACAGTTGGGGGTGGGATGTTTCATGGGGAGGCCGATGGAGGTAAAATCTGGAGCGTACACGTGGAAATGGATAGAAAGTTTGACCTGGTTATGTTAATGAGCTAGGTATGAGGAGTGGCAGTAGGATTGCTTCAAACGAGGAGTGCAGGTGGTAGGTGTTAGGTGTTGATGATCGATCAAATCCAACATTCTCAGACAATAAAAAAATATGTACGGATCCAATTTTGGCCTATTGAACCCATGAATCGCCAGTATGGCGTAGTCGCATGGCGTGGTGGGTTGACATCACATTTCTTCACTTTTTTTCCTTCTTTCTTTCAAATTCATACCCTCTATCCACAAAAAAGAGTGAGATACATTGTCACTACGCATTTATTGAGATGCATAGATGTGCATGCACTGGCATTTTACCGACATAGCTACGTTTATACTTTATAAGTAGTAGCCGATTCGAGGGGACAGAGCCACAAATCTTTGTAGTGTCCAATTTGATGGTGTTAGATGAATTATTGAGTGACGATGTGATTAAGTTTCTTATCGAAAATTATATCGGAAAAAGATGTGAAATATATTACATAATATGTCAAACTTTCAAACTAATAACAAACACTATTTCTTATTCAAACTGGTCTGAACGGATCTTGGATCTAGGAGACAGTCATGCGGGACAAAAGGACATATAAAGACTCCATACCTGGGCTGGGAACAGATGTAAATTAAATGGGCCTATATTTTGCCAAAGCCCGGCCCTTGGGTGTGTTATTACCGTCCGGACCATTAAAAAGTAGGAAAGCTTTAGCCACACCTCATCTTTGTACAAAGACACTCCTTATTAACGCCACCCCAAAAATTTCAAAATATTTACAAAAACACCCAAAGTACACAAAATCTCAAACATTTTAGAAATACACCCCCACAGCATAAAACGAAATCCTAGACCGGTGTTTCTCCTCTGCTCTCTCCTTGGTGTGTAGATTGTGAGTGGTCTATCGTCCCCCTCAGGAACTGATCTGATTTATTTGCAGAGGGGAAGCCATTCAGCAACTCCTTGAGCTAGTTAGTGAAAGTCGACTCCTTTTCTAGTGTAGCAGGGAGAAGTCAAGCAATTAGATCCAGTGGCGTTAGATAGATGCCTTTCAACTGGAAATGGAGATATAGCTTGAATAGAGGACGATATGCCCAACAAACCTTTTATTTGTTCCCCAACAAGTGGATCTGAAGGCACGAAAGGAGGACTTGGGCACAAAGGGTGGGAAGAAAGACTAGAACTTCACTTTGTCTCTTCTGAATGTCTAGTTCTAGTCCTTTCCAGCTTTTGGCCATTCAACGGAGGTAATTTTTTGCAATTACAGTGAAAGAATTGCTCAATCTGAACTGGATTTTATAGATCAAAGGAGGAAGAGAGAGATTGAAGAGTGGGTTTTAGGGATTGTTCTTCGAAGGTGTTGAGTGGGTGGGGTGAAGAGCTGAGCCTTCAAAAAATGCACGTTCACGTGAGAATGTGAGTGGAGTGTGTGTGTGTGTCTGATTGTGGTTGAAGTGCCTGTGTCTACCATCTGCGTACTCCCACATCGGTTAGTTTAGTTCCTCTTAAGTAGTATATAAGTTCCCACTACAACACATTTTTTTTGCCTGGATGTAATACTCTGGGTAGTGTGTTGTAGTATTGCGTTATATCTACTTAGGTTGTATCTCAAAAAAACAAATGTAGCTCACGTGAGAATGTGAGTGGAGTGTGTGTGTGTGTCTGATTGTGGTTGAAGTGCCTGTGTCTACCATCTGCGTACTCCCACATCGGTTAGTTTAGTTCCTCTTAAGTAGTATATAAGTTCCCACTACAACACACTTTTTTTGCCTGGATGTAATACTCTGGGTAGTGTGTTGTAGTATTGCGTTATATCTACTTAGGTTGTATCTCAAAAAAACAAATGTAGCTCACGTGAGAATGTGAGTGGAGTGTGTGTGTGTGTCTGATTGTGGTTGAAGTGCCTGTGTCTACCATCTGCGTACTCCCACATCGGTTAGTTTAGTTCCTCTTAAGTAGTATATAAGTTCCCACTACAACACACTTTTTTTGCCTGGATGTAATACTCTGGGTAGTGTGTTGTAGTATTGCGTTATATCTACTTAGGTTGTATCTCAAAAAAACAAATGTAGCTCACGTGAGAATGTGAGTGGAGTGTGTGTGTGTGTCTGATTGTGGTTGAAGTGCCTGTGTCTACCATCTGCGTACTCCCACATCGGTTAGTTTAGTTCCTCTTAAGTAGTATATAAGTTCCCACTACAACACACTTTTTTTGCCTGGATGTAATACTCTGGGTAGTGTGTTGTAGTATTGCGTTATATCTACTTAGGTTGTATCTCAAAAAAAAAAAAAAAAAAAAGTCGGGATATGTTTAGTAAATATCGGTGTGACTAAAGTTTTCTTAAAAAGTACGGGCTGGGTACAGCTCTAAATAAAATTGACCCTCCCCAGCCCGGCCCGTGAGTATGTTCTCACTGTCCAGACCTATAAAAAGTTCGGGCCGGGCACAGCTCTAAAAATCTGGGCCAAGAAAATTTTCCCAGATAGGCCCATGAGTACGTTCCTATTGCGGGCCTATAATTTTGGCAAGCCCACCATTATTGTTGTCAAGACGTGTCAAAAGTGCGGGCCGAACTTGTCGGGTCCTTGGTCCATGATCAGGCCCACTCCACAGACCAGGGAGCATTGTCGCAAAACTAATGGCAGGCAAGGCATAACCGTCGGTTTCCAAAGTTCAATTTGTCAGTTATAGATTCATTTGTTGATGAAGGTCTTCTTGCGCCATTGCAGCTCTCTTGCGACTCCGAATCTAAAGAAAGTCAATACCCAATCAATCAGAGAAATCCAAATTCTCCAGCTCTGCAAGTCCGGCTTGCTTCTCGATGCGATTCAAATCCTAAACTCATTAGACTGGACCAACATCTCCAATAAACCCCTTGCATATGCCTCTCTCTTACAAACCTGCACTAAAGTCCTCTCTTTCAATCATGGCCTCCAAATCCACGCCCATGTCATTAAATCCGGTCTTGAGACTGATAGATTTGTTGGCAATAGCTTGCTCTCTCTTTATTTCAAGTTGTGTTCCGATTTTGTGGAGACAAGGAAAGTTTTTGATGGTTTGTTTGCCAAAGATGTGGTATCTTGGTCTTCAATGATATCGGGGTATATTCGGGTAGGGAAACCCAAGAGCTCGCTTGTTTTGTTCGGGGAAATGTTGGATTTTGGAGTGGAGCCAAATGGGTTCACTTTATCTGCCGTGATTAAGGCATGCTCGGAGATGGGGGACTTGAGGCTTGGCAGATGCTTTCATGGGATGGTTATAATACGTGGATTTGATTCGAATCATGTCATGTCTAGTGCTTTGATCGATATGTATGGAAGGAATTACGGGTGGGAGGATGCACGGCAGTTGTTCGACGAGTTGACTCAACCAGACGCTATTTGCTGGACATCAGTAATTTCAGCATTGACGAGGAATGATTTGTACGAGGAAGCATTGGAATTCTTTTATTCAATGCAAAGAAAATATGGGTTGTCCGCGGATGGATATACCTTTGGGACAGTGTTGACTGCTTGTGGTAATTTAGGGAAGTTGAAGCGAGGAAGAGAAGTGCACGCTAAGGTCATTACATCTGGACTCTGTGGAAATATTGTTGTTGAGAGCAGCCTTGTGGACATGTATGGAAAATGTGGATTGGTTCACGAATCTCAGCACGTTTTTGATCGGATGTCTCAAAAGAATTCAGTTTCTTGGTGTGCGTTACTCGGTGGATACTGTCAAAATGGAGACTTTCATTCTGTGTTCAAGGTTTTCCGGGAAATGAAAGAAGTTGATCTATACTGTTTTGGGACTATCATCCGCGCATGTGCAGGCTTGGCTGCTGTAAATCTAGGGAAAGAGGTTCACTGCCAGTATTTCAGGAGGTGTGGTTGGAGGGATGTTATTGCAGAATCAGCTTTAGTTGATCTTTATGCAAAATGCGGTTGTATTGATTTTGCATATAGAATCTTTATACAAATGCCAACACGAAATTTGATAACGTGGAACTCAATGATTTATGGTTTTGCTCAAAATGGAAGAGGGCTAGAAGCTCTTGGAATGTTTGATGAGATGGTCAAAGATGGGATAAGTCCTGATTATATTAGTTTCATCGGGGTTCTCTTTGCTTGCAGCCATACAGGTTTGGTTGATGAGGGGAAGAAATATTTTTCCTTAATGACCAAAGACTATGAGATCAAGGCTGGAATTGAGCACTACAATTGCATGGTTGATCTTCTAGGCCGCGCTGTCTTATTAGAAGAAGCTGAGAATATGATAAATGATTCAGATTTTAGAGATGATTCATCTCTCTGGGAAGTTCTTCTTGGTGCCTCCACAACCTATAAAGACTCTACTACTTCAGAGCGTATAGCAAAGAAAATGATGGAATTGAGACCTGATCACCACTTGAGTTATGTGTACCTAGCTAATGTCTACAGAGCAGTGGGGCGGTGGAATGATGCGTTAGCAATTAGGAAGTTGATGGAAGATAGAGGTGTTAAAAAGACGCCTGGAAAGAGCTGGATTTAGACTAACAAGAACTTGGGTCATAAATTTGGGAGGCTCATGCCGGCAGTTCAGGACACAAAAGTTTTTAAATGTTTCCTTGATCCTTAAAAGGAATGTTTTAAAGGCTGACTGATATCATAGACCAGGAATGATCAAATTTCCCATTGTCTGTGCTGCTGCTGTTCTGAAACCTAGTTTTCCCTTAGTCTTGAATCTCAGACAGTGTGCATGAGCGTTCAATTCACCGACTACAAAGGCAACTGGCGTGCACATTGAAGTTCCATTGCTGATAGATACGGTTGCAGAATGTTGTTCCTCAGAGCACAACAGATGGTAATGATGAAACTTAGCTTCAGTTTGGCATTAAATATTTTTCCTGGTTCAACTTATTTGCTTTAGATTTCAGGCAGGTTTCAGGAAGAAAATATGCAGGAACAAGCAAAAGTAAGAACGCTAAACTCGATCTTCGGCCTTGCTTGTTTAAGTGAAAGAAGGGACCGATGTTCGGTATACTGTGGTTCCTCAATCTTTCAGAAGTTCAAAGCTAACCGTCTTGGTCTTCTGAACAGCGGTTGAATGAGATCTCATCATCATGGAATGGAGCCTCATTATTTTATTTTTTCTTAATGAACATTTTCATACTATATTCCTTGAAATGAATGCCTTACAAATCCTAAAGATTTTCCAATTTGAGAGGATTGAGAGTGAATAATGAATTTTTTATGGTGCCAAGAGACCATTTCTCTTTAAATTTCTTTCCCTGTAATGAGGAATTTTTATGAGGCCAATCTTTTTCAGTGCTTGAAAACTGAAAACACTCCCTATTGAGATCCCTTGACAGTTTTTTGCGACCTCCATTTCTCACAATTCCACATCCAAGGTTCTAAACTTAAGATGTCAGAAAATTTAAATTTTGAATGGATGGAAAAAATTATTCACCCACTTGTATCAAATTGCAAGGAAGAACAAGAATTGTTAGGGATCACAATTCAACGCCAGTATAATTTTCCTTGTCTAAGATGACTGTAGTACACTAGTACATACGACCTTTTTGCCCTTTCTCAAGGGACCATACAAGGGAAAATCAGAGAGAAACCATACAAGGGACCTATCATCTATAGTGCACAAGAACAATAAGTGACCCAAGCTCAAACAAAGCTAAATGGACAGTAAAATATTGCTATAACTTTCAAGCAATCCTCCATTGGAAGACCCAAGTTCCTGGGTCTTGTCTGACTTGGCTGACTATACCAGTAATTATATACACGATCTGAAATTAAAGCATGTAGAAATGCCATCTCTCTCTTAAGTGTAGACTGTGGAGTAAGGGATATTGTCAAAGTATAAGCACAATTTCTCGATACTTTTAAGGCTTAATGAACATTCACTCATCTTCTGTTTCGAAAGAGCTTCCACCGTACTTATCTTCGGTTTCAGAAAGAGAGTATCGTCGTGAATCAGAAGCAAATTTTATTTCCTGTTCAACCAATCCAGCAAGGTCATCCCTTCCAGCAATTTGATAGGCATCCATAATAGCCTTAATCAACGAACTATTAGGCTCAATCTCTCCATGTTTCAACAGACTATTAACCCTCTTCACACCTTCAATCATGCCACCTCTGCCATAACAATGAACCAAATTAATATAGGTAACGATATCTGGTTCCAAGCCCTCATCCTGCATCTTCATGAAGATGTTCAGAGCCTTGTCAACTTCCCCTACGGATGAATAAGCATATATTGCAACATTGTATGCGAAGGAACTGAGAGCAATTTCTGCTTCTAAGAATGTCTCACAGAATTCAACTGCTAAAGCATGTAATCCCACTACAGAGAAAACGGAGGAGAAGACAGCTTGTCTAGCAAAAGGCTTCCCTTCTTGATATGATGATTGCAGCTGTGTGACAGCTTCAACTGGAAGGCCACCTTTTTTTAGAACAGTAAACAATGTTTTAAAGGTTTTATCATCCGGAAGAAGTTTTCTAGACCACATCTCATGTAACAATGAGCCACACTCACGTAACTGGCTGTTTGTTGCATAACATGCCAGCACCTTGTTATAAGAAATACAGTCAGATAGTAAACCCGACTCTTTCATTCCTTCAGCTACATCAATGGCTTCATCGAGCATACCCATATTTTTGTACAGATACATCATGGTTGCAAATGATACGCCATCTGCCACACCCTTTTTTCTCAGGTTATCAAAAATCAATTCAGCTTCAGCTACCATTCCAAGATCTGCATAGAGGCTAATCATACTGTTTGAAGCAATAATATCAGGTCCGCCCTCCATATACTTCATCTTCTGATAAATTTGTTTTGCTCCTTCCAAGCACCCCACTTTACTATAAGCCTTAATAACGGAAGTCAAAACTATTTGATTTGCTGGTATCCCACATTCCTCCAACAAGTGGAAATATTGAAGAGCTTCTTCAATGTTGCCCGTCTCCGCAAATCCATTGATTAATGACCCATAAACAACTTCATTAGGTCTGACTCCTGCTCTTGTCATTTCTTTATAGACATCAACGGCATCAGAAACCTGGCCAAGACGGACATAGCATGCAATAAGAGAGGAGAAAGTTAGGCATTGTGGCTTAAACCCTGCTTCTTGCATTTCAGCTAAGAGCTTCCTCGCTTCATTTGCTAAATCTCCTCCACTGAGCATTTGAATGAGAGAATTATAAGTGCATTCATCAGGCCAAGTCCCGAGCTTTCTCATGCCCTTGAAAAGAGAAAAAGCCTTATCATAGAGTTTGGCTTTACCATAAGCTTTGACCATGACATTATACTCCATAACATCTTTTTGGCCTACCAAATCTCTCTTCCCATAGAACACAACCTCGGCTTCAGTCCAAAGTCCCTTTTCAGCATAAGCATCAATAATTGCTGCTCGAGTCTTCGCTGACATCAGGCCATTAAACTGAAACTTCTCGTAAAGATTCATTGCCTGATCAAGCGATCCTTCATTAATATACAGCTTAACAATACCAGGAACAGAATGCTCATCTATTTGCCGACCAGAGTTCTCCATTTCTTTAATCACAGCATCCACTTCTCTCACCATATTCCTCTCACATAATATATGAAGAACAGCTCGATGCGTTACAACATCAGGGAAAAGCCCCACATCCCTTATCTTCTGATAACACTTGAGTGCTGAATCCATATCCCCCGCTGCAGCATACAGTGATAGAAAGATGTTATAAGTTTTTGTATCTGGGGATACTCCCCTTTCTTCCATCTTATTAAGCAAAGATTCTGCCTCCGACAAAAGCCCATGGCTTCCACAAGTGTAGATCATAGTATTGAAAGTGAAAGTATCCATTGCCACCCCAGATTTCAACATTTCTGCAAACACATCAGCCGCATCCTTAAGACGACCTGCCTTTCCGTACAAATCAATCAATGTGTTATACGTACATGTGAGGCGTGGCTTTTGAACCACACCATCGCCATCTGATGAATATTCAATTTTGGGAGGAGTTCTGCCACCCATCTTAAAAAGCTCAGTCAATATAAAATGCTTGAAACTAACAGGTGCTGACCTTGATTCAAAATCATCCATAGAATCCAAATCCAGACCATCCAACTCAACCTGCCCACTGCACCATTCCCTGTAAAACTTATCTGCCCTATCAAACTCTCTAGCATCCTTTAGAACTTTAATGACTGTGTTCATCGTAACCTCGTCAGGGAAAATCCCTCTATGTCTCATATGTTTAATCCACAACAGTGACTCCTTCACAAGACCTGCTTTCCCATAGACATCCACGAGCATTCCATAAGTATTGTTGGTAGGTAAAACACCGCTTCTTGCCATTTCAATCCAGCATCGCCTTAATTCATCCCATTTTTTAGCTCTACCCAGTGATCGAAGCACAATATTGTAGTGTATGACATTAGGCACATAATCTTTCTGTGATTTGAAAAACTGGAAAACTCGAATAACTCTATCCCAACCCCTCTGTTCTTTGAGAATTACAGTTTGTTCTTTTGGACTCAGGTTCTCACAAAATGAATTAAGAGCATCATCAATATCATCACCAGACTCTAAGGACTTCAATATCGAAGGCAACACGCCTCCGTACCTCTTTTTCTTGCCATTAATTGAAGAGCTTCTTGTAGGCAAAGTTAGAGTCTTTGAATGACACTGAAGCTTAAACCCTACAGAAACCCTAGTTCCTTTCACAGAGTTTTTCTTGTAAACATGGGAAGAAGGAAATCTGAGTGAAGTTGGGTCCCCAGGTGAACCGCGGGGCAAAGCACAGAGTCGTCTTTTGGCTAACTTGTGGCAATTATCGTTAAACCCTATAACAACCCTAGATACAGGAAGAGGATGTAAGGGAGAAAGCTTACTTGGGAAAAAGATGCGACTGTGGAGACTTTCATGCCCCAATTCTCTGGAGCGGTAACTGTTATTGCAGCTGTAAAGCATGATTCGAGTTCTGGGTCTTCTGGGAAATTTTTGTTCAATAAGAAGCTTTTATTGCTCCTATGGTTTGCTCAGTTTCTCATTTCTACAGTTGCTGCACTATTTTGACATTTCTGCTGATTCTATTGGGGGACTGCATAGTTCAGAGATGGAAGCGAAATTATACAGTGAAAAAAGATTTCAAGGTTAGAATCGCCAAAGATTTCTCTCCCACATACGAAATATCAATCAGACAATGCAGCGTCTAGCCAAGAATTATTGACTTTTTCTTTATTTATTTAATTAAAAAAAATTTCTGGCCTTCAGAGCGGGGAGCCTTTTTAATCATTCTAGGAAAATGGAAAATGTCCATTTTGAAGCTTCAAGGGGTCACTTAAAATGTCCTTTGTATAACAAGACGGATGAATCTCCTCATCTTTTTTCAGGTTTTCATGTTGCTTGTATTTGTTGGAGGAAACGGTTTATTTTGCCAATCAATTCAATTCGCATTGGGGCTAACAACCATGGAACAATAACTTAGTTACCGAATAATAATTTAATTGGTTATATGTCGAGACTTCTATTGTTAAGGTCATATTTCGGATTTGTTGAGAATATTTCCTAGTCTCGTGAACTTTAAGCCCACTCCTAAGTAGGGATTAGGTTGAAAAATACCAATACTTCCATGTAGACTATTAACTAAAAACAAATGTCTCAATCATTGCCATGTACTCAACTCATCAGGGCAATTTATGGGGCGTTCTAAACAACACAATATTCTAAAAAAAAAAAAACTATAATACAATATGATGAACTCAAGCAACATCTATAATAACAAAGAAAACAGCATACCTAATCTAACTGGTTCTTTTGTTTATGAAAAGAGAGAAGGAAAACCTACGGGCAAAAAATATAAACAGGAGCATCCTGTGAAAGAAAACATGGGGAATCATATGCCAAGGTCTGCCTAAAGTAAGCCGCTGCCTAAGGCCACACCACTTAACATATCTATCCAACTTTTTCCATTCATCAAGAATGATGGTTTCATATTAGCAAGTGAACATATCAACAACACTGAAGAGTAAAAACAAGGGATCGATGGAATCCTCCAGTGATTGAAATTCGTCATGCCCCAGGAGAAATCCAAGTTCAAGTCCATCCACGTGTACATCTGTCCATTCCACATTAGACACGTCATAGTGCAGACATCATGGTCCTCGTAGCAGCCTCACGCTTAATCTCTGCAGCTTTGCCACTGCCTCGGAAGTACATGTAAACTTGCTGCAAAATGAAACGAATAGACCAAGAATTTTAGAAAGAAAAATTATGAAGCATTGAACCTGGAATGAATAATCAAAACTGTAACAAGATCACTGTACTTGAATAACCCAAATACTGAGCAGGGATTCAAGGCAGAACAGTCCAAATCCAATGAAGTAAAATATCTGCAAGAAGAGATAAAATTCTATAGTTTCAGACATTGGCAAGAATGGCCAATCAACATCAGATCATTTAGATAAATTGTATACAAAAAGTAGCTTCAAAACTTGTTAAAGTCCAGTTCGAATAAGGAGGCCAATCTATGGCCCTAAAACTTTTCAACTTACCCCAACCAATGCATTCTTGCTCAAAAGATCTATTGCAGGCAAAATACCCCTGTTCAAAAGATCAGGCCAAAAATCAGTAGAGTGAAAGATCGGACTCCAATAATAAATAAATAAATAACTTTCCAATAAAGTCATGGTTATCTAACAATAGAAGAAATAGGACATTTCATTCTCGTGATAGGACATTTCATTCTTCATGATATGACAGCTACTTTCTCCAGAAAGAATTCAGCAAAGTAAATTCGTAAGCTCATTGGTATCAATAAAATTTTCATGAATGCAGATGTCAAAGAAACTTACGCAAGGGATTTCCCCTTGAATATAATTGGAGGAGCGACTGCAGCAAGGATGCAAAAGCCAATATGAACCTGCATTGATACATTCATACATCAGAAACAAAAGTGAATATCTACAATTAATAAAAATCGAAATAATAAGGAAAAACAACCCAAATAAGATTACCAGGTAAATAAGGAAAAACAACCCAAATTTCAGAGCACTATCAGTCCTGTCGGAGAACATAGTTTTCATTAGTAAAGATAAAGCAGGTTTTGCAGAAAAAGCAAGAACCTCATATTGCATACTAATTCTGTTCAAGGGGCTGAGAACACAATTAAAAGTCCAGTTAGGATTGCCCAAATGATACCTCATTGCACGGTAAAGAGGGCGATACCACAACACATAAGCCCCTGGAACCCCTGATATAAAGTAGATGATAGCAAGAAACCATATCGTTGGACCTACGAGAGAAGACAGTTCAGACCAAAAATTTAGGAAAAATAATGATAGAACATGTGTTATGGATCTATACAACTTCACTACCAACCTTCTCCTTTGATCCAGGCCGTGGTCACTGCCACAATATTCCACAACAGACACAAGCACAAACCTGCACATCACCAATTTCAGAAATTCAAGTCGGTGTGATCATGAAAACTCTATGTTGTTCAACAAAGTAGATGGGATGCAGAGTTAAGAAAATCAACCCCAGCCTGACTAGTCCCCAACTACGAAAGAATCTATTCTTAAAATAAAACTTAAGTGTTAACATCAATTTGCTAACTTGTCAAATATTAATAATTAAAAGTTGAAGAGATTGTTACACTAAGTACAAAGTAAGCAGCAATAAGCATACAAAATATGACTTTCAAAACATAAGGCCGCAATTACCATACCCAGAAACGTAGTGAATGCAACATACTGCAGCCTCTGCAGATGGATTGGTATTTCATTTGCAATGTCATGATGGATAATGGGTAAAAATGGTGGCCAATTTTTCTCCTCTATGACAATTCCAGCTGTCAGAATAACACAATTTATAAACAAAATGAGAATATATTCTCATAATTGATCAAAGACAAAAGCAATACACATAAGAATTAGCAAATATACCTCGCGATATTGCATCTTCTCTCCGTTTTAATTCCTGCACCATACATTAATAATTACTTGGTATAAGGATAATTTGTCTAGAAGCAAAAAAGAAAAAGCAAATTTATTATCAACACAGCTACTAATAGAAGTTCAGATTTAGATTTGAAATTATAACTTTGTGATGACAACAGAAATCCTCATCCTTAGTGAGAGTGTGAGACTAATCCCCTGGAAGCATGTGCATTCCCTCTCAACGTATACACCAAGAAAATCCCATGTGACCGGCCTTAAGATCTTAGAATCTTGAGGATTTCCCAACTCGCATATCAATTCTTCTATCCTATGGGGATTACCTTTCCAAAATAAAAAATATAAACTTCTGATGAAATCAACAAGATACCTCTAGCACTAATCTTCATTTTTCCTCTGCTTAGCCAAATGTATGATTGAAGTAAAGCTAAATGAGTACGCATCTTCCATACATTCAATTACAAATATAATAAACATTAGATATAACAAGCATATTCCTGATATGAACCAAGTATCAATAGAAATGAAAAAATTATGTCATTGACTATCAATCCTAATGGGTTCTCAAATTATAAACCAGCCATCACTGAACCTACAAATCTACAGGAGCACAAGCAGCTCTCAATTATCTCAAGTCCTAACAAATAGACATGGATACAAACAAAGAGAAGCATAATATGAATCACAACTGAGCAAAAACACTTGATTCATACTCAATCATATCAACAATAACTTAATTTTATTATTCCGAAGTAGATTTCTACATTATTAAGCATCCATGTTTGCAAAAGAGAATGCCACTAGTAATCACCTGCTCCCTCTTCTTCAGTTCAGCCTCTTTAGCTTGGAGTTCCCTCTCTTTTGATTTAAAATCCTGGAGATTGAAAGAGAAAAGAGAAATCATACCAACCATCCATATACATATTATGAAAAAGAAAAAGAAAAAATAGTCTTCCTAGAGCACCTTCCCGCTATCAAGAGGAATATCAATTGTTGCACCACGATCATAAGGTTCAGGAGGCAGAGGTGAAAGCCTTGAGTTTGCAGGGGGAACACTTCCAGGATTCTAAAAATTATTTGAGAACTTAAAGTTAGAGACACAAAGTTAACAATCTAAGCATACGGAAAAAAAAAGTTCATAAGGAACAAAATTATACCAGTAATCTTTCATAAAGTATATACATGAAAGTCGAATTATTTTGATAATAGGCAACTAAGAGTTTGAAGATAAAAATATCCATCAGATAAATCCAAAAACGCAAGTTAATTTAGAAAGTAAGGGGCAAATATCTACTCTCAGAAAAGCCTGCAGTATCACTGGCATGTCATCCTACTCAGGTTACACAAATCAAATTTGTTTCCTATGTTCCAGTACTATACCTAAGACGCCGATTGTACAGTTATTGCCTCTTTATATAAAGAAGCTACTGATCAAAAGTGGAAAGAGAGAAACCCAAATTTCTAGGCAAGATTGAGATTTTTTTTCCACTCCTCTGAGAAATGTGGCCAAAGGAAGTCTTGGATTGGACTTCTACTCTTCTAGAGGCCACATTGAATATATGAAGAACATGTATGGCATCCAAGAAAGAACACTGCTTCCATGTTGCATCATCGTCTTAATTTCTGATCATGACATCAACTTCTCATACTCAACAAGAAAAAAAGATCACTAAACACTAGAACTTCCAAAAAACAATCACCACAAAGCCATGACTAACAAATCTTCCTGCAAAAACTGTAAAAATACCAATCCCAACTACAAAGAAACAAAAAAAATGATGGAAACAATGAAAGTAATACTACCTAAACAAAAACCCGACAATTCTAGTTCTACACAGTACGCACTAAGTAGTCCAAAATCCTTTCTTTTTTAATGCATCCAAAAACCTTTCGATTCCACTTCATAAAGTACAGGGATTAAAGAGATAGCAGGGAGGGAAAATTTACTGTCATATAAAAGGGACCTCCTACATAACTAGGGTGCCCTGACCCTTTTCCTTTACCCGCTTGATCCTGACATTAAGCAGGAAATTCCATTGTATAAAGATGAAGAACTATTGCTACTCCTCGTATATACAATTGCATATCCTGTACATGTCTCATGGCAAAATGAGGCATCATCGAAAACTTATCACTACATGAAAATTAAAACAAAAATTTATTCATTTCCATAGATTACTTTTCTATCAAGTGCAACTAGGAATATGAAAGCACAAATTATTGATGCATAATGTTCCAGCTGCATGTTATTAATTCAAAATCACCAACTACACCTTGCTTTCATAAGCGATCATGGATATTCAGCAATAAGCAGTTATCAAAATTTTAACCTACGATAGATGAAATAGCTTCAACAAACTTTATACCGTGCAACACTACCAGTTTTTTTTTTTCAAAAAAGAAAAAACAAACAGAAGTCACGCATACGATCCAAAGCAACTTACCCTCTCGATTTCCCATATTTGTCAGCAACAAATGTAGATTTTAAGTAAAAGATGAACAAAATTAAACAGCTATCAAAACCATGTTACAAGCACAATCAAGTACCAACCACCAACAACCTATTCAACCCCACATACACAACCCTTAATGTAACTTCTAAGGTCCAAAACACGAAACAGATCTAAGAATTCTGAGAAACAAACATTCAACATCAGATCACAAAGCAGATGAATATTAAGAAAAGTACCGTCAAATCACAAATCACAAATATGATATCTACAAAAGGTGCAAGTATACAATAACGTGTTTCTCAATAAAGATGGTTGCACAACTTACCGCGAACGGATTCACTTCTTCTTCCGCGAAAGGGTTGGATTCGTAGCGAGACATGGAGGCAAATCAATAGATCTAAATTCTGATGACGAAAACAAATGGCGTAGAGATCTAAAATAAGCGGATTTGAATACTGGATCGGGTGGAGAATTGAGAGCGTCAAAGACGATAAAGGTAAACGTTTTTAGGGCTTTGGAGAGAGAGGGGGAGAGAGGCCCTTAGTAATGGACGGCTTCTGTTCTGTTTTCCTATTGTTTGTAGGAAAACAGAATTAAGAAACAAAGAGCATTCGCGCGTGAAGAAAGAGGGAAAAGTCACCGAATAAGGAAACAGGCAAGCCATACTAACTCGCTGAGCGAACTCGGAATGTTATCAAATGACGAAACTAACCCCATACTTAAAAATAGCATATTTATAACAAACAGATTACGTATTTATTGTTTTGAATTGGGATTAACTGTCAGTCTCGCAGTAGAGCAAATGAGTTTGTTTGTTAATCCCTATTAAATAATGAAATCATTGTAAATTCCTTCACCAGTTGCCAGATAAATCCTGCCCACTGGTGTGTCTGTGCTTTTGTTACTTTAGAGCATAACTTTCAGTGACGAGCTGAAAGAAACATATGAAAGTATGAATGAAACAATGGGGTTGGGGAATTCCACTGTGACAGAGACATTGTTGTTCAATTTAATTGGGCCTGTTAATTGAGACACATGTTGGGCTTCAATTACTAATTATATTAGGGGGGTAACAGTGGGATAACCACTTCTCCTGGACCTCCGTGGATCTACAGTCTAATAGCGTCTCCTCTGATCTGAGGAGGCCGAGATGGGCCAAGTTTTGGGCTTTTAATCCAATAATCTCTCGGCCTTGGTGGAGCTACCAGTCCAATAATGTTCATTAATAAGCTGGTGATTTGGAATCAATTTATGCTTCAAATTTTACTAGCGATGACTTGTTATAGTGCTCTTACTTGATGCTGAATAGCAGGTGTGGAATTCTGCTCCTGAATTCAGAATTGTAAGAAGTTTTAGTGTTCTGTTGGAAGTCATAATTATAGCATTAGCTTCCCGGGCTGGCAGCTATTCCTTTCATTTCCAGGGGAGGATAAAAGTACAAACTGGCTTTTGTAAGGAGAAGATACCCTTTATAACAGTGGTCCATTCACCATTGTTTCTTGGTGGTCCATTCGCACCTAGTATTCTCAGCCTGGAAAGTGGTATACAAATGCAATGCCAATCAATGTCTATTGGGATTTTCATTTTATATCGACTCTGCTACTTTTGTTCTTTCTTCTGTTTTGGTTTTGTGGATGGATGCAATGATGGGTTTTACAATTTATAACAACTCACAATCACGCAGGGTGTCTGGTTAGTCCAAAACCTAGCCTCTTCAATGATAATGGTAAAGCAAGTCTAGGCTCCACTAATCGCAAAGTATGTCTTTCCCTTGTCTCTCTAATCTTAGCAAAGTGGGCTAAACCTTTAGAATAACCATGGATTGCAAATTCACATCTGAGTCTGGGCCCTTTGGAGGCTCCTAAACCGTTCTCATAACCTGGAAAGCTTAAAAGTAAATGCTTATACATACACTGCCATAATCACATCTCATATGTAAACCACTCAGCTCCAGATTATTTCTACCAGAAACTTCGCACCCCCCACACTATTGCACTAGTACGCTGACTTTTCTATAAATTTGGTTGTTTGTTGGCTTTTTTTGGCAAGAAAGATTTCTGACACTTCTATAAGTTTCATTGCACGCCAACAAAAGCTAAATACAGTACTAGCCTTGGCTAGTTGGTCCAGAATATCAATATCTCCGCCTCATTCACACAAAATATCAAACACTTTCCGTGCTATCTCCCACAATTTTAATAGCCGTTACAGTCTCCAAGATTTCAATTTTCAAACCCACCCACCAGTAGCACTGCTATTTTAGACCCATTTCCATTGACTCTTACCTCTAAATGGGTTGTTGTCTCAGCTCAAGCAATAGAGACCCACATCATCAAAATGCCTCAAACCACCGCCATCCTCCTTCAAAACCTCCTCCAACACCGCCCCAACTGGTGGAGGAAGAA
Source organism: Tripterygium wilfordii (assembly GCF_013401445.1). Taxonomy (NCBI): domain Eukaryota; kingdom Viridiplantae; phylum Streptophyta; class Magnoliopsida; order Celastrales; family Celastraceae; genus Tripterygium; species Tripterygium wilfordii. The sequence continues at coordinate 869,848 of NC_052237.1, read as the reverse complement.
AGTGTCAAAGAGGTCCTCTCTGAAACACCCGTCCCAAGACAACAAATTTGTGTTCCGAATCTACAACACAAATGCACCCAAACACCGTCACTCAAAGAATGCGAAATTGAAGTCAACGCAGGCTTGAGCAGCAAACAAGAAGAGGAAGACTCTCAAGCTCAAGTCTCTCAGTTCTCCGGGATGTGCAGTAGCATTAACAGCGACACGTTATCAATGGCAACAACGACAACAACTGTTACCACTGTCACGGAAAACAGAGAGGATGAGGCGATGAGTAAGAGAGTTAATAGATCTCCAATTAAGGTGCCCAGGAAGCGCCCACACACCGGCGAGCTTGGAGGGTATAGGGAAAGGGCAGCCAAATCTCCGGCGAGAAGAGGAAATCCGCCGGCGAGGAGTGGTCAGGTTGGTTCAAGGCCAGTTCGGGGAAGGGAATTATCTGGTCAGGGGAGGAACACTCAGCGTAGTGTCACATTGAGGTCCTCCGAAGTCAGGAGAGATTCCTGTGAGGGTCCAGGTAGGCGATCGAGGTCACCGGCTACCCGGAAGGCCAGTGAGGTGGGCCGGGGCGGTGGAGGAGGGAGTCCAATGAGAAGAGCAGGAAGAGCCGGAGGCATGAGATTAGTGGGTGCAGGTCTTGAAGTCGAGGATGTGAGTAAGCAGGAAGAAAACGGCCCCGTATTACCGAAACAGGGGAATGAGTCTCTTGATAACCCTCTGGTTTCCTTGGAATGTTTCATCTTTCTGTGAATTCTTCTTCATTAGTCATCTTTTTGAGCAATTTCTTCGGTTGGGTATCATTTTGTTTTGTTTCTGAAAGCTATGAATCAAAGATAAATATTAGTGCATATCTTCTTCAGAAACGCATGTAAATTGCCATGAAAATCTATGGCTTATCTTGGCTCTGGGTTGGTCTTCCATGAAAGGGCAAATTGCTATGGATTCGTTAATCACTGCTTTTAGTGCTCTAATTATGGCTTATCTTTAGCTGTTGTTGCATATTTTAATTTAATTTCCTCGTTTGGTTCAATTATGGAGATTTGTGGTAAAGGAAGTCTAGGGATATGGGATGGAAATGGTTCCTAATAAACAACACAGAGCATCTTCTTTTTCTCGTCTTTATGGGAATGCGACTGACTTTCCCTTTCTCGTTGTTGGTGTGATGGTTGATTGTACACATGCATAGACTTCTGTCTGGCATGGCAAATGGCGAGAGGCCCTCTTTTTCCTCTCATACCTTATCTTATACGAGTAGAAAAGACCCATCAATGTCTTGGCCTTTTCTTGCATGTACGAAAGGGCAGACCCATGTTTGGTGCTGCTCTTAATGCCTAAACTCTCTATTAAGCGAAAATGGGTCATCACCATTAGCCACAAAAGGTATGTGATTTCCATTGAGATCTTCTCCCTACCTTCTGCAATAGGAAAAAAGAACTGCAATATCTTCATTACCGAGGAAGTCATACATAATTGGAGGACCAAAAAGAAAAACTTCCAATCTTTCCCTTTGAGCCAACATTGTTGAGCATGAAAGCAGTGAACCGTAGCCCAAGCTTGACCTTTTAAGCTACTGAGGATAACTTAAAAAAACATTCAATCTTAATGCAGTCCCTAGTGTAACAAGTCAGAAGAGGAACATCCGGATCCACTGTGGAAGAAATCAATCACAAAGATAAATCGGGAGCAACGGAGCAGAAAATGAGGAAATTTTCATTTCACACAAGCATCATTCCAAGTAGGCAGCAAGCCATGACCAAAATGTTGTATACAGATCAACAAATGCTAATCATTGGCCTGCCATTTCACTGATAACATTCATATTAGGCATTGAAGAATCACAAATTGGAAGTCATACATACAAATAGGGAAAAACGGTGTTCTGGGTGGTCACTTCTTTTTCAGGTCAAAGGTTAGGCTACTCTCTTTGAATTGTTACAGAACGAAGGATCGGCTATGTTGATGAAATGGCTGTAACATACGCTCAGGAGGACAGGGCATAGGAGCAGCCTGTGCGATGAAGGTAGGAATTTCTTCTCCAGGCATCAAGACAGATACCCCATTTGCATAGATTGTCATCTGCAAAACAACATATGAGCGCCTATTAAACACAATGGATACACACTTGGGCATATACAAGCAGCCACATGAAAGCTAGACAGTTCATAACCACAGCAACACAAGAATGAACAAAAAATACGCAAAAATGTTATAGCCCTTCTTTTACTCTTCTAGTATTCAATGACGAGTTAGGATTCAGCCTATTTTATAACAGTCAAGAGAAGGTTTTGACGATCTTGAAAGAAATAACCAGAAAACTTAACATAAGTCAGTTGCTTGTCCAAACAGACACAAATGTGATTCCAAGTTCTTACCGATAGAAGCAGTTTTATCACTGAGAGTCTGAAACAATCAAGTAACAATGCTTCAAGAGGATAAAAGGAATGTGCATTTAGCATTATGTTCTCACAGCAAGAGTTACCACATACCGCAAGATGACATTTTCTAAATCATAACCAATTAATCATATGTATAGTCGTTTATCACGACAGTAAGGCCAGTATGGAATATGTCATACCTTAAACATATTATATGAAAGTATACTCAAATGAAAAATCTCTTTTTCCTGGACAAAATAGCTTGACTTCAGGTGAAGATGTTTTCAATAGAAATTGACTTGCATCAAAACAACAAATCCATGTTGAAACTTGATAATCTTGTCTAGCAATGCTTTGTTTCATTAAATGGCATGGGGCCAACCTTGGGATGGCAAGAATGGAAGTCCCACTGCCGGCCGATATTAATTTAAAGGTTTCTGGATTGCTTGGTTCGTAGAGAATCTTTAATAGTTTAATACTCTTTTTTCATGCTAAACCTAGTGAGTAGGAACACTAATATATACAAATGCATGAAGGAGCATTAACTTGGTGATGATAATTAATAATAAACTTCATGCACGACATCCATTGTGCTTGTAATGGTTTTAGCACTACAGTTCAAAGCTTTGCGTGGCAAATAAAATAGTCAGTAGAGTTTCTGGTTGGTCTATCAGGACAGACAAGACAAATTCACATGCCAGTGACATATGTGATGGACCCACTAGCCCTAACAAACTAGGATGGGAAAGCACACTTATCATCAAACTAATGTCTCTCCTATGGACAGTATAAATTTAGATGTAAATTTAAAACATAGAAACATATATTGGAAGTTGGTCAATAAAGGAAAAGGATAATTTTTTTGAAAAACTAAGACAAGCATTATAAATTCCTGCACTATTGACCACTATATATGTATAGAGCAAAGTCATTCTTCATACTATGCATGCTCACCAAAAAGTTAACAAAGAAGAGGTCATGTTGGGAACAGGAAGCAATGTTATCATTTATGACTTATGAGAAATGGTAAAAGAGAAACTACTTGGAGTCATAACTTTCGGTGATATATATAATACCCAAAAATGCATTAGAATAATGATGAATGTTATCCCAAGTTCCTAGTTATATTCAATGATAATGATGAATCCAATAATTTATATTTGCTTGTTCTTCAATCAAGCCATTATTCTTCAATCGGCTTGTGTTTAACTATCCCAACGACCAACTGAAATATACTAGCACTTCATAACATTCACAGGAAAATGTAGTCATTTTAGGATAACATTGCTACTATCACGAACGGATTCACCCAAATTCAGTCTGCTTTACAAACAGGTTCAGGAATTTCACAACATACATATCGAAATATATGAAAAACTCCATCAATTAAAGGAATTAGTTTTGAAATATTAAGCAAGAAACGTCTAAAGAAGGTATGAATTGGATGATCGGGCATGGATTCCAATCATACCTCTAAAAGGGTCTCTGTCGTCATCGGAAATAAAAAGAAAGCAAACCAAACAGTTTCTCATGGAAAAATGCGTTTACAATCCAAACGGAAAAAAAAAGCACAAAAAGATTAGAAAAATGAAGTCTGGACTTTGCATTTGATCAATACGTTTATTTAAGAGCCAAAGCAATGTAAGTAACAGAGTCAGGCAGAGAGATTACTTTGGGCGATGGACAACTAATCTTGCGATTGAACACCATTTGTGCCTCCACATCGGAGCGAGTGGTACTGCCACCGGAGGGCAACGATGTTGGCCTGAGAAACCTCTCGAAAATGGCCATGATAAGGAACATTGATACGAGAATAGCAGTAGCCACAAACCCAAACGAAACAGCATTCATCGAGTCATCGAAACGCCTCCAATGCTGATCTTCTCTCTCCAAATTCAAAGGAGCTACTGACACTGTTGGTTGTGCCACTGCTTTCCAACTATATGCATCACTACCCATGATAACCCAACACTAAAGATCCAAAATTTTCTATTTATCATCACCAATTAAGCAAGACAAGTAGTCAGGGAAGAAAAATAATGCAACCCAGTAAACTTCTTGTTCAAGGTGTAAAGATCCCAGCCTCCCAGGACTGGCATAGACAGAGAGTTTCACGTGGGTCTCGACGATCAGAGCTTTTAAGTTCTAATTAGGCTAATGTTTGACATTAGAGAAAGAAAGAGGGAGAGCTTCGAGGTTTGAGTTTTGGAGCTTGAAAAGCCTGTAAAGTAGCCTTCTTTTCTTCTGGTTTTCATCTTGAGTTTTGTTCTTTTTTGGCATGCCGTATTTAAACGCATTGTGGTATACACTATAAAGTATAAAGGATCATGAAACGACACCGTTACAATCTGAACCGGAGGAGACCGGAGACGCGTCGCAGGTTCTGTTGTGGTCCCTTCCCGAATCACTATCACCTCGCGTGTCACAGATCCCCAAGGTTTTGTAGTTCAATAGGTCTATCACAACCGTTGATTCTTCGTTTACTATGCACGCTTGATATCAAAGCACGTGGCAGAGTGGGTGTGATGCAGATGTGGGGTCCTGATCCTCAGGCTCACAAGCGGCCCGTGCAAATTTGGGCTTTCACGTGAAGAACCATTAAATAATAAATAATTCATTTCTTTTGCCTGTCACATCCTTCTCTTCTTTTTAATTCCTGGGCTGGGCCTCACTTTGGAAAATAAAGAAGCTGGCCCAGAAAGTGTGGCCGAATGACGGGGCTTATGCAAGGGCAAAAAGGAAAGCCCATGGGCCATACTGTTTCTCATCAGGCCGACCTCCGCATCACACGAGGCTCGTCAAAACTTAGTGGGCTGAACCAAAAGAAACTAGGGAAGAATATGCAAAACCTAATGGCCCAACAGGCCTGTACAGGAAACAAGCCTGAGCTCAACCAGATTTTAAATCGCACATACTGGGTCCAAAAAAAGGATGTTGCGAGGTTGGTCTGAAGATTTTCCATGGCCCCTCTGCTTCCCATTTTTATCATCCCATACAAATTGATGTTTATTGTACTGTTCCTATCATTAATGATCCATTAATATTGTTTGTCTTGTATTATGTCCGATATTTCTAATTGCATCTGCGATTCAATTGTCTTGTTCTGCACATTGTGAGGTTATAACGTAACGGCATATACATACACAGATATATGTGTGTGTATATATATATACATTTAAGCAATAATGCTAGTAGCTCTAGGTGGTCCAATAGTTGAACAAAGAATTCACTGTCTCTATTCTATTGTGATCACATGTACATGATATGCTGCGCCCCAGTTAGTGTCTGGGTAATGGAACGTGATGTCATGTAGTGAGAAAATCGTACTCTTCACCAAGAAAATTGTACCTTCAACCACCTATAGGTTAGAGGTAGATCGGACCCCAAAGCTTAGCTATTGTTTGCTTCAATTATTTTCTAACGAGGGTAGCAAGATTTTGCCCGATTATCTATTTCTCTCACCTCAGGTGTAGTAATGATAGAGATTCTAACAATTGATATATCAGTTATTATAGTTGTTAAGTTGTACACATAAGTTTTTTGTGCATCATATGACACATGTGAAACCCACGAATTCACTTGAATCTTGCCATACAACTCAACAAGATACCAACTAGTGAGATTTTTATGCATGTACTCTAAGTTGACCCAAAGAAAATAGAAGACTAAGTGGATTTCAAACTACAACCTCCTGGTTTTTTTGTGAAAGGTTTATCGTACATAGCTTGTCACATCTCACATGCAGGAAGATTGCATAGTCGGTGGGTTTTCAGATTGTGTTGCGATTTCCATGATTAGAATAGCTAGCAAGGTCAATATATAACATATCAGGCGCAGATGTTCTTGACTGGCTGGCCGACCATCAATCAATGGTGTCTTCGTCAATGGGGAAAAAAAAAATACTAATAAGCAAGCAAGAAACATATGGCCATTTATGTCGAATAGAATTAATTGTTGGCTTGGATTTCCGAATATTTAATTTAATGCATGTGAAGTGAACTCCAACTATAATGGTTTAGTTCTATATATATTTAAAGAGTGAAAAAGTGTTCAAGGTTTTGCTAGAAATTCACTTCCTGTGTTGTTAACAAATTAACAAGTACTCTATTCTATAGAAGTTAGTGTATATTAACTTCACACTTGGAAACTGTAGAGGCAGAGGGGGAGCTTTTCTCCATATCTGCTGGATAATAGCCTATATAAAACTAAATGGTTGTCAGTGACAACAGTGTGATGCAGGTTGTAGCTCAGCGACAGCCGGGCCTCTGGTTCCTCCTTAATCAATCAAATGACCAATGTCACATGCTTCCACTATAACCCACATTATCTCATACTACACTTATAAACATGTTGTCAAAACACGTAATAACGCCGGGAGTGAGAGCTGAATTTGCGACGTAGATAAGGCGACTGAACCAATTGAGTTGGACTTGCGAACAACGCAACGCCGAGAGGTTGGAAGGAGAACGAGTTGGAGAAAATAAATATGAAACTGCTGGGCGTATTAGTTGAACTTATGGCCTTCTGTGTCTATAAAGAATTATCATTGTCAACTTCATCATCCCAAACAATCCAATTGCATCAAAGAATAACAAGTGAATTGACTTGTGATTAGTTACATGAGCATCAATGATCAAGGATATTTATAATTTCTCAAATATCAACTATATGTATGGTGCCCAGATAGTGATACTAATTTCCATATCACATAACTAGAGTCCAAGTATAATTGACAAAGAAATGCACATGCTTTCAATTTCATAATTCCCCTTTCCTAATAAAAAAGTTAAGCATATCAAACATTATTGGCAATGCTAGTCTAAACTCAGAATAAACTTCTAATGTAACAGACCAATATAAAACAAAATCTAGCTTTTAGTTTTCTTCTTTTATTGTTGTCAAGAATAAGCTGTGCTGTGGAATCTCTTAATGGTGCAGAGATTGAGAATTTTCAACAGGACTTGGTTTCTAGTACACCTTGGTGTCTTGAATTGGCTCAAAGCAGCTCCATTTCCAACAAAATGCTCCAAAATCTTCTTGAATGTCCCTCTCTCCACAATACACAGCTCCAATGGTCCAATTGAATTAGTTCTCCTTGACACCACATACCCATGATCAACAAATGAAGCATCCATTTCCCTGCAACACTCCCCAAGCACCTTCTCTTCCACTTCTCCCTTAATTTCCCAGTAAATAATGTAGTGTCCAGGATGGTTTACTATGTCTGCATGGCTGGTAAAATCTATCAACTCTGCTCTGGCATTGCTCGTCAGTACTTGAGACCCTTTCTCCACTACTAATTGGAGATCTCTCTCTGTGTTCTTGTCTATGTTTACTGTTAATATTAGCTTTCTCCTGCATATGAAATTCAGTTTTGGGGTCTTGTTGTGGAAACCTGCCACTTCCACTACATCTCCTAATCTGCATCTGTATAGACCTGCAAATCATCAAAATTTTCTGTTAGATAAAAGCAAATAAAATCAAAATTGAAGGAGTTTTGTTGTTACCTGTGAAAGTGGTGAGGACAATTTCATACTCTTGACCAACTTTGACTTGGGAGAGAGGCACAGGCTCATCTTCTAAGAAGTCATCAATGGCTACAGTGCTGGAATCCTGTTTTTGTCTATATAATGGTATAAACTCATAATAAGAAAAAGTGGGTACGACTGCAAATGTTACATTCTCTGGAGGCAAAGAGGGATCCACATTGACACCAATCCAACTCTCAGTGGATCCATAGTCGGCACTCACCAGTGGTAACTCCCCACTATAGTGTCTCAATTTCTTCAAATATGGTTGCATTGACCCTGTCATTATTGAATACACATACTTGGCATTAGGCCATAATTTTGGTATCAATCCAACCCAATCCACCTTCTCCAGTTCCACGCAGATTTCCTCGATTCTCGAAGCCAAATCCGGGTTCGGAAACACAATTTCCATGACAGCTTTTCTCGTACTGGGTTGAGTGATTCTTGTACTAAGTGTACCTTCTCTAATGTCATTGCAAATCTCTTTCCACAGCTCTTCAAATGATGTGAATGCTTGGACTATGCTGTAAGCAAAAGTGGAGGTAATGAACTCAACTTGGTCAGAGTAAAAAAAGCCTAATAGGAGGTGACAATATGTGGACTGATCATAGTCTCCACAAGAAATGACTTCTCTTGGGCTACAAGTGAATGACTTTGTCTTAGCTTGCTTAATCTTGAACTCTTCACTTGCATAATAGTGTGTTGTGGCTGTTCCTACTGTTAAGCCTCCTTTTGTTTTGTACTGTTTGCTGCTGTAGATAAATTCAAGAATCCTCCCACCTTCCCTTATTGGATACATCCTATCACGTCAATTCAAATCAAAGGTACATTAAATAACTGGAACTATTTAAGCAAACCAGCTGATTTGAGAGTTAATGGAGTTAATATCATTAGAACCTTGATCTATAAGCTGCTGCCAACCTAAAAACCTCAAGAGTTGTCTGTGAGCTATGGCTGGTAAATGGTACAAACTTCTGTCTTCCATCTGTGGTTCCAGAACTACCCAAAACATTCACAATGAACGACATCAAGAGAAAAGAAAAACCCAAGAAAGTTTGATTATTTCCTGAATTGATAGTAAAGTTAATCAACTTTATAGGGCATTAGAACAGTGAAAAGAAAAGACTAGTGAAACTGACTAACCTTAAAGATAGAGTTGTTATAGGTTGTTGAGAAAGTATAGGAGCAGTATCCCCATCTGCGATTCTCTGAATGTGAGGCTCCAAATCACCATGAGAGACTAAGGGTACCAACTTCGTGAACAGAGATTCAAAATCGGCAGATGAATTCAACTCTTGAATGTCAATACTGTCCCCTAACCATTTCTTGAGATACTCCACACCCCAGTTAAGCTCAAGAATCCAGCGAAGAGTCTGCGTTTGGACTTGGCCGGCGTTCTCCGATACGGCCTCGAACCAACCAATGACATCTTGAGAGTCATGGTGATGGCTTCCATTGTTAATTTTGGTACTCTTCATCATTTCCATGGATTATTGGGTGGTACTGGTACTACTTTAGAGATGGTAGGGAATAGTGGTTTTAATTTATGTGGGGGGACTAGCTAGGCACTCTCATAGTGAGATTGAGTGAATCCACCAGTCCCAGACACAGCCTTAAAATATCCTGTGTATTGTCTTTCTTGAATGCGAGACATGAAAACAATGGCCGTCTGATTTTTTTTCTTCTATAGATGCACGTATTAGTCCCATGGACCATTTTACACTGTAGGTAGGACCCTATTTATAAAAGGTAACCTTCTTTTCTTTTTTATGGGCGAGGCTCAATCAAGGCATTAAGCCATTAACAATCATACTTTAGAATATGGATTTTTTTTTTTTTTAGATTTGTATACATGGAGTCAGTGTTGGCCCATATTTTGTGAATAGGTCCAGAACAGTAGGTCGATGAGGTGCAAGGCTGTGAGCCTTTTAACTTAGAGATGGGCTCGGTGTTGGCCCACATTGTTGAACAGGTATTTTCCTCTGATGATGTTGAAATTGAAGATTAGCGATAAAGTTTCTAGTCGATTGATTGATCGTATTGTTCATAATCTTATGAGGAGATCGAGATGATAGTTGATTCAGATCGAATTGAGAAAGAAAATTAAAGATTGAAAGAAAATAATCTTGTTTTATTTGTGGTTATAATTCCACCAAAAAAGATTACAATCGATAATCTTCAGAACAATGTTCTCGTTTTATTCTGCGAGCAATGTTACTGACGCCAAAAATCGTTCCACCTTTTAACCTCTAAAACATATGGATAAAGGTTAAAATGGGGGTAAGAAATTTGGGGGAGGAACATTTTTTCTTATTCTAGATAAATATTATATATGTTTCTGTGACAAAAGGAATTGGGATTAGGTTATGGTGGGTGGTGGTTCTTCTATGATAGTTTTTAGTGTTTTTTCCTTGGCCTTAACCTCCCCTGCAGCGATTCTCCTTTTCACATCCTCTTTGGTATTCATTACCAGGCTTGTCCCTGCACATCTCTGGGTGTAGTGGGCCACATCCTGGAGCCGCACCCCTTCCAAGAGCTGGATTCCCGATATATTCTGCACCGGCTTCTTGAACAAAAATTGCAAATACTAGAACCATGCATATGAGGCCTATGGCAACAATTCCTTTAGAGCTAGCCATCCTGAGAAAATGATCGATCGAGGTTTCTTTGCTTTGGTAGATGAAAAAGGGAAAACGATGGTTCAAAAAAGACCAATTGGAGTAGTTTATATAGAGATACAGTTGCTATAATTAGGACCAAAATTTTTGTTGACCTCAGCTTAATCTGGACTGGTTGAAGCATTTCTTGCGCTCCTGTAATTTTTAGGAACCTCAAATGCTAGACTAGTGTAATAGCGTGAGAATCGGTCAATTACCTACATTGTTCATTTTTAGCTACAATTTCAAGATACTATTCATAGAAACACTACACAATTGAATGCGCTACTGTTAGGAAATAAGGATCGGAGGTGAACTCACGTTACATAGGCTTAAATGGACTTCTTGGATACATATGAAAAGTTATCGGAATTATGGATAATTATGAATACCAAAATTATAAACACATATCATTTTGGAAAAGCTATTCATTGTTCTTTTTTATTATTAGTAGTATATATTGTATTTTTTTCATTATATTCGTGACGTGGCCTGGAGACAGTATACCCATAAGCCTAGGTACGTAAGACACAACCTAATCAATGGTGACTTATGTAGTTATGTTAACTCAAAAGCTATAAATAATCAATGGTTTGGGTCTTTCCTCATTGCATTTAAAGTGTTGTAAAATAGGCCCTCCGCAAAGAATTAGACAATAGAGCAATAAACATAGAACACTCAAAGCAGAGAGAGAAAAAGAAAAAGAATAAGAAGAACACATGTTTATGTGTTTCGGTCAAGAAAACCTATGTCCATGAAGTCTACGACTCTACGGCTGTTTTCAATATAATAATTTCAGTGGTACAATTCGACTAGGGTTTTCCCCTACTATACCAACTACCTAGATACCCGAAAAATATAAATTTTCCTATAATAAAAAAAAAACCAATCCACATTGATACTTAGTACCCTTTCGCAAAACTTCTCATTTCCTTAGAGTTTTTAGGTATAAACTAATTCTTTTAATTTTGGGATGACTTGGCGTAGACCCATATTCATGAATGGGTCAAGAGCAGAGGATCCAACATGATGTGAGCCTCTTCACTTTGAGATGGGCTCAGTGTTGGCCCATATTATGGAATAGGTCCAGAACATACATCCATCAGGTTGTGAGCCTTTTGAGTCTTAACTTTGAGACGGGCTTGGTGTTGGCCCATATTATTGAATAGGCCCAGAATTGTAAATGCATCAGAATGCTAGCCTTTCCCCTTTGACATGGGCTTGGTGTTGGACAGCGTTGTCGAATTGGCGCAGTAGGGATAGAACAGTGAAATATTAGGATGTGGGTTTTTTCACTTTGAGATGGGCTAGGCTGGCCCATATTAATAAATACGCCCATAATTGCAATACCATCAGGATGTGAGCCTTTTCACTTTGAGACGAGCTTGGTTTTGGCATATTTGAGCGCTCTACAATTCCCTGAAATCTACAATTAACATTTAATGGTGAAAAAAAAAGTCAAATAAATTTTAAAATTGAAAAAAACAAAAGTGTAATATGACGTGACACACCTCATAAACCATTGAATTAAAATTGTAAACTTTCAAATTCTAATCAAGTTACAGAATCTCCAGATCCGTCATGAAACAACCGAATTAAGACGATTCATTTCGAGTCAACAAAGAAGTTTGCTTGAGGTTGCAATTTGCACGCTCATAAATAATTAACATTGATGAGCTGATAAATACATTTGATAAATAATATTGTTTTATTCGTGACAAAAAAAAATACAATTGATAATCTTCATACCAATCTTCTCGTTTTGTTCTACGGGCAATGTTATCGACCCCCAAAAACCGTTCCCCCTTTTAAGCTCTAATACATATGGATAGGGGTTAAAATGGGGGTAAGAAATTTAGGGAGGAACATTTTTCTTATTTTAGATATATATATATGTTTCTGTGACAAAAATAATTGGGATTAGGGTTATGGTGGGTGGTGGTTCTTCTATGATAGTTTTTAGTGTTGTTTCCTTGGCCTTAACCTCCCCTGCAGCGATTCTCCTTTTCACATCCTCTTTGGTATTCATTACCAGGCTTGTCCCTGCACATCTCTGGGTGCAGTGGGCCACATCCTGGAGCCGCACCCTTTCCAAGAGCTGGATTCCCGATATATTCTGCACCGGCTTCTTGAACAAAAATTGCAAATACGAGAACCATGCTTATGAGGCCTATGGCAACAATTCCTTTAGAGCTAGCCATCCTGAGATACTGATCGATCGAGGTTTCTTTGCTTTGGTAGATGAAAAAGGGAAATGATGGTTCAAACAAGGACCAATTGGAGTAGTTTTATACAGAGATACAAATGGCTATAATTAGGAACAAAATTTGTGTAGACCTCAGGTTAATCTGGACTGGTTGAGGCATTTCTTGCGCTCCGGTAATTTTTAGGAACCTCAAATGCTAGACTAGTGTAGTGGCGTGAGAATCGGTCAAAGCCTTCAATTACATACGTTCTTCATTTTCAGCCAGAATTTCAAGACACTATTAATAGAAACGTTAGACAATTGAATGCGCTACTATTACTAATTATGGATCCAGGATGAGCCCACATTATATTGGTATAGGAAGAGTTTTTGGATATAAGTGGATGATGACACATCTTAATTCCAAAGTTTGGGTCCGTCCACATTGCATACAAAGTCACTCGCACACATATCTCATAATGTTTTCCCACACATGCCTAAAGTTGATATGGGAGTAGGAAGTGAAAAATAATGTTTTGTCATATCAAACATTAAACAAAACCAATACTAGGAAACTAAATATGTTCATCAAATGAGTGTGATGAAGATTGAGGACCTAAAGTGTCTTAGGTAAAGACAACAACTCGAAAACATATTGTTCGTTCTGGGCCTAAGGGCAGTACGATTTTATTCTTAAAAAGTCCCACTTGATTGAGAACGATCGAATCTTGACTTATAAATTATATCGGTGGCTCACACCTGATCAACGTGGGATCACTGTCCATTTCTCATGAAAAACTAGCTTCAGAAGAAGTCCAATAGCTTTTTCTGTGACACTCAGTTTAAGAGAGTTCAGTTTTGGGTAAGATTTAGTTGTTCGCATTACGCCTGCAGTGAAAAAATTAGTCTCATTTACCGACATGAGATGGTAGTGTTTTTCTGATTTGAGTCTTTGGACCACTGTTAGGTGAAGATAGAGTTGGAAGTAGTGGGTGTTTTGTCTCTATAACTGATAGCTTTGTTTTTCATTCTGTTGCAATCATTGAACAATGAGAATGATTGCAAGCGTTCTACGTTGCAGTCAATAGACAATGTACGTTAAACTCTCTGCAACAGAGTGTACGGCGAGGATCTGAAACTGGATGCAATTGCAGACCTAGGAAATCAGACATGTATAACAGCTTTTACACGTCTTTAAGAAAGGAAGGTGGAAGCACCTTGTGTTTTACTACATCTTTAAAGCGGGAACCTTTGATAGATTGAGATCAGTACAAGACTTTAAACCAGACTAGAAACTAGAGACACAGGCATAAGCACAACACCCCTTGTAATCTGGCGGCACCATTATTAATCATAGCAGCAATGCGTGCTTAAGGATTAGCAGGTGGTGCATCCCAGAGCTTCCAGGAGTGGGAACCTCAAATCCAGGATTTGGCACAAACGTATCATCTCCGCCTGGAATATGACTTGGTGGTGATCCTGTGCCTCCGATGCCACCGGTGTATGGATCGTAAGGAGAAACCCTATATGCTGGTGGTATAATCACCCGTCCAATGCCAGGAATCAGCACGCTGTTATCAGACTTGATCAACCATTCAGGCTGCTTCACGTCCACGCCTTTGTTAGAGCTTTTCGGAACATTGCATCCTGCAGCTTGGCTAGTAGTTGCAAGCAGGATGTTAAATGCGCAGAGGAGAGCAAAGAGTGAATACATGATTCTATAAGCCATTGCTAGAGAACAGTTCAAGTGTGGAATAGGTGTTTTGGGATTGCATAAGAGTGGAAGTGTGTTGGGTTTCTTATAGTGTACATTCTCATTTGAGTTGGGTGAACTCTTGGAGTTGGTAATGAGTTAGTGAGCGTTCATCTGCTAGTCACATCAGATTGTGTAGCAGCAAATGCAGGGTGTGAATGTGATAGAGAAAGGCCGCTTCCTTCACTAACAATATTTTGTCCGCTTTAGTTCTTTGACCAGCATGAATTCGTCTACCGGCTCATGTTGGGCTTAGGAGACCCGGTCCAACGACCAATTTCCTATGGGTCGCTCCGAATACTAAATAAATAATAGAGAAATGTCACCCTCCTTGACTAATGACATTTTGTCTTTGAGCTCATAGCCCGCATAGTTTGTCCTCCCAAAGAGGGTCCATACTATGCCTGGAAGACCCCGATCCAACAATTGATTTCATACAATCCTAGGGCTGTGGCTCAGCTATAGAAAAATCAATTGTTATTAGTTAGGAAATTTGGCCTCACTTATATTCTGCACTTCCTTCTCACATCTAACCGATGCGGGCTCGTAACAGAATGGCTTGATAGAAAAGAGAGGAAAATAATTGGTTGGATTTTTTTGGCGGTGAGTTAATACATGTATGCAGATGGAGAATGTAGAGATGCATATCTAGTATCTACCAACGACAACTTGAAGGATAATGTGCCTTGCTTCATTTCTCAGTATCTTTTGGTTTCTCACCTACTTCCAGCACCAGCAGCTCTTGCGGCCAATAAATAGACAATGTAAATGAAGCCGATCTAGTCAACTACTTTTTAATCATCGAATTAAATTTCCCTCCACCCAGAGCAGTTAATCAGCAGTCAAGTTTGCTCGTGGCCGTAAAGAAGACATTAAAACTCTCTCAAGTCGCATCAATACTGAAAAAAGATGAAGAATTTACAAGCCATAGAAAAGGAATTTACTCCAATGATTGAACAAATTTACTTTTGGCACATTTTGGGTTTCTTATCTGCACCAAAGTTCAAGATTTTCCATGAGAGTTCTAGTACCATCCTGCTATTTCCGGCACTGCTCATGTTCTTAATGAAGCTCATAACATTCATCAGACAGCAGAGTAATTCCAGTTTCAGACAAAACAGAGCACCAACAGAAGATATAAATAATTAAATTCAGCATGTACAGTATTATCTTGAAGAAACAAGATGTAACATTCATCATAGGAAGTGGAACCATATTCACATAACTTTTTTGATTCAGTTCATCCCATTATGAAAGCTGTACTAAATACCATGTGAAATAGAACAAAACAGGATGCTGCTATGGTAACTAGCCAACACAATATTGAAAACAATGCCATCAATCCAGAAGGAATTACCTTCCCCCGGGTATAATGATGCACAAAATATCCCAAGAACTAACAAAGACGCTGGCTGGCTCCAGTTAATCACTACCGGAGTAACGAAAAATTTATGAAGCTGGTCTTTCTTCTGAAAATCTTGGAAGTTGAACGAGCGAGTTCACTCGTGTGACACCTTCCAAACCTGACCAATTTTGATCTTCGGCTGCCAATGTCTCACCATCGCCTTCCATGTCGGTCAGCAATCTTCCATAAGAATCACTATCTTCGGCCGACCTGACAGTAAAATTCCTTTGCAAGCAGGGCTCAGACTTTTGGCCATCATCTGATTCAACCACATTACCGGAATGATTGCTCTGGACTGTCGCAGAAGAAAACCCTTGGTCATCATAATCAGATTCTGAGTCCATTTTCCCATCTAAAAATAAACAGACCACCGCACAGTCATCCATCTTTGAAGTTGGGTATTTGAGTTTCCACTCACGAGCAGCTGAGTCCACAAGGGTTCTGGCAGCCGAAGATCGAGTCGGAGTGGTGGACACTATCTCAACCACTTCTTCATTGCTCAATACATCCCAAACCTGTACCAACATCAAATTAGACTCGAGTAAAATTTTCTTTTTGAGGGATGGGTTATTAATCTATTTCCTGCAACAAAACAGGTTCAAATGACAGAAACTGCTCTGCATCACGGGGATAAGGATCAAAAGTAACAAAAGGTAATGGCACTCATTGAAACAAATAAACTACCATCATATGCCCTTTACATCCAACTGAATCTTCTTTTCCTATAAGCCCATGTAAAGCACTTTCTATAATATCGACACAAGGCGGAGCTCATTTTAGTGCACATTCAATATACTTTCTCATAGAATATAACAAGACTAGTTTTTCTTGTCACAGAAAGCTCAAACCTATATGCAGTAATTTTTCTAACCAATATTTTAATTTGTCTCTAGTATCAATAACACTTCTCCTACCAACATAACTGTGACCGGACAACATCAAGCCATCAACATTCGAAGTAGAAAGTACTTTTGAATGGCAGAGAAATGTGATCTTCATTCATTAAGCATGAGAGGCTTCAATTTTCCAAAACCAGTTGCAGCCCTGCCAGCAATATCTACAGGAAGCACAGCTATAATTCCTAAACTAGTTTTATCTACTGCTAAGTTACTGGTTGCTTAGATAGTTTACATAGCAATATCTTGAAGACATTCAACATATATTAAACTGCTGAAAATCATAAGACCTCTGCCTCATAGATAAATAGAAAGGAGTCAAAAGACATAAATTTTTTGTAAGGTGATGAGATAGATGGACATCAAATCTTGCAGAAGCTAGTTGCTCGGCCTTGGTCTTCGGAAAGTATTTGTAAGGGTCTGTTTGGAGTTTGGACATTCAATGGACATTGAATAAGTTTCTAATCAATTACAGGGAAAATAAAACATTAAGTTCACCTCAACCTTTAAAATCGTGGATGAAATTTGGAAAAATGACATAAAGAAATGAAATGAAGGATGAAAATGTCACAGAATGAAATATTACCCCATCTGAGGCAAGAACAATGAACTGATCTCTCTCCGTTAGTACTCGGTGAGAAAATTCAGGAATAGAGATCACGCCATATTCTTTCAAACAAAAATCCCCAAATGCACGAGCCATTGCAAGTCCAGGGGCATCATCAAATGGCAACCAAACTCTTGACACTTCAGGTTCATCTTGTAACGCAAAGACTCTACCTTTACACCGTTTGATCCTCTCAGCTTCTCCTGTAAAATTTAGATTACATCAATAGAAACTTTTTATCCAGAGAAGCATCAGCAGGAAACTAGCAAATCATGATAGCTTGAAACATACTTGGCAAATCAGGTTTCAGGTCAACAGTTAACTGGGTGGCCACCATGGAATCATTGCTGTCCTTGGATCCCAGAACTGCCCGAGAATCACCAATATTTCCCATGAAAAGATTGGACCCCTTAAAGCATGAAAAGAAACATATAAAAGGAAGAAAATGGCCAAGCTACTCAAAATGAAAGAACAGTACATTTTTTCTGTACCTGTTTCACAAGAGTGACAGCTGTGCTTCCGCTACAGAAGCAGTCCAAATTAGGATGGGATCTCAACTCCTTGTCCATCGACTTGTATGCTGTCAGATATGCTTCTTGCCACAATGAATTAAATTTCTCTTCAGCTGAGCCATCATCCTTCTCAGGATCTTCAGCATCTGATTTCTTTGGCTTTCTTTTGAAACGGGTTCTACCCGTTCCACTTTCTCTGGACTGAGAAGAACGCAAGAATGACAATAATTTAATGGGCAAAGCATCCCTCACTTTGCGGGCAACCAGATGGCCGTGTGGACCATGGCCATCAAATACACCACAAAATGTCACATCTTCTGGCATGAAATCCTGAAGAGATTCAAAATGCAAGTAAGCCGTGAATTGGCAAACATACTAAGTATCAGCTAAAAGGAAGAGATCAAAACTTACTTCCCATACGATCATTGCATCTTGGTTTATGCCCTTTCGACCTTGCTGAGTGAATATACAAGATGTTCGACTCTTTCCATTTGTGAAAATCCTGCTGGGTATAAAGGGTAGGTGCTGCAGTGTAACAACATGATCGGCAAACGTTCTCTTTGTGCTCTTTTTCCAGCAGAACCCAATCTCAAAGCAGGAAGGAGGACCAGTCTCTCCATGGCTCCTGCTACTGCAAGTACTTTTACTACTAGTTGAAACACAACCCCCCATTTCCTCAAGTCTGGACTAATAACATCTGATGGACAGTGCTCGTTTTGTAGAAGAGATCTCAAACCACGATATAGTCAACCAAGCATAGGACCTCCTAGAAACAAAAGATTCCCACAGGTCAAACCGCAAGTCACTTCAATCCTCAATATAGAGAACTAGGGGCATTTACTCTTTAACCATATACCATCCAATAGATTTTCGAGAATGAGTCTGAACAAAACAAGAAAAAATTGACCTATTTAAAGAAATCAGGTTGAGCAAAATGGAATTATTATCTTCCATGTGACCAGAAAATAAAATATTCCCTAAAAGGCTGTCTTAGTTGTTTGTCCTTGTCCATGACAAGGATTCACAATGACACATATCATATTGCGAGATTCAATGATCTAATCCATAAACTTGGACAAATAATATTTCAGCAAATGAAAGGAGATCCGTAGCATATATCAAGAATGCACAACAAGACAACATACCAGTCCAATTTACCAAAATTAAGGCATTAACTATGGAAACTTTAGAAATACATCTTAAAGTATAGAACTCTTCCTAAACTTTAGAAAAATACTTGTAAAAGACAAAACTCTTTCTCACACAGGCACGACGGCATAAAATAGACAAAGAAAGACATCCTCGTCCTGAATATATAGAAACACATTGAAGAATACATCAACAAGAAGAGCTTTTGGAATGCTAATCTAACGTGATTCTAGAGGGGGGAAATTCTTACTTTTCACCTCACGATAACAAAGAGAACCGAGAAGCGGACCCAGAGAAATAATTTTTGTTTGTCAGTCAAAATACCTGATTCTCAGTTCAGTTGACCAAAATGAGAGAACACCGGAAAAAAAATTACCCAACTCCGAAATCAAAACTTCATACTCTGCAACTGGTACAGAGTAATATAAAAGAAACTTACAATTCAAAGAATGATGAGTTCCAATTCCTTTTGTTTTTTCAGCAACCAAGCAGAGGGTATGAGCTGTAAGTACATTACCAATCAGAGAAGGGATAAGGGGAAAAGAAAAAAAGCAACGAATTTTGAATTCCCACTAGAGAGAATATCGAGGGCAAATAAAGCGGAAACAGAAAAGCAGGAAAGGACGAAAAAGCAAAGCCCATCATTTTTGTCAAAAACCTCAAAGAGGATGCAAAAAGAACAGAATTTAGGAGATCAACTAGCAAATATTACGTAAGATTGAATGGAGAAATTGAGAGAAATTTTTTCAATTGAAACAAAAGAAAACACAATATTTTTATCCTCTCTTCAATTATTTTATTTTATACAGTTTTCTCAGAAAGCAAACAGACTGTAATGGGCACTGGCGCATACAACATACAGATCTTTTCACTTCAAACCAAACCTACCCTAGAGTGTTAAATACTCAAAAACTGTTTGCTGAAACAAACCCACAAAGAAAACAATTACATTGCGCATCAAAGGCAGAAGAGAATATGCACAAACATTCAAAATCGAAAACTCAAGATGAGCAACGAAAGTACAGTACCTCTTCGATTTCAAGGTTTGGGATCAAATGCAGGATTCAGACTGAGTGAAAGAGAAAAATACTGAAGATTTGGTATTGCTTGTAAATAAAATGAAAAAAAGGTAGTGCATTAATTGCGAAGGTGAAAGCAGAAACCGAAGTTTAGAGAGGGGGGAGAGAGAGGCAGAATGAAAACAACAGGGGAGATATGCCCAACCGGGCGAGTGGACGGCAATAATCGTGGGCTGGGCCTGGACAACCCGACCCAAATCCATCATACAATCATGCACAAACCCCACCCGCCTTCAACTGCGCGTAGATGAATATTTTTCCACGTTATTAATATTTCTTTTCCAATTTTAGGTTTCTTTAAATTGAAATCTCTAAAAAAGAAAATTGAAATTTATTAGTTTCACCAAACACACATGATTATTTATTTCATATTTTATAAAATAATTTATTTTTCACAGTTTCACAGATAACACTCTTGTATGTGGTATTTTATAGAGGTCTCGAGTTCGAATCTCCAATAATTTTGATAGCTTAGGGCAAATGCAATGGTTTCTTATTTGCTGGGCCAACAAAAAGGTTGGTCCGGTCCCACCTTTATTACACAAAAAGTCAAGTCATACATGTATTCTAATACAGTCACTTCAGCAAAACACATCTTCCAATACAACCACATCAGCAAAACACAAATTTCTATACAATTTCTCTTCCCACCCAACATGGAGGCCAATAACATTCCATTCCTCCATATTATCCACAACAAAACTACACCAAAACATCAAATATCAATACATCCACATAAGCAAAACATTTATCCCAATGCAGTCACATAAGCAAAACACATTTTACAATACAATCATATTAACAAAAGACAACATTTTTGTTGGCCCAACAAAACTCTACCATTGCATTTGCCCAACTCTACCAAACTGAGTCATGACGTATCTTTGATTTTGGAATTTGATTACCGTTCACATTTTATCTGTTATCTTCCATATCTCACGTTAATGTTTCTATTGTTTAAAAAATAACATAAATAAATGTGAATGCGTGACAAAAATTTGAAGTGTTTTAGACGCGCATGATTAGAGAGTGGAGTTAGTTGAAGTCAAAATTGGAAAGCAAGAAAAGCACGCCAGACTGACATGTGTTGGGAGTCACGTGACGTGGCGGTCTAAATCATATTAAATGCTCCACCGCGTACGAACCACACACTCACACAACAGTCTCTTTCTTTTTTTCCTTTTTATGTTTCATCGTAATTTATTTATTCTTCCTTTATATTTATTAGTCAATTAATTATAGAATTGAGAGAAAGTTGATGGGCCTTACTGGGCCTTCGTTGAAGATAACATCGCCAATAAAGAAAGTCCCGCGCAGGCGCGCACCAAGTATTGGCGTATTGCTACAATCATTCATGCCCATGCACAATTTTCATATTTTCCTTTCTTTAAACTTTTTTAATCTCTACTTTTATTATTACACTCCAAAAAGAATAAAAAATTATGTAAAAATTTTGTGGAGGGGTCACGGTTATCCTCTATATATATATATATATCATGAGGCAAGTTGCTATAGTTGCTTGCCTTTTGGTTTTATAACTTTCAAAGGGTGGTGGTTCAACTAGGAGATGACTAGTCTAAATAGTCTAGTTAGTACCGTATAAAATATTTTATATATATATATATATACACACACACAACAACCACGGGACTAATTAAGTTGGTAGGATTACGAGTCATCTTTTGAGAAGTTGAGAATTTGGTTTTCATTAATTGTTAATTAATCGAATAATTTATGAAAGACACTTCACGATATACGACATGATCATATTGTAAAGGTATGTTTTGGCATATGATTATGGAGGTAATGAGTGTCACCGTTCACCCAATAGCTCCTATAATAATAAAATAAGTGTTGAGTGAGTCTTTCCAACTACATATCGTTATTAGCTTCTAAGTTTAGTGGACTGTGCCAATCAATCTACATCCAAAATTGATTATTATACCCATCACGAGTTGGAGTGCTTTCACTGTCCATCTACTTGTAATTGGTAGAAGCCAAGTTGACTCCTCAAAACCCATTTTTTCCATAATTGAAAGTTTAGGGTTGCATGAAATAGAAAATTGAATACATTGATAAACAATATTGCTGAGAATACTTTGTTGTTGGGAAATACGTAAAACCCACATCATTATTCCTACACCCACCAAAATAAAAGTCTTCCTTCATACACACACACATATATATATATATATACATATGTATGTATATATAATTAAGTTGGTTAACCCTCTTGTTTTGTCTTGTAAATATGGAAAAGCCAATCTGCAACCGAAAGACCCCTCTGTCATGGGGGTAGCTCTTATTTTTGTTTGGTGGTTTGGGTCTTTGGTTCTAGTTGGAGTTTTTTCTTTGTACTGTTGTTCTTACCTAAATTCTTAATAAAAAAAATTTTCTTATTAAAAGAAAAAGAAAAAAAGTATTTCTAGTGTCTCAAATAATTTAAAAATATAAGCTTTAATTTGAATTATAAGATAGGGTTTGCTTTCCACAATGAGTAAAGTGGACAAATAGTCACGGACACCCACTAACCTTTTTTTGATGGAGTCTTTTTAGGGTTGCAATAATATTCAGACACACAATCAAAAAAACCAATCACAAAAAGGAGAAAAATTCTTTCACTTTTTTTTTTTTTTTTCACTTTGTTCTTCTTTATCTCTTCTGTGTTGTAGTTAGTTTGATGGGTAAAAAATTATATCTTCTTCCATAGATAACAACTTTCTCTTTTACTCTATATCTTCTTCTTTTAAACCTTTTGTTTTCTTATTTTTCAAGTTCATGGTATTGTTGCAAAATTCTTTACCAAATCTATCTCTCCTTTTGGTGTTTTTTATGAGAATTTTGACTTTAAATCATAATGTTAGAGTACCACATCGGTTGATACTCAACCATGTGGTATATAAACTTGTCCAATTCCCTACTACACATAAGAGGCATTTTCATGGACTTAAGCATCATTAAGTGAGACGGCTCATGAAAAATAAAATTGTGTGTACCTGATGTATCTATGGAAACCACATAAACCAAAATGGACAATATCTATGATATGAGTAGGGCTCGAGATTTTCAACACATTATAATATAGTAAGAAAATATTTTACATTGCAGTGCCATCAATGGTTTGCTCATCATAAGAATAATTTATTCTATTCATTATGCGAAAGCATAGTAGTATACATCACGTCATTTATGATCAACAAACCACTATCAACCAAGAACTTATATTATTTAATCATTTCGAGAACTTAAAAGAAATTTACTTCTATGAGGAGGGCCATTGAAATTTCGTCTTACATTATTCACATATATGATATAGACCAGCTTCTTGATCTACCTGTCGGCAGAGGAAAGAAGGAATAATGTTTCACTTCATTTTGGTTCATCTATGTTTTGGAGTCAAAAAAAGTTAAATCCAAAATAGCATGATTACAATTAATGAGGTCATAAACTATTAATCTTAATTTACATTACCATTTTTTTTTAAACGGGAAGGGGATCGATTTGAACCCTTGTTACCAGGGTGATACACACTATCTTTATCACTCCAATTAGTGACTCAGGTGTCCAGTCTTTATTGGGTACAAATAGCCCAAAATTGAGTCAACGGAAAATCATGTCTTTATTTAATCTGCCATTTGTGGGTGCCACTATGCATATCAACTCAAATATTTAGACTTTCAAGCAAGTAGAACCTGCAATAACTGATTTATGACAGTATTTTGTAGTTTTAGTCTGGCAAAGATGTTAGCATATGCAGGATTATGGAACCTATTCTTATATATGGGGAATCCCATCATTGCGGATTCAAGCATGTTTTGTAACCATTATTTAGTATTGATTGCCCAAACTTCTGCTTCAAGCATGTTTCTGCTTAAAGTTTTCATGTATATATAATTATATATCGAATACATACATATAGCTAGAATTTTATATAACCCTCTCATTCTTTTTCTTGCAGGGGTTTCGGTAGAGTCTTACTCTGTCTCTCTCTCTCTCTCTCTAAATAACTGTAAATCGAGAAAATATGAACCAAGAATGTATCCAGATTTGTTAACTGGTGCGGCCCATTTGACCAATTTATAGGCTCAGACAGACACTGATTGTCTGTTGACTTTTGAGTGCAGACCAAAGAGAGATTTTCTCCTACATGCTTCTGGGCTCGGAAATAATTGAAGAGACGGTCCAATCTGCAATTAAATCTGGATTATTGAGGACAGCTGTGGGATCCCTATCAATATCTAGTTTTTCAACTCATTGTGAAAGAAACTGCCTCGGATGTAAGCCGATTAACTGCCCACGCCACTCCATTGGATCCCTCTCATCCCACAAAAGTACAACTTAGATAAGGTGATAAGCACAGCACACGTGGCACAAACAAGCAAGTCTTGGCCTCACCACTCCTGACCCCCACAACAATCAAAACTGAACCCACCACCACCTCCAAAACCTTCGTCATTCAACCGCCACGTCAACAACCTCTACGGCGCAATTTTTTGTCCCTTACAGAGGCAATTCTGACTCCTAAATAGCTCTTCCCAGTGAATCCAGCATTTGCTTCATCCGATGAAGAGTATGTCAAAGAAACTGAACAAGTCATCAACACCATCACCATGGACAAGAATGTTACCCATATCGTATCTGCGGTGGCCGAGTTAAGAAGAGAGACGTCGAACACTTGTTTTGCCAAATGCCAAGTATAGAAGAGAGAAGCCCTATTGGGCCGGCCCGGCTTCTTTTCGGGATATGTACTCGGCCCTTAATGCTGTAACGGGCCATTGCCCATTCTCGCTAAACGCAAGGCGAGGATTCTGGAAGAGGTGGACAACGCAGAGGCGGCCTTACAACTTTGTAAGGGGAAAAAGGCCAACGATATCAACTGTTTCGGCCTAATAGGCTTAGTCCGTTAGTAGTATGGATACGGCCCAGTGGGCTTGTTAGTGGTGAGAAGTGACAAATAACCAGAAATTTGAGCAAACAAAAAGTAACGTGGGAAGAGAAATCATCATGTTTGGAGTAGGCAACCTCAATTAAGGGACGAAATACAGGAGGAAAAAAAAGGTCAAAACATAACCTAACTGTCTTTGTTTATCTTATCTACAACCACATAATCAGGAAGTTAATCCCAATCGACTTGTCATCATTAATCATTTTGGTTTTCAATGGCTTCAATTTTAGAAGATAACCTCTTATTGACTTCCTTCGCACATTGTATTAGCCTACATTTCCGTTAATTTATGAAAACATTCTAAGCTATCGTGTCTTCATTTGATGATTGATTAAGACAAAGTTGAAAAATGATTTATAGGTTTTGATTTATAGTCTGTGAGCTGCAAACCCACTTGACTTGAAAGGTAAGGTACAAAATTTGACCTAAAATGCGTCTCTAATAGATAGATGTGTTGAGCCTATCAGTTTTGCATTTGAATACACCAAGTAGTTATCTTTTTCTTTTTTGTTAACCGATAAATATACCATACAAATTTGGTCTTTGAACATTCTATATAGATATAAACTCGAGCCATCAGACTCACACACATAGAAGTTTGTCACATGAATATAGGGTAAGTTGGGTCAAAATCCATTGTAAGACCATAACGATATTGCTCTCAGTGGGAATCAAACTCAAAACCTTCCTAGAATGCACTTTTGATCCTAAGAATATTTGCCGTTCAGCTATCACCCTAATGGTTCGCCAAGTTTATCTTACACACACCATGTATGTATATTTCATCCATTGACTTGAAACTAGAGAGCTTAATTTGCAATGTATTACCTCTAATTGCGGAAGGAAAATGACAGTCATATAACTTATGGGATTTGCAATGTTTTATAGAGGGAGTTGACAAATCCTCACATGACACGTGATATTTAGATTTTGGATGGATGTTGACTTGACCAAGGTTGAAATAACCGGATCTTGCTTGGAATATTCCTGCACATTATTACTATTTTATTTAGGGATGGGATTGATATAATACTATACCTTGACTTTTAAGTGTCAAATTGATTGATGCTTTACAGGAGCTCAAAAAAACTATGGATTTTGTTTCCTAATTTTTTTTTATAAAAAACATCAACTTATAATAATTATATATTGTTAACAAATAAACAGCGAAGAACAATAACACATTTATATAATTATATTATATATATATATATATATTTTTAAAAAAAAAAATAAAATAAAAATTGGGCCTTTTTTCTTCCTAAATTCCCAACTACTAGCACTTAATTACTACCTAAACATGCATATTTTGATATGCATGGACGTCTCACCAATAGATAATTTGCTAACGTTGCATTAAATAATGTTGAATTTCTTATAAAGTTGTCATTTACTTTTTTAGACAGGCTTGGATATTACATTCATCCAAGTTGTTATCATCACTTTTAATGTAATCGCTACAAAATGGATGGGTATAAATGGGAAATTTAAGTTTGTAATTTTTGTTCTACT
Source organism: Tripterygium wilfordii (assembly GCF_013401445.1). Lineage (NCBI taxonomy): Eukaryota > Viridiplantae > Streptophyta > Magnoliopsida > Celastrales > Celastraceae > Tripterygium > Tripterygium wilfordii. The sequence continues at coordinate 843,242 of NC_052237.1, read as the reverse complement.
TGTGGGTATAGTTTGCGAAAATGAAATATTATGTATTTATTGTGTCCGCAAACCTCACGACCTAAGTTTAAGCACATATTAAATGTTCAAATGATAAAATTGTATGGTATTATTCTTGATTATAAAACTTACAACACTGTGTGACATAATTGTATTCACATTCTTTGTAAAAAAAAAAAAACACCCTTATGTCCTTATCTCCCCAACTCACAAGGTAAGTTTTGCTTATGGCGAATTAAATATTACTGTACTAAATTACTATATGAAAGTTAAATTTTATATATAGAGTGTGGACACAATTTTTTGTTAAGTTGAGTGTTGTATGGACATCATTGAGCAAGTCTACATCATGCAAAATACCCACATCACCCCTCCCTCTCTCCCTCATCCACAACATTTCAGGCAACTGGTCAAAGTAGAGATGGCCCACGCAACATTCTTTTTCTCTTATCAGATTTATCTAGTTTATAATTTCATTTTCTAATTTAATTTTCTTGAGATAGTTAAAATTAGATTGAGGTGTATACCAGTACAATGGGCCACACCTACCTTAACAGATCCACGTGTCTTTGTCATGCTTGTTGGGTTCTCATTACGTGTCCAGTCAGTCTCTAATAAAGCCTGTCAAAGGTCCTTTCATTTATCAAAAAATTATTATTATTGTACCATGTATTTTGTTAATTTCGTATGTAAAATAATTATGGTATGCCTACGTAACGTACGTTCTTGAAATGCCTCAAAAATATTCAGTAATCTTAGGTGCGATTATATGGTAAATATGGTATCCCATCACTTAATAATATTTTGAGATTCTCCTGATACCAATTCATGAGTAGTTATTGCATAAATTATCATCATTTTTATCGGTATTGATACACCACATTAACATATAACATATCATAACAAGATTACTTCATAATATTTTTTTCGTTGTAGACTCAAAAATCCGTCAGTCTGGAATTTCACTGTCTCTAATTCTTAGAGCTAAAAAACAAACCAACGGTAAAAACGTAGTAAGTATGATACTAATAATTATTAATAAACCCAGGCTTCAAAGACGTTGAGATTGAGACTTGTGCATGTGTCTTCACACTTCAGCGTTGAATGTATTGTGATATGATTTGAACTTTGAAGCAATGTCGATTGGAAAGGACAACTTTTGCATACGATATATATATATATATATATAAATTTTCCCATACAATATTGTACTTAATGCAGTATTCAATTAGTGTTGCCATGGGCTCGAATAGTCTCTCTTTAGTCTGGTAGATATAACTTGTAAGTTTGATTAAAAATCCCAAGCATGGATTAAAAGATTAATGTTCAATTAAGTAGCCGGAAAATGGAGTTTGAAAATATGTCATTAATGGATAATTCATCTTTAATTCTTAGTAGGTTATAGAGGAGTTTCTTAATGAAGTTATTAGCATTAATTTATTAATTAACGCCTGCTGTTTATTTTTTAGGAAACATGTGCTGTTATTTACAAACACAAAACCTTAAATTTGATGCAAATCTTAAAACGGATTTTTGAAACATGTTTTTTTTTCTTTTTTTAAATATGCGGAAATTCGATTAAAAATAGTTTTCTTGTCAAATGCTGTCATTGCTTTTTCAAAAATAAATATTATGCTGACTCATCAGTGATTCATGACATTTTCCACCATTGAATAGTTCACCTGTCATCAATACTATGCAACCCCAGTGGACCCAGTCCCCATTCAAAGCTTCCATATGTTTCAATGGTTGAGACTTGAGACTGTTAAGACAGACTGGTTAATAAAATCTTGTAATCTGATTTCTTCCTTAAAAACTATTACAAGTTGTCAAATTTTTTTGCATTTTTTTACCATTTTAGAACAGTGATTTCTAGAAATGTAAAGTCTTTCTGTGACTAATTTATATGATTCTCTCTCCTCCTTTGTTTGTTTGTTTCTGTTCTTGTTTGTTCTTGGGTTCGCTCTGTTTTTTTCTTTTTCTGAAAAAGTTTATTCCTTTACGATTTTCCGTTACGAAATCTAGTTCTACTTAACGCCATCTCTCGCAGAAGAACCCCCCATAAATTCTGTTTTCGCAGAATGGGTTTCTGCTGAAACACAAACAAAGAATTTCCAAAACCGAGAATTCTCTCTCTCTCTCATTCTGCCGACCTTGAGTTTTTTTACGCGTTTGGGTTTGTGGGTTTTGATTTAACTTGAAGAATTAAACGTTGAATTTGTCGTGACTTCCTGCGAAGAGAAAGTGTTCGTTTCTTCAATCTTGATCAAACAAGAGGAAAGTTTGAGTTTTCGTAAAGCGTAGAGAAGAACAGGACAATTACTTGTTGTTTATCCCTTTTTTTTAACTGTGAACGGAAATCTCGCCGGCGTTTTGAGTCTACGGTGACAAGGAAGTGTTTGATTTTGACACCATTGCCAGCGAAAACAGAGAGAGAGAGATAGATAATTAGATATTAATAGGTTCCCTTAAATTTAGCTGTCTAAAATACCCAAAAAAGACTTAAAACGTCAAACGTATACAATTCTCTGCGTTTCCTTTATTTTTCTTTTCTCAGTCCATCTAAAATCGAATCCCGACAATCTCTCCCTCTCCCTCTCTCCCTCTTCTCTCTGCCATTATCTCTGCCTGTTTTCCTTCTCTGTTTTCTGGGTCTCTCTCTGTTCTTCTCTGGGTTGGTTGAGAGAATCTGATTTTTCTATCCTTTCTCTCAATCTTCCTCGACCAAATCATGATACTCGACAAAGCTTCAACGCAATCAAACCTCGATTGCTTGCTTCATTGCACAACCCCTGTCGTCAAGTCTCAATTTTTACCAAAGGTTTGTTCTTTTTCTTTTTTTGGGTTTCGTTTCAATTCACAAATTTTGTTCTGTTTGTTTAGTTTTGTTTTGTGTTTTTTTTTTCCCTTTTGTTGCTTCAGAGCGAGATGAGGAACCTGAACCATCTGTGGCATCCATGGGAGAGAGACGCAGTTGAGTATTTCACCTTGGCTGATCTTTGGGGCTTTTATGATGAATTGAGTGCTTATGGTGCTGGAGTTCCAATTGTCTTGAGCAACGGCGAGACCGTAATCCAGTACTATGTCCCCTATCTCTCTGCAATCCAAATCTATACAAGCACTCCTTCAATAAACGGTTCAAGGTACTTTCTTAATCTTTGATTTTGCCCTTGAAACTGTGTTTTGATTAGCTGGAAATGGGTCATTGTAATTTGATTGAAAATGGAGTCTTTGTTAGCTGGAAATGAGTCATTGTAATTTGATTGAAAATGGAGTCTTTGTTTGGAACTAAGAATGTGTAATTTATTTGGGAATTTCTGGGTTTGTTAGGGAGGAGACGGAGTCCGGTGATGGTGAGACAAGAGATTCGTACAGTGATTCATGTAGTGATGAGAGCGAGAGTGAAAAGATGTGGAGATGGGATGGATGCTCTTCCGAGGATGGAGGGTTAGAGCAGGACGGCATCTGTTGGCCTCTCAATGATAGACTTGGTTACCTTTACTTTCAGTATTTTGAGAGATCAACTCCTTATGCTAGAGTTCCTCTCATGGATAAGGTACTTTTGTTTCTTCAATTGGCTTCTATTACAAGAACCTTAATTATAGCTTTTCTTGCACATGCTCTTCATTTTCATCAAATTAATGATAACTGATCAAAGTAAGAACTGATGAAATTAGAGAAACAATCATAGAGCTGCTGAAATCCCTTTAGAGTCGTTTTGATAAAGATAAGAGAGAATACTCGACTTTTTGAATATGAAAACTACTTATTTTTGTAGCTCCTCATGTCCGTTCGTTTTGTATCTAATTCTTGTACTTCCAATTTGTATTGATATAGTTAGATACGTAGATTCATCTGTCCTTCATGTTGAATTGGTTTTGAGTATTCTACTTTACGGCATTTACAGCATATATTCATGGATTTGATGCTATATATTATATTGTCTTCTAACATATAATGTTGTAGGAAAGCAGAATCTATGACATTGTCCAACCACTGAACTTCTCACATTTTGAATGATGTTGTCGCATTCATTCTGTAAGATTGTGCATTTATTTTCGTTTTCCCTCTCCAGATTAGCGGATTAGCTCAAAGATACCCAGGCTTGATGTCATTAAAGAGCGTCGATCTTTCACCTGCTAGTTGGATGGCTGTTTCTTGGTTCGTCTCTCTCTGTCTCTCCCTCTCATTATATTACACATCTTTGTGAATACTTTTAGTCAAATGATGAAGCATTGAACATAATTTGATCTGAAATGTTAATCAGGTATCCAATCTATCACATTCCGATGGGAAGAACGATAAAGGACTTGTCCACATGTTTCCTTACGTACCACACTCTCTCATCTTCTTTCCAAGGTATATATTCTTTCGATTTTGCGTTTGAATTCGTTATGTAAAAAGGTTGATTGATGGTAATATTGATATGGCCGTGTAGATATGGACCATGGAGACGACCTTGAATTTGCAGATAGCAAGAGAAAGGCAGGGGAAGGCATCTCATTGCCCCCATTTGGTCTGGCCACTTATAAGATGCAAGGAAACATGTGGGTTTCGGGTAATTGGGGTCGGGACCAAGAAAAGCTGATGTCCCTATTGAGCGTGGCGGATTCATGGTTAAAGCAGCTGAGGGTCCAGCACCATGACTTCAACTACTTCATGGGCATTAGGCGAGGATAAAATCATTCGATCATTTACTCACTACTTTCACATTTTCACTCATCATGAAAGTGACTCCTCACTAGAATCCATCCACTTGTGGTTGTTTTTTTCTAGTCTTGGTGCTGGACTGGGAATCGGCTTTTAGAAAATTCGAGTACTTGCAGTGTGGATTCTTCTCCATCTTTTGGAGTTCCCATTGACAGGGAATCTCGTAAGGGGCTATGCTATATGTATCCTTGTGAGAGTGTCATTAGGGGTGTAATGTTGATTAGTTTGACTTTGACCAACAGAGGATCTTGTGTTAATGAGATGGTTGTGGCCTGAGAGAGACTGAAGACTGAAGAGAGGCTTTTGATTGTACAAATACATACTCTTTTGACATTTGAGATGGGTGTTAAATATGAGGCAAATTAATGCAGATTGCAGGTTTTGCAATTACTCGACATGTCTCAATTTGTGTTTTTAAAATGATTTGTTTCATTTTGATTTAGTCCTGCAGGTGCCGCCACAGATGATAAGTTCAAAACAACAGCAAAAATGGATCCATAGTTTAAACGTTAAAACCAGTGGTTTTAGTTGCATAAGCAAATGTCGTCAAGCATTTGTAGTAAATGTTTTTTTGACTTTGTGTTAAAATATTCCAAAACCATAGAGAGACAGAGACTTACTATTGGTAATGCCTAAAACCACGTCATTAATATGCACATAGAGATTTGCATGCCAAGTTTTAGCAGCCGGCTGGGGTGGATGGACCACAAGCTTATACAGTGTTAAGTTCGGTGGTGCTGGATGAATTATTGAGTGACGAGGGAGTTTAGTACTTTAAATCGCACCTCATTGAGGAAAAGAAGTTAAATACAAAATATAATAGGTTAAACTTTTTAATTAGTAATATACGTTTTCCAGGGCTCAAATTAGTATGGGTTGGTGCTGAACCTAAAAAGATTAAGCCGAGGGGATCAGTATAGATTGTTCCAAAGCGGACAAAGTGTTACTAATGCGGATGAGCGGATTGCTACAGATGGTATCGGAGTCGAAGCCTCAGTGTTCAAACTGTGGGACTCACGAGGACGTAAGCATATCCAACTTGAGTGGGTGAAGCCACAAGCCTCTTCAATGTCGAGTTTGATAGTGTTGGACGATTTATCGAGTAGCGAGAGGGTTTAGTGTTCTAAATTTTACATTGCTTATGGGAAGAAATGAAGCGCAAAATATATAATAATATGTCAAACTTTCTAACTAGTAACAATCATTTTTTATAAATTAAATTAGTATGGATTAGTGTTGACTCTAGTAAGACAAAATTGTGCTGACGAATATGAAGTCGTACAAAACAATTGTGGAGGAATGAGGTGTTTAAGTGGTTTCAACATTGAACTGTAACGAAAAAGAAAAATTTAAAGTGCTGATGGTGGAAGTGTGGAACAATGTCCTATTGGACACGTCCATTGTTGTATTACACGGAGGTTTTATATAGTGATGTCAAGATCCGGTGTGTTTGTTAAACTCGTCAAGACATGTGAACGCTTGTGGAATGACACCAGACAAACTGCTTCCATCAGGACACGCCACACCGCAAGCTACTTCAAACAGGGACAAACAAAACCAGGCTCATCTCTTTTTCCTTGCTTTTACAATCACAGGCCCCATTTTTAACCAATTTGTCGGTACAACTAAATCCTATTTACACACTACTGCTGTCACTAATCCATGCACTTCCCAACTACCTTATTTTAGGAACCATCAAACACGTGCACCGCACATGCGCCTGCTTGTGGGTTTGAGCACACGTACATATCTCATATTCGGACTAATTAGCTAGCTCATCTTGATCCATCTCTAAGTGATAATAATCATGTTATCCACTAATAATACCCCCAAGAAAGAAACCCACTTCATATCTTATCCATATATATATATATAGATTGAACTAATTGGCTTCCAAAGCGCACCCACTAACCAATAACCATACCACAAAAATGTCAAGTGATTTTTTCTAGAGCTACCTCTATAGGCGGAACGCTTTATAATTATTTGGTGTATGTGGGAGAGGAAGATTGACTTACTGAATTTTTCTAGTCACTTTCGTAGACCGAACGCTCTATAATTATCTAGTGCGTGTGGGACACCAAGACTTAATATATAGTTATATACTGTCTGTCGTGGATGAATTATTCGTTAGAAATAAGGATTTTTACTCTCTTTTTTTCCCCCTTTTCTAGTCGTGCAACTGCCAACAAAGTAAACCTTACTGTCCATTGTCGAGGCCTATCCAGAGACCAGAGTGAAGTTTTCGATATTCTCATTATTTCACTTCAAATTTTCTACTGTATGCATGTTATTGCGTCTTTTCTTTATGGGCCTTTTTGGTTCTAATTTCGTGCCGGTGCTTAATAATAGGCCTTTCTGCTGGAAAATAAAATATGGGCTTCACTTTGTTTATGATTGGGCCATAATGGGCCTAATTTGCCCAACAAAAATATAAAAAAAATCAGTTTCCAAATATGGGCTTCAATTTTGTTTTAATTGGGCCGATATAACGGGCCTAATTTGCTGAACTTTATCGTTGATTTAGATCAATTTAAAAATCCATTTAAATTACATGAGTCATTTTAAGTCAATAAAGTTTGCAGTGACATCAAGCACAGGGAAAGCTTGACATAATATAACTTACCATATCAGTGTGTAAATATATTTTGGGCTTCTTTCCAGTTATAATAATAATAACTATTATTAATCATTTTTATTTATGAACATGTTAGGCAGCCAAGGCCCATGATGAATGAAAAGAATCAGACGATTATATGTTTATTACCGAGAAAAACCCAAACTTGGCCCAAATTTGAAATTTCACTTATGTTCTACCCATTGGGCTTGTTTTTGGGCCCAGAATGGAAGTTTATCAACTCCAATCTCAGGCTATGTTTGTCTGGGCTCATTTAGCTACTTCAAGTCTTACGCCCAGACCCAGAATGGGGTTGATTAACACCAAGCTATTTGTGCGGGTAAACTTTAGTCACACCCCTAAGTTTACTAAAAAATCTCAATTTTGATTGACAACCCTTTGAAAAAATCAATTGACGGGGTGTCTTTAGTAAACTTAGGGGTGTGACTAAAGTTTGCCATTTGTGAGTGGTCAGATGTGTTTGTCTCAGCCCAGTCCAAGATATCGGGCTTGAATTTAAGGCCAAATGAGGCCCTAAACGAAACCAAGCTTACATCCTGGTTGTTATTGCCATGCGAAAAAGATATTCGTACCAGGTTGTTGAGGTATATGGATCAAAATGAAAATGCAAGAGATGAACTCCACATACACTTTATAATGTTGTCCATACATGTTAGCAATTGGAATCACTAAGATCCCAGTAGCTGGTACGACTAGTAATGTTGATTGCTCTATATTTCATAACTTATTTTTTTACATCTTAGAAGCTAGTATTGAAAATGACAAAATAAACTAATACCAAATGGGACCAATAACATAAAATCCTCTGTTGATTGAAGTCACTATTTACAAATTCTACCACTACAAAACGTGATTAGTGCTGTATAAGTGATGCCGGCTTATCCATAAGCCAAACTAGGGCTGTTACTGGTATGGTAAATTATCCATTGGTATACCATTACCGACGAATTGGTTACCGAAAATAGCAGAAGATTGGTATACCGTTACCAATTGTTCGGTACGGTAAATTTACCGATGATTTCGGTAACGGTAACGGTAAACAAAGTTCAAAACCGGTAAATTTCCCGATTACCGACATATATATTAAATATATATTAATATTATTTTTAGTTTTAGTTTTATTTAATTATGACCATTAGATTGATCTAATTTAATCTAGACCATTGATTATTTTTAGGGTTATCATTTATATATCACTCGTAGCAATTTCATTAACTTTAAAGCAGTGTTTGTTACATAACAAAATGCTTTGTTGGTATTGATTACATGCTTTTCTTCTCCCTTTCCATTATGATCTTTTATCCTTATTTATCTTGTTTCTTCTAGCTTTCCTGCTATGGAGTTTAAAACACTTCGGATACTAAAAATATTAGAAATTAATGAAATGAAAGATTTTCCGTTATAGATTGTTGGAATAATGTTATGTGAATTCTCCTTTCTTTTTTTCTCCGATTGATAGGTATTTTCTCTTATTCACATGTACCACAATGATCCTTCTCATTAATCTATCATTTTTATTATTGGTATTGTAGGCAAGATGAAAGTGTTGTAGTCTCATACAATGACTATTAAGCACAATGCTACTTGATGCATTTTTTTTCTTCTCTTTTTTAAATAGGTTTTAAGAATTGGTAAATTTACCAATTACCGACTTACCATTACCGATCGATCGGTATACCGACCATCGGTATACCGACTCTTCCGGTAACGGTAATGGTAACATTTTTTGAATTACCGAAAGAATTGGTATGGTAACGGTATTCCGTGTTTGGTAACGGTAACCGTACCAATAACAGCCCTAAGCCAAACACAGGAAAGTCATTTCCACTTTATATAGAATAATAATTGGGTCATGGTGCACTATTAATCATGGCAGACAGAGTTGGGTGACAGAAATTAAAGCATTTACAAATTGAATAATATACTTTTTAAATTAAGGGTCGGTAGTAGGTATGCTTTAAAAGAAAATTGGGTATTTGATTCGGGTAAATTAATTATTAGAAACGTCACAAATTTGTACCTACTAATTACCTTTGTCTTGTTTTTTTATGTTTGCGAAAGGGCAGCATGCATGCATATAATATAATTACCTTCTATTAGGGCTTCGCAATGATAGTGGTATATATTGACTTTTCTACACAAGCGAAGCAAATAATGGTGGATAGACAATCAAACGTCAAATCAAGCTGAACAAACCCTATGACTTTCCGCCTGATCAAGGTTACAATTTATTCCCGTAAAAGATTAAAAACATAATATAGGCAGCAAGCAGGAATCCATGATTATTTTTCCCAACAACTACTACTAACAACATGACATAAGTACGGATCGGAGCCCCAATTTTTAACACAACATCAAAATCACACTATAACAAGAGTTTTGTAGGTAGATAGGTTGTTATTTCACTCTGGATAAGCCTCGATGACCGAAACTAAGGCTGGAATTTCAATAATTTTGTAACGAGGAAACCCTCCTTTTTCCAACACTGCCTTCCATTCAGCTTCAGTCCTCTCCCTTCCATTCAAGGTGTAGAAAAGCATCAACATATCAAAAATCAACCCCACATCACCAAAACTCCCACTCCCATCATCTTTCAAAACTATTTCCACCAAAATAAGCTTCCCCCCTTTCTCCGGCATGGCTTTTCTGCAATTCCTCAAAATCTTCACGCAGTAATCGTCTCCCCAACTATGCAACACCCTCTGTCAAATCAAGCAGTTAAAATAGTTGTTTTTAAATATGTGAAAAGATTAAGATTCACCTAACCTACCAGCTCATGTCAATTAAGACTAAATTAATCTCACATCGGTATAGCCTAAACCCCAAGTAAAGCCCAGTTCATCTCACATTGAAGACGTGTTTTCATAGGCCGAAAAACCAATATTGGCTAGTGATGGTCCATGAAGAACAAATCCGTATTGAACCGTGGCCCAAAGCGGATAATAATATCTTCAATGTGTTTGGGCTGAGAATTTCAAATAATTTGCATACCTGCATGAGAACTGCATCAGCTTTGGGTATGTCCTCAAACATGTCACCCTCAACATGCTTGACACCAGCGTGGTCCGGTGCTGTGGCAACAACATGAGGAAGATCCAAATTGATGCCGTTGATGTGGGGATGAACTTTCACAATCTCAGCTAATGCTGTTCCAGTGCCACCCCCAACATCCACCAATGTTTTGATGCTTTCACTAAATCCATCTCTGTATTGGGGAAGCAATGCTTTCATGAAGAGCTTGGCAGTGCATGACATGGCATGGTTGTAAACATTGTTGAGTTGAGGGTTCTGAGAGGCAAAGTCCCATGGTCCACCTTCTTTTACAAACCCACCAGGAGAAGAAGGGAGTGGTGATGGTCTTTGTAATAACACCATTGGGTTAAGATTTGTGTCCAAATCAGTTAACAACCATCTTGACTTGCGAGTCAAACCATAGAGAGTCTCTTCGCCAATCTTTCCATGCTGATTATGTTCATTAAAAACTTGTCTTCTCACTAGGTATCTCATTATGCGGACAAGGTAGGCAGAGTCCACACGAGGTGCATCAATTCCTAGTTGATATTCAAGTCAATACGATCAACAAAGTTAAATGTAACTCTATGATGAAAAATTATACTAATTAACTACATGAGAGTTGAAATTGCGATCTCCCGCATTTACAATGAGTTACACAGGCAATCAGTTTAATTAATGTGAGAAACAATAGTTAATGGTCACCTGAAGCCAATTGAGACAAGGAAATTGGGCCTCCATTTCTGTGTATGATGTCAGGAATTCCAAGCTCAACAGCGCGCTTGATTACCATAGAATCTACATATCCATGCATGAGTTGCCATACTTCTGCTTGGCCAATCACCAACTCTTCTTCACCTTCAACTGAGTAGTACTCCTCCATTAATCTCCCTTAATTTCTACAACTCTCTCAAACTAGATCAAAGTAGACTATACTCTTTGAAAGCCAATAATTATGCTTGTGCTTCATTAGGGAAAAATAAATAAATTAGACTACATGTACATATAGAGAGAGAGCTCCATGGCCGGCCGGCACAATATTCTGTAAATGAATAATGGCTATTAACTTAGTGACAACTCCATGGCCGGCGCAATATACTGTTTTACGTATTTATATAATTTGTTTTGGTATGAGCAAATATGAAACTCCAATCAGATGATTCCAAATTCGAATCAATTATGGAAATCTTTAACATCTGATCAGTGGGCCATTGAGGGCTTGATTGAGCAGGCCATGCAGATCTTCTCTTATTATTAGGCTTTCAAACTCCAAGGGAGTTGACTCGGCGTTAAGTTGGGTCGACTCCAATGTGAGACTTCTAGAGTCGAATTGAACAACTGTAGATTGATCAAATAAACATCCAAATTCAAAAATAATTCCAGTCTACATAATATCAAAGCTCCATTCATAAGCATAAAAATCAAAAACATAATTCTTAAGCAACTCCAGTGGAAGAGATTGCTTCATCTTGTCAACCTTTACGGAGTAAAATACACACAGGGTGTAGAGGAACATGGAGCAGCGATCCTTTCCAATAGTACTAACAACATCAAATACATATCACAGATTCACACAATACGAAAATCACACCAGGAAGAATTCTGTAAGTAGGAAGGTATGTCATTCTGGATAAGCCTCGATGACTGAAACCAAGACGGGAATTTCAATAATTTTGTAACGAGGAAACCCACCTTTTTTCAACAATGCCTTCCACTCAGCTTCAGTCCTCTCCCTTCCATTCAAGGTGTAGAGAAGCATCAACATATCATAAATCAACCCCACTTCCCCAAAAGTCCCACTCCCATCGCCTTTCAAAACGATTTCCACCAAAATTAGCTTCCCCCCTTTCTCCGGCATAGCTTTTCTGCAATTCCTCAAAATCTTCACGCAGTAATCGTCTCCCCAACAATGCAACACCCTCTGTCAAATCAAGCAGTTAACATAGTTGTTTTTAAATATGTACAAAGATTAAGATTCACCCGACATACCAGTTTGTCTCAAAACTAAAATATCACATCAATATGATCAAAACCAAAATAAAATCCAGCTCATCTCACATTGGAGATGTGTTTTCATGGGCTGAATCACCAATGGTGATGGCCCATGAATAACAAATCTGTGCTGGCACATGGCCAGAGTGGATTTTGGGATGAGAATTTCAACTAATTCGCATACCTGCATGAGAACTGCGTCGGCTTTTGGTATGTCCTCAAACATGTCACCCCCAACATGCTTGACACCAGCGTGGTCCGGTGCTATGGCAACAACATGAGGAAGATCCAAATTGATGCCTTTGATGTGAGGATGAAATTTCACAATCTCAGCTAATGCTGTTCCAGTGCCACCCCCAACATCCACCAATGTTTTGATGCTGTCAATAAGTCCATCTGTGTAGTGTGGAAGCAATGCTTTCATGATAAGCTTGGCAGTGCATGACATGGCATGGTTGTAAACATTGTTGAATTCAGGGTTCTGAGAGGCCTTATCCCATGGTCCACCTTCTTTAACAAACCCATCAGGAGGAGCACAGAGTGGTGATGGGTTTTGTAATAACATCATTGGGGCTAGGGTTGTGTCCGAATCAGTTACTAGCCATCTTGACTTGGGAGTCAAACCATAGAGAGTCTCTTCGCCAATCTTCTCATGCTGACTAAAAACTTGTTTCCGAACAAGGTATCTCATTAAGCGGCTTAGGTAGGCAGAGTCAACATGGGATGCATCAACAATCCCTAATCGACATACACATACATCCAAATTAACTATGAGATTCAATTTATAACAGTCTAACAGATCCCAATATTTTTTTTTGTCTCAGCTAATCCAAATATTGAGATAAACGCACACGATTTCATATTAATCATATAGAGTCTTGGATTTCACATGAATCATATGCATCCATTTCAACATTTGAGATATATAGCTGGAAAAAAAACGTTGAGCTTAGCATTTCGTTCAATTTATGAACAACGAGAAATAACAACTTATATAAATGAATCAAATGTGCATGAGAAGCAGTAATATGAAGAGTAGAGTCACCTGAAGCCAATTGAGACAAGGAAATTGCGCCTCCATTTTTGTGGATTAGGTCAGCAATTCCAAGCTCAAAAGAACACTTGATTGTTGCAGAGTCTACATATCCATAGATTAGTTTCCATAATTCTGCCTGTCCAATCAACAACTCTTCTTCACCTTCTACTGAACTCATCAGTTAAGAATATCTATATCTCTCTCTCAAACTACACTCTTTGAAACCAAAATAATGTGTGCGCGCTTTGCTTGTTTTTACTTGATTTTGCCTCCAACTGGACTGGCATTATCAGATGAAGTATTGACCATTATTTATTTTTCGAATTTTTTTTATAAAATAATTGGGCGTTTAACAAGATACTACAGGTGGCGTACATCTATTGGTCTTGGACAAATATATATATATATATATATATATATATATATATATATATATATATATCTTAAAAGATCTTGCATAGTAGACTAACAGTTCAATTGATTATTAATTCGATTGCTTTATCACTTGTGCGCCTGGAGCGCTAACCCTGGCTAGATGTTGCAAAAGTCAACAAAATCCTTTTCACATTAGGTAATGCTATATTCCAATTTAATAATTTGCGCAATTATATTATTGAACAGATAGCTTCACAAAATCTTTTGCTTACCGTTATCGACTCCTAAGTCTGCCGGCAAAGGATGCCATAAGGACTTAAAACGGTCCTAGTCGAGGGATTAAGATATTCCATTACTCCAATTGAGTTGACCGTTAAATGTGATAATGTCTTTTTGATGAGTTTCCTTTCATTAAAAAAATAGTAGAGGGACTAAGGGCCTTGCAATGAAAATTGTAACGTGTCTAGCCCGACCACAACCAGTGGGCCGACCCATTATAAGTTATCAACAGATCAAAGTCCATAAAGTAGACACTTGGCCCACATTACCGTTCTACTGAAAAAACCCCCAGTAAAACTTTGCAGCTCCTTATTTCCTTCAAATAGCTTGCACGTTCAAAGCTAGAAGCAAAAAAACAAGGGATAAATACAATCAATTGCAGTGATACTACCATGATCGTGATAAGTAGTAGCAGATGGTTACGGTTAAATCATAAATATAGATTTGAAAGACAGATGAGAAACAACTAGAGAAACTATGGCCACCAAGGAAGTAATACAACTGAAAGGAAAAACATATATATATACATAATATACCTCTGGTGGAAGAGATTGATTCATCTTGTCACCCTTTTCTGAGTAAAATACACACAGGGTGTAAAGGTACATGAGGCAGAGGACCAGCTTGAACTTAACGACACCTTTACTCCTCTTAATCTTTACCAAACGAGTATCCTTCATGGTTGTTAAGTTCAAGGTTTTCCTTCATGATTGTTAACCAGCAGCAGCATCCCGTCGCCAAATATCCTAATTACGAGACTACAATATTGCGTGAATTACGGGATATAATTTTTTTTATAAGTTAGATAATTTTATTAGGGTATCAATTAACTTTTGACTTACAGGATATTTTCTATAAATGTATAACTTTTGACATACCTTTTTTAGGTTAGGTAGATTCCACTAATGATCGATGTCTCCCACTAATGGTGGCTCACGGGTCTTGATATATACAGACATGATAGAATTGAGCTTTTGTATATAAAGGTGAGAGAAGAGAGGGAGAGACAATTAATGAAGAGTACGTTACAATTTTGGGGACTTTTTTTATTTATTTATTTATTTTATTATCCAAAGGGTTGTTTAATTTCATTTGTAATTGAAATACATTCCTTATAAGCATTTGTTGACAAAATCTGTTGACTAAGTGTCACATTTGTGGGAAGTCTGACTATAACTGTACAAAATCTGTTCGGGTGATTTTTTTGCCTCATTTTAAAATATTGGATGACGACTCTTTAAGAAAAAAAAATTTAGGTGACTAATTGGTAACAAACGCTATCTTTGAGTGATCTAAAGTATTATTAATAACATCATTCTATAGTTTTCACAACATAAATGAGTTGCTTTTTTTTTTTTTTTTATAAATTTGATAATTTATTAGTAAGGAAAAAGATTATAAAGAAAGAGGAACAATCAAAGAAAACAACATTAGACTAACAACCCCATCGAGCAAGGAGCCGGCAGGCGAAGCAATGCGAAGTTCAGATATAGACTGTGGAGGTCGATCCAGAGAGCACAGAGCCACAACCATATTCAGCAAACTACAACCCCAAGCTCCCAGGAGCCAGCCCAAGAACATAAATGAGCGTCTTAACAACATAAACAGAACATTTACGTACGTTTTATATGTACAAATATATAGGTAACAAGCTGGTTTGCGTGATTATTTTTCCAACAGTACTAACAACATCAAATACATATCACAGATTCACACAATACCAAAATCACACCAGGAAGAATTCTGTAAGTAGGAAGGTATGTCATTCTGGATAAGCCTCGATGACTGAAACCAAGGCAGGAATTTCAATAATTTTGTAACGAGGAAACCCCCCTTTTTTCAACAATGCCTTCCACTCAGCTTCAGTCCTCTCCCTTCCATTCAAGGTGTAGAAAAGCATCAACATATCAAAAATCAACCCCACATCACCAAAACTCCCACTCCCATCACCTTTCAAAACGATTTCCACCAAAATAAGCTTCCCCCCTTTCTCCGGCATGGCTTTTCTGCAATTCCTCAAAATCTTCACGCAGTAATTGTCTCCCCAACTATGCAACACCCTCTGTCAAATCAAGCAGTTAAAAAGTTGTTTTTAAATATGTAAAAAGATTAAGATTCACCTAACCTACCAACTCGTGTCAAAATTAAAATCTCACATCGGTATGACCAAAACCAAAGTAAAATCCAGCTCATCTCACATTGGAGACATGTTTTCATGGGCCGAATAATCAATGGTGACGGCCCATGAATAACAAATCCGTGTTGGCTCATGGCCAGAGTGGATGATATTTTCAATGTGTTTGGGCTGAGAATTTCAACTAACTCGCATACCTGCATGAGAACTGCATCGGCTTTTGGTATGTCCTCAAACATGTCACCCCCAACATGCTTGACACCAGCGTGGTCCGGTGCTATGGCAACAACATGAGGAAGATCCAAATTGATGCCTTTGATGTGAGGATGAACTTTCACAACCTCAGCTAATGCTGTTCCAGTGCCACCCCCAACATCCACCAATGTTTTGATGCTGTCAATAAGTCCATCTGTGTAGTGTGGAAGCAATGCTTTCATGAAAAGTTTGGCAGTACATGACATGGCATGGTTGTAAACATTGTTGAATTCAGGGTTCTGAGAGGCCTTATCCCATGGTCCACCTTCTTTAACAGACCCATTAGGAGGAGCATGGAGTGGTGATGGGTTCTGTAATACCACCATTGGGGTTAGGGTTGTGTCCGAATCAGTTACTAACCATCTTGACTTGGGAGTCAAACCATAGAGAGTCTCTTCGCCAATCTTCTCATGCTGACTAAAAACTTGTTTCCGAACAAGGTATCTCATTAAGCGGGCAAGGTAGGCAGAGTCAACATGGGATGGATCAACAATCCCTAATCGACATACACATACATCCAAATTAACTATGAGATTCAATTTATAACAGTTTTACTGATCCCAGTATTTTTTTTTTGTCCCAACTAATCCAAATATTGAGATGAACGCACACGATTTCATATTAATCATATATGTATCCATTTCAACATTTGTGATATATAGTTGGAAAAAAAAAAACGTTGAGCTTAGCATTTCATTCAATTTATGAACAACGAGAAATAATATCTTATATAAATGAATCAAATGTGTATGAGAAGCAGTAATATGAAGAGTAGAGTCACCTGAAGCCAATTGAGACAAGGAAATTGTGCCTCCATTTTTGTGGATTAGGTCAGCAATTCCAAGCTCAAAAGCACACTTGATTGTTGCAGAGTCTATATATCCATGGATTAGTTTCCATACTTCTGCCTGTGCTATCAACAACTCTTCTTCACCTTCTACTGAACCCATTAGCTAAGAATATCTATCTCTCTCTCTCAAACTACACACTCTTCGAAACCAAAATAATGTGTGTGTTTATATCATATGAGTCTACATTTGATATATATATATAGAGAGAGAGCTCGGTGGCTCAATGAACCTGCATAAGCCTGTGATCAATTATTTTAAGTTTTTCTTTCTATCAAAAACATTTTATCATAGATTTTATTGAGGGTTTTCGGGTATCATCCGACTAACTTGATTATATATGGTGTGTGTATACATATATTTTAAGCGGCAAGTGTCGACCTTTATAGATTTTATTATAACTTGATTTTGCCTCCAACTGGACTGGCATGATCAGATGAAGTATTAACTAGACTAACAATTCAATAGATTATTCGATTGCTTATTACTTGTGCGCATGGAGAGCTAACCCTAGATGGTTGCATAGTCAACAAAATCTTTTTCAGTGACGTGATATTATAATTTAATAATTTGCGCAATTATATTATTGCACTGCAGCTTCACGATCTTCACAAAATCTTTGACCTGACGCTATCGACTCCCAAGTCTACCAGCAAAAAATACCATATCGACTTAAAACGATCCCACTAGAGGGATTATGAAATTCAATTACTCCTATTAAGTTGACTAATATAAATTTGACGGAGTTTAATGTGATCATATCTTAGATGAGTTTAAGTTGACTGATATAAATTTTATGGAGTTTAATGTGAATCATATGATGGTATCTTGGAAGAGTTTGCTTCATTTAAAAAATAGTACAGAGACTAAAGGCCTCTCGTAATGAAAATTGTAAAGGGTCTAGTCCGACCACAAGTGGGCCGACCCATTATAAGTTATGGACAGATCCAAGTCCATAAAGTAGATACTTGGTCCACATTAACGTTCAGCTGTGCTCAAAAGCTCCAGATTCTGAAACATCAAATAAACATCTAGATTCAAAAATAATTCCAGTCTACATAATACATCAAAGGTCCATTCATAAGCATGAAAACATAACATAATTCTTAAAGTAACTCAAAGCATATCATTGTCGACGAAATATAAAAGATCAAATCCCATGACACCTGAAAATCCCCCAGCAAAACATTAATCCCACTACAACTAAAACCCCCCAGCAAAACTTTGCAGCTCCTCATTTCCTTGCAGGAGGACCATTAATATAGGCCTTTATAAGTTAGTCTATTATTGGATTAATTTTAAGTTTCTTTTAATTTTCATACCAAGGATATTGTCGGAATTTCTAGATATGTTGGAATTTCGAATTTAGTAATAGTTATTTGTTTTGAGAGTCTTTTATTCGGTTATTTTGTTAAGTCAAGTCCTAGTTATAATTGGAGTTATATTAGTTTACTTTTAGGAATCCTAGTTTTATTTGAAGGAAATTTCTTATGTAATTAGGATTGCTCGGAGTCTATATATATGGATGCAAGTCAAGAATAAATAATAATGAGAGTTTTTTATACAAATTTGTTATAGGAGAGATTCCTTAGACACACTCGGTGAGAGGCTGAGAGGGGAAGGTGAGTTTATCCAACCCTACCTGAGAGATTTAGGGTTGTTTTTGTTTGTCGTTTGATTCAAAAAATACAAGAATTTTGATTCCAGATTCAGACGAATCAGACTTGGGAATTGTGAGTTTTTGTCCTAGGGTTCTTAATTTTGAGCTTAATTTGGGGTTAGGGTTTTGGTTGCTCAATCCTAAACAAATTCTACATCGGTAGTTCAAAAACTACATCACCTACAAGCAAAAAAACAAGGGATGAATACAATCAATTGCAGTGATACTACCATGATCGTGATAAATAGTAGCAGATGGTTACGGTTAAATCATAAATGTATAATTTGAAAGATAGATGAGAAACAACCAGAGAAACTATGGCAACCAAGGAACTAAGGAAGTAATACAACTGAAAGGAAAAACATATATAGAATATACCTGGTGGAAGAGATTGCTTCATCTTGTCACCCTTTTCTGAGTAAAATACACACAGGGTGTAGAGATACATGAGGCAGAGAACCTTGAACTTAACAACACCTTTACTTCTCTTAAATCTTTACCAAACGAGCATCCTCCATCGTTGTTAAGTTCAAGGTTTTCCTTCATGGTTGTTAACCAGCAGCAGCATCCGTCGCCAACTATCCTCAGGTGAATGGAACACACCATATAAGAAGGTTGGGCCTCGACAAAAAAAAAGGAAAAAAAAATTTCAGTAACAACCCGTACCCCTAATCCTCATATTTTTCAGAAGCACACTGGTGGCAGCTATGGAATGAATCTACAGGGGATTGCCAGATTTAAATTAATCACATGGAGAATCCTTCATGGTTGCTCACCAACAAAGTCGGCGTAGGAGAATTGCATCAAATTATCGAATCAGCAAAAAAGATTATTAATGACATTTTCCTTGGTTCTTGCCTAACACTATCGAATCAGGAACTTACATGCAAAGCTGCAAAAGAGACGATTAATCACATGTTCCTCGGTTGTTCTTTGCGTAAAATTATCTGGTCCCAAGCAAAATGGCTTTTGTTGATCATTCGTTTGCGACCTGGATTCAGCACATTCTTGACCCTGTGCAAAAGTCCCAAATCGAGGAACCCTATTTTATAAATTGATCATGGTGGTGGCCCTAATCTGTCCGCAGCACAAGCCCACAACTTGAGTAACCAATAG
This sequence comes from Tripterygium wilfordii, assembly GCF_013401445.1. Lineage (NCBI taxonomy): Eukaryota > Viridiplantae > Streptophyta > Magnoliopsida > Celastrales > Celastraceae > Tripterygium > Tripterygium wilfordii. The sequence goes on along the minus strand of NC_052237.1, from coordinate 823,187 downwards.
GAACAAGTATTTCATCAACATGGCTTGTGGGCTCATTTTTCCAATGGCGATGCAATTCGAGACATATCCCCACTTAGAAAATGAGCCCACAAGTTATGGAAGTAAAAATTATGTACTAAAAGATACTTAAAGCCGTAGGCCGTAGTGGGCTTTAATGAGAGATTAGGGCCACACATGACCAACGTATAAAATTGGCTGATTGAAATACTACTTGAAACGTGATTCAGCCTAAAACAATAAAATAATTAAAATATTAATTAAGATTGAAGAACACATTATCCAGATTGAAAAATATATAATTTTTTGGTTCTCCCGTTATACTTGATATGCACACTATCTTTTTTTTCTCTCCAAAACGAACTCTAAAAAAAATTATAAAAAAAAAAGCAGAGAAAACAGAGACTTTAATGTCATGCTATGCAAACAGCGTAGAGTCGAAAGAACCATTCAGAATAGTGATTATCCTAGCAACAAAACTGAATGCAAATATATAATACACATCAAATACGTCCAAAAAAAGTCGGAATCATCCAAGAAATCTAAACCAAACAAAATGGTAAAAAGAAAAGAACTTAAAACCGAGCATTAGCTAACACGTACACATAAAACAGCAAAAGAAACACACTGAAAATAAAACCAGTAAATTCGCATACATTACATCTGCTGATTTACAGGGATTATCAAGCAAGAAAACAGGTAGATCCAGTCATCCAACATAAAAAGAAAAACAAAACTGAAATACAGCGCGAGAGGTCAAAGCCGAAAGTTACCGTTTTGGTTCGAAGCGACGGCAGCTGCTGGTTCTTCCAAATCTAACTTCGCCTGGGTACATATGGGTTGTCTGAACCCTAATTTAAGTTTGTGGCCGTTTACTGACTAGACCCCGATATTACTTATCTTGGCCCGGTTCCTGACTAGGCCTGTTATTGGGCCACATTTTTGGAGCCGAAGCCCATATGATTAAGCAGGCCAGACATTCTCTTAATGGGTTTCCAAGTTGGACTACCCACTAAAGTCCATATAAATCAAAACGCAAGGGCTGTCTAATCATCTTATTGTTCAAAAGCTACCCAAACCAAAAGGCCGAAATGCAGCATAAATATGTTTGGAAATCTTTTTTTTAAACCGAGAACAAATCACACAAGTTTGATTACGTCAAGTCTGTGAGTATAAAAATTTCTCACATGATGACAGGTTAAGTTGCACCAAAACCCAACACGTGACCACAAGGGTATTCCTCTAGCTCATGAAAATCGAACTCAAGACCTACCAATTTCATACGGTTTGGCCTCAGAAAAATTTATCAACTAATTAGTTATCATCCATTCAGGTGGTTGTTTGGAAAAACTAGCTTTTGAATTCGAAGGCAACTTGACCTTTATGCACTGTTTATGTAATGGACTTCAATAGGGTTTATGATTCATACTTTGTCTCCCCTTTTCTGTCTCAGGTTCTTCTTTCAGTGATTAGATAATGATAATAGAGTTATATAACAGAACAAAGTACAATATGGTCCAACTATAAAAACAACAACAAATACTATCAACAAGATTTCTTGCTAATCATTCTGGATAGGCCTCAATGATGGATAGGAAAGCTGGGATTCTGATGATTTTGTAGCGAGGGAAACCTCCTTCAGCTAATAATTTCTTCCATTGCGACTCAGTTCTCTCACCACCTGAGGTATGTGCTATCATTACCAAATCAAATATCAAATCCATATTTCCAAACATGGTGTCCTCTTCTTCTTGCACAACAATTTCCATCAGAACAAGTTTTCCAGTCTTCTCCGGTATTGCTTTTCGACAATTCTTCAAAATCTTTACACAATCTTCATCTCTCCAGTCGTGTAATATCCACTGAAAGGATTGGAAATTGTAAAAATCTGGCAAAGTTAAGAGAATAAATATATTGAAATCAAAACCAACCTTCATGAAAACTGCATCTGCATTAGGTATGGTGTCGAACATGTCCCCGCCGACATGAGAGATCCCGGTGTGGTCAGGTGCTGTGGCAAGTACATGCGGCAAGTCGAAATTTATAGCTTTGATGTGAGGATAAGCTTTCACAATCTCAGCTAAGCCAACTCCAGTGCCACCCCCAACATCCACCAAAGTCTTCACATCAGCAAATCCATCTTTGTATTGTGAAATCAGTGCACTGATAACAACCTTTGAGGAACTTGCTAAGCCATCATTGAACAAGTTGTTGAATTCTGGGTTTTGGGAAGCTAAGTCCCAGATTCCACAGCCATGAGCCTTCTCAAAAGCCAGTCCGCCTTCTTTCACACACCGCGCAAAGCAATGCCACGGCACTAGTTGCCATGGATGACTCTCCATAATCGCCATTGGACTTAGACACAGATTGGAGTCAGTTAACAACCATCTAGATATATGTGTCAAACCATACAGAATCTCTCCACCATTTGCTTGATTATGAACACTAAATACTTTTTTTCGAACTAGATATCTCATTATTCGCTCAAGGTAAGCAAGGTCAGGATGAGATGAATTCAAACCTGTTCAATATCCAAAATAATTAAGTAAAGAAAATATGAAGATAATAACAAGTTATGATGTACACTACAGAGTACCTGAAGCAATTTGGGACAAGGAGATTGGACCACCGTGTGAGTGGATTATGTCAGGTATTCCAAGCTCTATAGCACACTTGAGCACCATTGAATCTGCAAAACCATACATGAGTTGCCATACCTCTGCTTGGGCTCTCAGCAGTGTGTGATCCCCTTGGGCTTCTTGTGATTCCATTTTTCTCTCGCAAATCCCTCTCTTTACTGCAAAAAAGTCTGTTTTTTTATAATGCTGAGAGTACAAGCAAACCGGTCAATATATAAACAAAAATGATTATGAAACAAGAGATATCATCCCAATAGAGTGTGCGGTAATGGCATAATTTTCAATGAATGAATACCACACACTTCTGATATATAAACTGCCAACGACTCTTATGTTGAAGAATACGACATAACATGTGTATATTGATATGGATTTAATTACAAGCGCACAAATCGCACAAGTAATATAGAGTAAATTATCATTTCCACTAGGGACGTATTGACAATAGAAATCAATGTCAAACAAGCTATAATTATGCAAATTGGGTAAGAGGATTCGAGATTGGTTTTGTTTTTAAACTAAACTAAAGCAAAAGAACAAAAACAAATCAAACACAAGTGTGAAGTCAAGGATGGAAAGCACTAGGGTACTTAACGTCACCTCACCTATCCAATTCAATTCCCTTGGTCCCTTAATCCCTAATTCCTCTCTCTATAATGACAATCGATTTCCCAACCTATTCAATGTTCTATTCCTAGATACATCAAACGTATTTTCAACATAAATCCCTGTTATTCCTAACAATCGGATTAATATATCAAAAACCCATTAAGAACTATGGAAATCATTTAGCGATTGCATAAGCCACAAACCTATATTCTTATGGTTTATGCACCCTATGTCATCTATGGCTTGAGGCAAACCCTAGATATCTCCTTCCGGTCTCAATCTAGGCAGCAAATCAATTGAATGATGGCCAAACATTCAAAAGCATTAATCACACCCATAGACAATCAAGAGAGAGAGAAATCAAGAAATAAGGAAACCAAGTTTATTGAATCTTCAAGGTTTGGTTACATTAAGACCCTAGTAAGAAATCTAGCCACTCATGGAAGCAAAATACATCATTAAATAAAGGAAATCAACCATAGAAACTAGGATAGAAAAGGAGAGAGAAAACCCCCTTGTAGACCCTCTTCTTCTCCAAGCTTCAATGGTGGCTCCAAGCTCTTCAATGGTGGTAGAATGAAAAACCCTCCAAGAACTCCCCCAAAACCCTATTTTATGCCCTTTTATACTTCCTCAAACTCTTATGTCGTTTTCAAAACAAGTTGGGGTCGTTTTGGCTTAAAAACAAATGAATTCGGAACTTTTTCGCGAAACTACGCGTGCTGTGAATAGTACATCCGATCGATCGGACACTGTTCCGATCGATCGGAAATACAATCTGCCTCCAATATTTTTTAGTGTTTTGGCAGGTCCGATCGATCGGGAATGGCTCCGATCGATCGGGAATGGCTCCGATCGATCGGAAATCAGTTCTGGAGTCCAAATCTTCATTTTGCACTCTTTTCCTCCCTTTTTTGTCTTAGCACCTACAATATGCAAATATAGTTTTGTGCAAATGTATGTATATATTTGGCACATCATATATGTAAACGTACACGTGAGATATATATCAAAAATTTGTCACAAAAGTCATAAAAAGGGTGCTGATGTCACGTGTATACAACATGTTTGAAAAGAGAAAGGGACGAATGACGAGTGTATTATGCATGTCAGCTGTTACAATCTGTAGTCCTACATTATCAAAAGAAAATCTCTAGTGCACCCCAGGCTTCTATAATCTCCATAGGAAATGCCAAACTATCCAATTCCTACATACTAAAAAGGGCAGGTCGATCTAAACCCACCGCGTCCAAAATTAATTTGGTCTTGGTGATCTGGAAATTGGATTAGCATCAGAAATTGGCTTCTTGGCTGTCTATGAGGATCTGCAAAAGAGAAAAAACGTGAGTTAAAGAGTCCTCGAGGCGAATTTTTAGGGGATGCTCTGACTTTCAAGTCAATTTTATCGGAATGCTATTGATTATGAGTTTTAGTGAGAATGAAAGATATTCTAAGAGGATCTTCAGGAAGAATTTCCAGAAGGTGTATCTTCTTCTTATTCCTTCAAGCTTCTCCATTCTCGGTCGCCTATGCTGAGGTGATGTTGCTCAATTTTAGTATCAATGTGTGTACAAGCAAACCGGCCAATATATAAAAAAAAATGATAAGATGCTAAAAGATATCATCCCAACAGAGTGTGTGGTATTGGCTTAATATGATGTATCACGTCCACCCACTCAATAAATGAGTAGCACACGTTGTTGAGATATTTTTGAGATGATAATTGTTGAAATGCGTAACACTTCTGATATATAAACTGCCAACGACTCTTATGTTGAAGAATGCAACATAATGTGTGTATATGTATACATATACGTGAGATATATATCAAAGATTAGTCACAAAAGTCATAAAAGGGTGTTGCTATATAAACCCACTCTAACCTATATCTATGAATCTATGTTTTTGTGATTTCTTCCTTGAGTCAGTGTTTCACAAATCCACATGAAGGTACCAAACCCTATTGATGTGATGTGTGTTTACTATTCATCAACTGTGGCTCGCTCCACTCCCACGATTTTCTTTCTTACTATTTGTACATTTATGTCACATACGAGGTGCGTGTAAGGCACATTCCCCTGCCAACTTGTCTTTGGTTCTATTTAGGGCGAAAAAAATCATTTCTGGGTCGGATAACAATATATATTTGTAAAGAATGTTTTACTCTTTTCTAATTTAATCCTAATTTCATAAGAAGATCATTAAAAATAAAGTACAATTACTCCATTTTAGTATATAGTTACACATTAAACTCCATTTCAGTACATAGTTAAATATGAAACGTAAGTTTAATACATAATTAACAAGACACAGCAAGTGGTGATAGCCTCTACAGTCAGATCATAGTTGTACTTGTCGGCTCTGTATAAAATTGGAGAGGAAGAAGCTTAAAATACAAAAGGCACATAGTTGTCATTAGAAAAGGCCATAGCTGGTATTTTAGTAATTATTGACGAGATCTGTTTCGGGCAAACCATACCTTGTCGGAAGTGGAACGACGACATAAATCATACACTATGCCTTTTGGCTTAGACGTTCAATGGATTTTGGTCATCCGAGTTCGTTTAGGGCCTCATATTTGCAGTCAAAGCTCGGAGTTTAACATGTTTTATTTTAATTCTATTTTAATTTAGTTGGATTAGGGTTTCCAAAACATATTTAAGCCTTTGGGCCTTATTTCGAATTTATTATTGAATTTTATAAAAATCTTAGGTTTTTGCCAAGCCTAGTGATAAGCATGCTCATGTCTTGTCTTGTCATATGTTATCTGTTTGAAGAGAATATATTATCTCTTAAAGTGTGTAACTATTTAGTTGCAGAGAATATATTCTCTGTAAAAGGGTACGTAAATAATATATTGCTATCGCTATCAGGTACGTAAATAATAATCACTACATCCAGGTTGCATTGACAGAGGGTTACCTGATACCTCCCATTATGCCTCAATGGGTTCACTTCAGGCATGCTTGCGCAACTGTATGGGCTACCCCATATGCGGGGCGAATTCATGCGTACATGCGGTGTATGCGTCATAGGTTTCCTTCTGAAACCATTGTGTTGAAATATTAGAAATGTAATATTCAACGATATATTTTTTAAAAACCATAAATGTGTAGTGTTCATCGTAACGAATTCAGCAATATATTTTTTGTTCAAAACAAAAATCAAATTCATCATGAAAAAAAACATGACAATTCTAGATCATCGGATATAAACTCAAAATATTCGATATGTATGATCGCAACAAATTTGATTTTTGTTTCAAATAAAAAATATATCATTGGGTTCGTTATGAAAAATACTACATATTTATAATTTTTAAAAATAAAAATAAAATTTTTTGTCACCCACAAAAGGCATCCTAATGAGTTTTTGTTTGAAAAGAGAAAAGGACGAATGACGAGCGTATTGCGAATGTCAGCTGTTACCATCTGTAGTCCTACATTATCAAAAGAAAATATCTTGTGGACCCCAGGAAATGCCAAACTATCCAATTCCTACATACTAAAAAGGGCTGCAGCTCGATCTAAACTCACCGCGACCAAAATTAACTTGGTCTTGGTGATCTGGAAATTGGATTAGCATCAGAAATTGGCTTGTTGGCTGTCTATGAGGATCTGCAAAAGAGAAAAACGTGAGTTAAAGAGTCCTCGAGACGAATTTTTAGGGGATGCTCTGACTTTCAAGTCAGTTCGATCGGAATGCTATTAATTATGAGTTTTAGTGAGAATGAAAGATATTCTAAGAGGATTTTCAGTAAGATTTTCCGGAAGATGTATCTTCTCCTAATTCCTTCAAGCTTCTCCATTCTCCGTCACCTATTCCGAGGTGATGCTGCTCAATTTTAGTATCAACGTGTCTTCTATTCTTACCCTTTTGCTATGAGTCAGCTCAGCGTTACTTTGCCACATGCCGAAATCTTAGTGGAATGTATTTTTATCATCTACACTTTTTTTTGGGAAGATCTAGACCTGGGAGCAAACCCAATCAACAAAGAACACCTTTTCTTCCCGCAGAGAAGACGAAGGAAACAAACCAAGACAGGAAAAAACCAAGCAGAAAACCATCACCATTTTTTGTGTGTGCTTATCTTTTTGATTATGGTCTAAAAAGTTGAAATTTAAGCCTAGTTAAGGACCAAAATGTCCTGAATAATGTGATTTTAGTAAATGAGTGGTTGGTTATGGGCCGTTTGGTAGTGAAAGCTACTGGGCCAACAGAGTCGCAGCACCAGCAGAGCATATCGGCCATATCCTTATTGACACGACACAAAATGTCAACCCTGTACTGACGAAATATTAATATGTCTCCTCAAAAAAAAATGTCGGTAAATATCAAAAACGAATGTGACAACTGATAAAGGCACTTACAAATTTAGAATGATAAATTATTGTTGGACAATAGGATGTTCTTTTTATTGATGTGATTGTATTAAAAAATATATTTTGTTGATATGATTGTATTAAGAGAAATGTTTTGATGATGTTGTTGTATTGAGATTGTGTGTTTTGATATAGTTTTGTTGTGGACAACATCAAGACATGAAATGTTGTTGATCTCCATACTGGGTGGGAAGGGATAATGTATAGAAATTTGTGTTTTACTGATGTAACTATATTGGAAGATGTGTTTTGCTGATGTGATTGTATTGAGAGACGTGGATGACTTGATTTTTTGTATAATAGAGATGAGATAGGACTAACATTTTTATTGGACTAACAAATAGGACACCATTACAATTGCCTTAAGTGATAACCACCAAAAAAGAGGAGATTCTGCAAGCTGTCTGTGTGTTGCATCAGGATGACGCTATAGTGGCGTACTTCCATTGGGCTTAAATCATGGGCCTTGAATTGTTCACCAATCCGGCCCATTTAGACAATCTTGAATTTTCCTAATGCTATGCAAACTTTTTTAAGCGAAAACAATTTCAGACAAACTTGACAACTGAATATTTGATATGAGCCTGAATTCTGACCATTAGGTCCACACATACAAAAATTTTCAAGTTGACGACATCGTAAGTTGGATCAAAACTCAACATGTGATCATAAGATTATTACTTTTAGTGTAAATCGAAATTCTGAACCTTCCAATTTTATATGATTTGGTCTTACAGAGGTTCCTTATTAGGCTATCAACCAAGCGGTTAATGCTATGCAAACTCTCTCCTCGTAAAAAAATAAAAATTTATTAGAGTAGATTATATGACATTGACCTAGTAAATAATTTGAGTTCCCTTTGTGGTCAACCTATCATATTATGCAAACAATCCCATCAAATTAGTGTTTATTATACGGCATTGACTACATGAGGCAGATCGAAGTTGATGCCATTAATGTGAGGATAAACTTTCACAATCTCAGCTAATACAGCTCCAGTCCCACCTCCCACATCGGCTAATGTCTGTACAGTACTACTGTTTAACCCGTCTTTATAGGCCGAGAAAAATGCTTTCATAATAGCCTTGTTAGTGCAAGCCATGGCATCGTTGAATAGATTGTTGAATTCTGGATTCTGAGAAGCAAAATCCCAAACTTCACAACCATGATTAAATTAAAAGAAACTCTAATTAAATAAAAAAAAAACAAATTCCATAAATCAAAGTCCTTCGAGAAAGGATAATGTGCCTTTAACTTTCAATCTTCCTCCAATGCCCCTCCAAAGAGCATTCTAATCCCACTGCATCACTAAGGGCAGTTGCAATGGTTTAGGGGGAAATGTCCCCAACAAAATTAATCTTGAGTCCCACCTCTATTACATAAAAAGTCAAGTCAAACACGTATTCTAATACAGCTACATCAACAAAACATAAATTTCTATACACTTTCTCTTTCCACCCAACCCAACAACATTTCATTCCTCCATATTATCCACAACAAAACTACACCAAAACATCAAATACCAATACATTCACATCAACAAAACACTTCTCCCAATACAGTCACATAAGCAAAACACGTTTTACAATACAGACACATCAACAAAAGACAACATCTTTAAAAGACAACATCTTTATTGGTACAATAATTATATACCATTGCAAGTGTCCTAACCTATCGAATGGGTTTGCGTGTGGGTAGGGTGAGTGGGGTATTGAAAGATTTTATTTTATTTTTTTGTAACATTAATGTGTACTTAGTAAGATGTGATGTGTAAATGATGCTCGTCTTTATAGTACAACACCATACTTTATTTTTTTATATAAAAATAATAATTCATACCAAAGGTGGCCACCTCACTTCGATTCTCCAATAATGGCCTTTTTTATGCACAAATCAGGTGACTATATTACTAAAATCCAAGTGTTTTTGAAACCAAGATTGGGTCCACGGTTGATATTGACGTTGGTACTCTTCTAATTGACAATGAAAATGAGAGAATTTCTAATTTACAAAGACAATTTATAATGCAGGTGGGGTTATGATTATTTAATTTGGTATATTAATTACAGAATGAAAGAGCAAAATACATACATTAGCAAAATATTTTATCAATAAAAAAAGAAGAGAATAATTTATAATCACTCTGGATAGGCCTCAATAATGGAGGTTATAGCTGGGATTTTGATAATTTTGTATCTTGGAAAACCTCCTTCCTTCAATAATTTCTTCCATTCAAGCTCTGTCCTCTCCTTACCACCCGAAGCATGCGCAATCATCAACAGATCAAACACAAAACCAGTATTCCCAAAACTCTCATTCTCATTCTCATCTTCATCAACCACAACTTCTACCAAAACAAGCTTTCCAGTCTTCTCCGGTATCACTTTTCGACAATTTCTCAGTATCTTCACACAGTCTTCATCTCTCCAATCGTGCAACACCCACTGCAAGACACATCAAATTAATAAGACACAATTTGGGCCATTTAAAAAAAATAAAAAGTGCGTGCGTGTTTTTTGTCTCAGCTATCCCAAATGTTGAGATGAACGCACGTAATAATGTGAAATAGTGACTTCATATGATCTATATATGAAATCATATGCATACATTTCAACATTTAAGATAACTGGGATAAAAAAAAAAAAAACTGGATCCATACGATTGCTATTAAGAGAAAAAAATTGTTCTAATAACCTTCATAAACACTTCATCAGCATTAGGTATGGCTTCAAACATGTCACCACCAACATGTGAAATCCCAACATACTCAGGTGCTGTGGCAACAACAAGAGGCAGATCGAAGTTTATGCCTTTGATATGAGGATAAACTTTCACAATCTCAGCTAATACAGCTCCAGTCCCTCCTCCCACATCGACTAATGTCTGCACAGTACTACTGCTTAACCCATCTTTATATCCCAAAAAGAAAGCTTTCATGATAGCTTTGTTAGTGCATGCCATGGCATCGTTGGACAGATTGTTGAATTCTGGATTCTGAGAAGCAAAATCCCAAACTTCACAACCATGAGCCTTCTTGAAAGCAATTCCACCGTCTTTAACACATTGAGCAAAGCAGTGCCATGGTGCTAGTAGCCATGGATGGTTTTGCATAATTACCATTGAATTGAGGCTGAGATCAGAGTCATGTAGTAACCATCTTGATGTGTCAGTCAAGCCAAAGAGTGTCTCTCCACCGTCTGATGATTGATGAGAACTGAAAATGTTTTTTCGAACTAAATATCTCATTATCCGATCAAGATACCCCATGTCAGGGCTAGGCGAATCAATTCCTAATCAAATCCCAACCAACAAGATATCAGAAACTTCACAGTTAAACTTAATTGTTTGAACGAGAACATAACATGTGAGTTATAAATTACCTGAAGCAATTTGGGATAAGGAGATTGGAGCACCGTGTGAGTATATTATGTCAGGTATTCGGAGTTGTATGGCACATTTGAGAGCCATAGAGTCTGCAAAGCCGAACATGAGCTGCCATACTTGTTGTTGGCCTCTTAGCAATAATGTCTCTTCTTCTATTGAACCCATCTCTCTCTCTCTCCCTCTCTCTCTATTTATATGTACACTCTCTAGGCCAAAGTGTATCAATATATACACTATCTCATTAGTGATGGGTTGCGTAGCATTGAAAAATAGCAGAGATGAGAGACAAGGGTTAAGGGCCTCTGCGATAGACACAGTTATTGAATTTGGCAAACAGATTGGACGCCTATGATGGCCACTGCAGGCCCTTATCCCTGAGAGATAGAGAGTGAGCTTCCTAGAAAGTGACTTCTTGTTTGTCAGTGCCACGCTAGTTCTGATATTGGATTGCATGTTGGTTGCTAAGTAACATTGGCCACCTAACCATTAATCATAGTCAAATGGGAACTCATTTCTAAATTTTCTTTACAGCAAAAAACACTCTTTAGCATTTGGTCCGGAGGAAAAGTGAATGAATTAATCAAAAAAGGCACTACTCAGGTCGCCGTAGATTAAAAACATTCATGAAAAGCTTTCTGGTTTCTTAAACTTCATCTAATAAAGCGATAATTAGCATTACAAGAGAGACAGAGGGAGGCGAGAGCATACGTTAAAACTCCATATGAGATCACGTTACCATGCGGTTTTGCATGATTTTGCGTTAGGGTTTTCAGTGCTATTCGAGTATTTTCACTATGTTCATTCGACTTCGGCCCATATATTTTTTGTTCAATAACTTGGGTTTGTTTAAGAACTTAAAAAAACCTTAAAGAAAGCAATAATTGTAGATAGGGTAAGTGAATAACCATGGATGGAGCAATAATGAAGGTGCAAAAAATAAGGAAGACAACTTGGAAAATTAATTAACCTCTCCGATTACAAACAGGAAGTCACGCCTATCTTACAATCTAGGATTGAAAAGACAAAAAATTGTTGAAAAAAAAGGATTAGTCAACTGATCTACTATGTTTACGATATGGGTTTGCCGGTATTAAGGTCATGGAACAGGATAAGACTTGTTATGACACATGCACCTGTAAGCCATGGGACATGTCTCTGCCTCTGCAATTGACGCACAGACAAAGCTGACCATAACAAGTCGACAAGGTGAGCATGATCCACAAGCATGCGAACAATCTGGTAAGCTTGACCCGGCAATTTTTAGCGTATCAGCCCCTCTAATTCGCTTTCTTTCCCAATTCAAATTGGGTTTTGCCACTTTTCCTTCTCTGATACTCTGTTCTGATGAGGAGTGGTGATGATGACCATGATCTGTTCATCAAACACAAATTAGTAAATTCAAGGTTGTTTTGTGATCAATCTTTACCCAAAAAAAAAGAAAAAGAGAAAGAATCATACGTATGCGTGGCCGTCCTATATGTCTTGCAGACACAAAAATTGGAAGAAATAACAGAACAATGATTGCTGCAGAAACAAAAACAGAGTGCTTCATTTCTCAGGTTATGCAGAAGTAACTTCAATGGCATGGTAGTGAAAGGAAGATGGAGAAAGAGAGGAGAATATAAAGGTTGGTGAATTATAGAAGATTGTAAATGTATTGAAGCAAATCACAGGCATGAGTGTGTGATCACATGAAGTTGGGTGTTTGACAAGATTTGGTCACGAAGTCACAGGACTCGAGCAATGGAAAGAAGGATGACTAATGAAAGAATTACTGAATTGAAATTGCTTCTTCTTTTTACGTGAACTCTGAGAGAGGTTAAGCCCAAAACGCATGGCAGCTATTAAATTAGGCACGGAGGGTCTAATGTGACTGCCATTAATGTTGTTGTTCAGCTTTCTTTTGTTTGATCTTTGATGAACTTGGCCTTCGACCACCCACTGACCCAAGTACACGTGGCCGTTAGGCCCATGAATGAATGTATCTAAGTATTATTTGGTGGACTTGGGCCTGGGCCTGGGCCTGGACCACGAAAGTACACTCGATCCTCTCTTTCCATTTGGGTTTTCATGATTTCATCAATTGAGAGCTGCTTACGTGGCATAGAAAGTCAAATTTTGACTGACGTGGCAAAGTTGTCGATTGCTATGCTATTGATAACATAGCAACTATGTGGTGGTGAGACAACCACGAATAACTCACATGGCACATATATTTGTGCTATCTTATAAAGGTCTTGAATTTGAGTATCTCTAATTCCCTTCTCTGTAATAAAAAAAAGAAAAACGATGTGATTGGTGAAACTACATGAAAGACGACGGAACGCGATATAATCATATAAGCCAAGAAATATCAATTACTTTGGGGTTGGTGATTCTTGTTTAGATATTAAGAAAAATCAAGAATTAACTACGCCATGATTAATTTAACATTACATGCCAAAACTCATATTTCTAGGGTTGTGAAAGCTCAAGGATTTAGATAGAGTTGTAAAATGTACACATCCAAGTCGACTAGATTAAACAAGAGTGGATCAAACATACCCATCAATTCAAAAATGGTTTTAAATTCTACAACCAGACAATAATGGCAGACTCTCTAGATGAATCCCCCAATAAAAACAAGAAGAAATTTACAGAGATAAAAATTCTTGGAAACTTCATGTTCACATTCACCCACGCAAATGTGGAGTGTATTTATTTTGATGATGTAGATACAATTGATTGGTCAAGGGTCAACGATACGTGGCCCCACCTAACCAACGGGAACACAAACTATATGATAATCTAACCGTTGATTTGCAGTTTGATATTTTTACGCCAACCAAGGATTTCAATCTTCTTGTTGATTTAACGTTGGATTGGAATTTGAATGTGATTGCTGACTTTCTGTACAAAGTAGAACAACGTATTAGTTCACTAGCGCCCGCCAAGAATGGAAAGACATTAGACATGAACGTGGTAACTATGGTCAAAGAGACAGACTGTTTAATAACAACTAGCTAGAAGCATGAAAGAAAGTCGGATTTAATTCCTATGTAAGACAAACATACAAAAGATTATAAGATTACAAACCCTCTCTCTATATATAAAAGGACTAAAGGAGAACCCTGCATACTTTCCTCTTGCGCAGAGCCATGGACACCATTGTCCGCAGCACCACCTCTACTTTGGGCCGCCGGTTCGATGGATACCTCCCGTTGGCTCAAAAGGGTGAAGATGGTCATGGCCGGAGCCGGAGAGTGTTGTCTAAGAGAAGAAAGGAACCTCATGGCATGGTGACTTCACTGAGCCATAGAAGGGAGAGAGCTAAGCAAAGAGGAGTTTTTCTCAAGTCATACAGGCTGGAAATGGTGGACAAATTAGGACAATCAAGGACAAGGAAGCTCAATAAGACTGTTCTAAAAGTAAGGGCAGTGGTGGTGTCTCTAGTGTCATTCCTGCGAATTGGCTCCTTAAGATCCTGCAATTCCAGATCATCCATTTCTGCATCTTCTCCAACTGCAATCAAAAAGTTCATGTAATCAGTTCTACCGAATTGTATTCATCTTTTTCTTTAGGCTAATATCAGTTTTGACTCTTCTTTACTCTTACTCATACATATATGCTCAAGCATTTTTACAGTTACAACAGGGGCTTCGAATTATTTGGTTTGATATGATATTTTCTATTTCATAGACTGGTTGAGAAAGAAAAATGAAACCCAGAATTGCAATAATGACTTAAGGGTCTTAAAACTGACATAGAAAATATAGGCTTTGACAAAAGTAGAAATTAGTTTGAACCCATGTCCACACACATGTAACAACATTCTCAATCAATGGAGGGATCCCAAATAATTTTCCTCAACCTCCAGTCCAGATTTTGGCCGAGAAGAAGGAGATGACCCTCTCTCTCTTCTCTAATGGACAAAGCCCACCATAGGGTCCATCCGTGGACATATTGGTATATCATCAGAATTCATCATGGACCCATCAAAATATTACATGCTCAACAATGACCAGTACAGCCTCCAGCCCCCTCCTCACCGGCGAAAAATTCCTAGGTACCATTCCCATCAATCTTCTGGAGGGAATTGTTGCCTGAGATGTATATGCTGTTGCTGTTGCACCTTCATCATCTTGATAATTGTTCTTACTGGTCTAGGACCTCTAGGTTTTCTTCTCTACGCAATTTTGCAGCCCCAGCGGCCTGTCTACAGCGTTAGTAATTTTGGGGTACAGGCATTTGATCTGCAACCTGATTTTAGCCTCTATACAAAGTTTGTGATGGCTGTCAAAGCTGAAAACCCTAATGAACAAATAGGATTTATTTATGGCAAGGATGGCTTGGTGGTTGTATCGTATCAAGGTTCAAAACTTTGTTTTGGCAAGATTCCGAACTTTCGTCAACCCGGAAAGAACACGAGTATGCTGAACATTGTTTTGAAAGGAAAGAGTGAGTTTGGAAATGGCCTTCAAGAAGCTCTCATGGATAACCGAAATTCGGGAAAGATCCCTTTGCTTGTGCAGGTTAAAGCACCTGTTACCGTGGTTGTTGGGGAGTTTCCACTAAGGGAAGTCATCGCTCGTGTGAATAACTCTTTGGTTGTCGATAACTTGACACTCCCCCGCACGTGTGGACTGGGTATCTTTGGCCAAAGCCTAACACGTGGAGTAGACCCGTTATAGAGCCCACACCTGCTCCGATACCATGTCAACAAGTTGGGCCCTTTGGCCCTCCCCCTAAAAGGCCTATTAAGGGGAGGAAGGCTTGCCCCATATATACAGCACTTTGCTTGGGTTATTACCCGATGTGGGATATTCTGACATTGTCGCCACACAAAAAAGCAAAGATTTTGTCGAGCCAAATAAGCTACGGGTTTGAAATTTGAGGCCAGTGTATTAGCAACATTTGTTTCTGTATCTTTGTCATCAATAGAGTTCTCTTATAGGGAGAAGAGAAGCAGAATTGGCTTTAGCACTAACCATTTGCTTCTCCTTTCAGACGTCATATGAACAGAGCTTATTTTTCAGATGTCATATGAGCAGCGTTTTTTATGTATGCATACAATATCTTTGATTGTTTATCAAGGGTGTGTAGCTACAAAGATGTACGCAGGTTGTAGTTAGCACGACATAGGATTATGTAATCAATGTTTCTTGTAAGCAACATCTGATTCTTGTTGCTCAAGTTATACCAACGAATAACTCAAAATTCGTCATATCCATGACCATAAGAAAGGTTAAACTAGAAAATTAATGTAAATTCTGTACGCAGTTAGTCAAAGTGATTGTACTTAAAAGTTTTATCACCGTATTATACGAAAATTCGTACCTAATGATATTGAATGATTTTTCAGGTGCGGTAGTGGTGTTACATTTTTTTTATGAAGTTCTACTAGTGTGCTTGATTGTACAAGAGGATTTATTGAGAATAGGAGAGTTTCAAATCAGAAATTATTGCGAAAAATTCTCGTATGGTCCTACACAAATGAGAAATGAGATGAATGCACCATGTGTAAAGGATTCTTGGAAATGACCAATGAAATTTCATGTTAATTATTGATCCCCAGAAGCAAAAAAACGAACCTTCAAAGAGATCACTGATCTCCATCCTTGCGATGACTCCGACTTTTGAGGTGCTCTTCCATCGACTTACTGCAGCTCCACAGGTTACTCATTTCAAAATTTCTTTTCCTTTTCTGAATATTTCTTGTTATGAATCCTCTGCCGGCTGGCTGGCTATTGGAGCAGTACAGGATCTCCGCATAGTCTGCACCAATGTTGAACCTGTAAGTTGATCTGAGAAATAAAAGAAACTTCAATATATCAGGTGCATTCACCAACAATGAAATAATACCAGTAATATTTTTAATATCATGAATCAGCAATCCGAGAGAAAATATTCGCACAGGAATTTCACTTATCTTTACGATGTTTTTAGAACCTACCACATATGAACCAAGTATCATTGGTGGATTATGAATTTTGTAGATAATGCAGAAGACGGATCAGAGAATATCAACTCAAAGCAATCTCTATGAAATTGTCATATTTCCGCCAATGCTTTGCTATATTTAACAAAACGCACTAATTCTTTTGGAGCTCAGTGGGAAATTCTTGTTCTGTTTGTAGACCATGTAAGTTGGTAAGTAATCAATAAGAGTGTAGTCCACAGATTCTTCTTTTCAAGACAAATTTATTCAGATCTCGTTTCTTCTTCTTCTTTTGCATTTAGTATTACACCATTTCGATGTGGGAAATCATGATTATTTAAGCACATTTCAACAAATTTACAGAGTATTCATGTATATATCAACTTCCCTGACCAAACATGTGTAACTTTAAGCCCTGGACCAGGCCAATGATGGATAATCCCATTTACATCAGTTGAATCATGTAAGGAGGGAGGAGGACAGCATGAAGAGACAAGACAGTCATTTTAGTTGGGATTTGCTATCGCAGACACATAAATTAGTCCTCTGATGCATTAAGAATGAACTGAAGTGTATTTGGGTGTCAATTACTGGAGAACTTATCTGTAATGCTAAATTTCTTATCTAATTTGTCAAATCTTGCATTGTAACTTAAATAAAGAAGAAAGTAAGGGAAGGAAAAACCCTTCATGTTTATCTTCATCAATCGTTACAAAAAACAAAGAGAATCAAATTCTCACAAGCATAACAACAAACACCTCCAATGCAACTTATAAAACTTCGCAGAAACACAGAGGCGTGCAAGTTAACTATGGAGAATGAAAATCAATTCATTAATATAAATGTACAGATTCCCTCAGTTTACTCGATAAAGGTAGACAAGCAAGTCACCTGTGCGATTGGGTATCATCATTATCCCTCCATGCCTAAGCAAGGACCCCCACCTCTTCTCTGCACTCACTAGCATGCCAAAACCAAAACCAAAGCCATCAGTTGGTCACCAGCTGTACCCACATTAAAGAGAGAAAAGGAGAGGTGGGTTTGATTACATATTTCCTTTGACCGCGATGTTAACAACGACGAAGACTTAAGTTCCTTGTTTAGTCGTTCCGCGTTCGTCCTTTCAACTTTATCCGATTAGAACCAATGAATTGCAGGTGGGGTCGTTGTTGTTTTGTCAATGCGTATGAACTAAGCAACAGCCCCATTAGATTCCAACTGATCTATCAGAACCCAAACATAGAAGAAGATCAAATTGCCAGTAAAACACAGTTCTTTAAACGATCAAGTTACACATAATTATGCTCTGTTTTGAGTCAATGTTTCGTTCTTATAGTGCAAGTGTGCAACTACTGGCATAATAATAGGAAACTCTGAACTTTTAAGCACAGGTGTCGGATCCCCGAAAATGATGGAGTAGTTTTTATTTATTTAGAGGAGAACCCACTAGTCCAACTGTCTCGTGCCACTCTCTCTCCTTTTTTCAAACCCACTCTTCCTAAAACTAATGCCCACCTTCATCAACTCGTGCCCTGCTCTTCTAGTTGGTTGGTTCAGTTACTCCTAGCACATCTGTTTCACCTTCTCCTTCAGCTCCTTCAAGTAATTTACCAGGAATACTGAATCAGACCCAATGTCTCCTTTTCACTTTTCACTTGTGTTTACAAGTCACTTGAGCTATCTTTACAATCTTTAATTAGCTTCTTCTGTAGGTTCTGATACCATCACTTTTGTTAAAGAGAATCAGAGCCGGACATGTTTGAGTTATTGTTTGGGTGGAGAAAAGCCTCTAAGTGGTAATTTGATACAAGTTTGTGGAATTCCCCAAGTATGTTTTCTACTCTGGTTCTTATGTGTAATTTCCTTTTTGTTGATGTTGCAGTAAGAAGTTGATCAAGCGGGTTCAGTGTCGCCTCAAATTGCTGAAGATTAAGAGGTATTCAATTGTGAGGCAGTTAAGGGATGATGTGGGTCAGCTCATCAATGGCGGATATGAAGATATTGCCTTCAACC